>NW_027397063.1:22328020-22440977 GCF_003265705.2 Callorhinus ursinus
TGATCCCAGGGTCCTGGGATTGAGTCCCGCATCGGGCTCTCTGCTCTTTCCTCGCCTCTTTCTAGCTTCTGGTGGTGGCTCTCAATCCTTTGTGTTCCTTGGTTTATAGCTTAACACTTCAAACCCTGCCTCCATCTTCACAGGGCAATCTGTTCTTATATCTTCACATCTTTTTATTTATTTTATTATTTTATTTTATTTTTAAAGATTTATGTATTTATTTTAGAGAGAGAAAGAGAGACAGCATGAGCAGGAGGAGGAGCAGAGGGAGGGAATCCCACGCAGAGTCCATGCTGAGTGTAGAGCCTGATGCAGGGCACAATCTCATGACCCCAAGACCATGACTTGAGCCGAAACTAAGAGTTGGATACTCAACTGACTGAGCCACCCAGGCACTCCTCACGTCTTTATAAGGACACTTATCATTTTTTATTTAGAGACAGCCCCCTTCCTCCCCCCAACCCCCCTCCAACTCCAGGATGACCTTATTTTAACTAATTACCTCTAATACTAATCTATTTCCATTTAAGGTCACATTCCCAAGTACTGGAGGTTAGATCTTCAACATATTTTCTTGGCTCACAATTCAACCCATAACAAAAGGAAAACAAAATAAAGCCTTCTTTATAAGTGTCAGGTTTCATTCTTGAGCTTGGTAGATATTCTTAGCATTAAAACCAAGTTAAAATTATACTAATGTGTATATATAACTAGGTGTATATGCTATGCTTTATTTCTGAATAGTACACACAGTTTTAATAATTAACATTTATTATTCTTCATTGAGATTTTATATCTAAATAATAATTTCTTTAGAAAAAGAGATTTTGAAGGCATCAACCCAATTAAGAAAGCAGTGGCATAAAACTGTATTACTTTTCTTCAAATTCCTAATTCAGAATAGCTTATAGGATTTATGTCAAACCAGTTATTGCATAAATAACCTTTTGGTGACATAAATTGTTACAGTAGGTCTTCAAGAAGTGCAAAATCATTGTAGGAAAAACTGTTGGTAAGTATGTTTTGCAATTCTTTTTATTTATTCCATTTTGTTTTGTTTTCTTCTCCAGCTGAAAGCATTCATGGAAAGGAAATTGTTTTTCTTATGCAAAATGATTAGCACTTTCTTGCACTGACTTCCTGCCCTATCTTGAGTAGAAAACAATGCAGGATTATCTAAATAGGAATCAAAAGTTCTTGGAAAAAGATGCAAAAGAAACAAGAGAAGAACTGGATACTACCGGATTCTCAGGGACATTCCCTTGTTCATTAAAGTGCAAAAGCTAAAGCATCTGGGAAAATCTGCCTGGGCAGGCAGGGATGTGAACAATAATAGAAAATGCATTTCCATGTCAGCTGAGAGGGCTTGGAACTATTATATACTATGGCTGGAATGTGATCAAGGAAATTCAAAGGAAAGATTATTTCAGACCCTTATAGCATAACGATAAAATGTAGAAAACAGATGAATGCGTCTGTCCTTTCAGGCAGAAAGTATCTATTCTGAAAAAAAACAAAACTTACCTATGCTGATTTTGAGAACTCAGATGTGCCTCCCCAGAGTACTCTGCAATTATCCTTGTCAGATGAGCCTTTAGAAATCAAGGATTACTGAAGAATACCTTGACTTGTGAGAGTGTGAGTATGTGATGGTGTGTGGTGCCCATCAGAACATACAGTGTGGAGGAGACAAGAAAAGGCTACTCAAGAAAAAGAAAAAAACACATTTTACATACAGCTTTCTTTGTTTATTTATTTGAGAGATAGAGAGCACAAGGGGGAGGTTGGTGGTTAACTGACTGAGCTACCCAAGCTCCCCCTTAAATACAGCTTTCTTAATTCAGTCCTTAATTCAGAAATAGATGGATACATAGGCGCTAAGTGTCAAAATTGAAGTACTCAGTCTCAGGGCACCTGGGTGGCTCAGTCATTAAGTGGCTGCCTTCGCTCAGGTCATGGTCCCGAGGTCCTGGGATCGAGCCCCGCATCGGGCTCTCTGCTCTGCAGGAAGCCTGCTTCTCCCTCTCCCACTCCCCCTGCTTGTGTTCCCTCTCTCACTGTCTCTCTCTCTGTCAAATAAATAAATAAAATCTTTCAAATAAAAAAAAAAATACTAAGTCTCTGCTGTGTTCTTAGCATTGCTACGGATGGAATCCCCCAGTTTCCACTTGAGCACTTAAGATTCATTAGCATCCAGTGGTCAGACCAACTCTTCATTTGTCATCAAATTCAGGGAGCCCATTGTTGGGTGGCAGGGGAGCAGCTTAGATATTCTAGTGGCAAATGCGCTAATTTGCAAGAATTGGAATGCAATTAAACTCCACCAAAATTTAGAAGCCCTGGAAGGATTTATTTTATACAAAAGTTGTCACAAATTTGACACCTGTTGAAAATTAGCTTCATTGATCACACATTTTGATTTTTTTGAGCGAGAGAAGAAAGGTGGTGAATAGGGGAAAATAAATCCATCCAGGTAATTAAAATCAATGAATAAATTTGTCAGAATATGTTATTAAATGTTATAAATGCTATCTTGGGCTTGTGTAGATGATGACAAGTATCTGTATTTTATCAATAAATTCCTTTGTGATAGTACTAGCCTTATGTAAGCATTGAGAAAGTTAAGAGCCTTTTTTTTTTAAGTTACAGACATAAAACTGACCTGTGATCTGCTATTAGCTTTCATTTCAACCTAAAGATATATTTAAAGAAGCAAAGTGGTTTTGGTGTTCACAAAGCTTCAGGATCTGCTCTCCTAACAAAGCACTGTGCCTGTGTCCCACCCTCACCTCCTCTCAGCTTAACTCTCTGTGCTTTCATCTCCCCACATTTTACATTTTTGGAAGGATCCAAGGGTTTTCATATGGACTCAGAGCTAAAATCTTCTTATCTGCACATAGCATGACCTTGGTTTTTATTGTTTTTTTGGTTTGTTTTCTGCTTAGGTTAGGTTATTGGTATTTTGTTTGTCTTAATTCTGGTGATTTGCTTATTTCTCAGATGATAACCTTTTCACTTCCATAGGCATGCATTATTACTTTAAAAATGCTATATCCCTCCATTTCTATCAGGCACCTTCTTTGATAATTTGTGAGCTGTTTATGCTAATACCTAGGTAGAAATCAAATTTACTTTTCATTAGTGACCTTTTTAAAGTAGTGTTGCCAGATTAAAGGCAAGATGCCCAGTTAAATTTGAATTTTAGGTAAACAACAAATAGGCTTTTTTCTTAGTATGGGGACAAAATATTTTCCATGGAATATAACTATATTAAAAAGTGTTTTTTTTTTTTGTTCATCTTAAATTCAGTTTCACCTGTCATTCTGTTTCATTACTTTGAATATTATCTTATTTTCATCTGGCAACACTAATTTAAAGGGAAAAAGTATTGGAAGTTAGTAGTTTAAAAATATTATACATCAAACTGTCTTTAAAAATGTGTGTAACAGACGCAAATATCTTTTTAATGGTTGGGGGAGGGAGTAAAAATAAATTTAGGATCTTGTTAATGTTTATTCATTAATTCTTTTCCCAAATGTTCACTGAGTACCTAAAATGTCAGGCCCTAACGGAGGCGCAAAACAAACATAATCCTTGCCTTCATGGAATTTATAACTTAATGGAAAAGAACATTAATCACAAAATCTCGCAAATACATAGTCAACTGTAATAAGTACAAGGAAGGATGCTGTTCATAGGACAGGGGGCCTAACTAATGGGTTTGGGGGGGGTCAGGTAAAATTTCCCTGAAGAAGTAAAATTTGGGCTAAAACCAAAGCCTTAAATCGGACTAAATTGGGCAAATGGCAGGTTAAAAAAATAGAAGTGGATTTCTAAGTAGAAAGGAATTAACAGGCATCTGTGGTTGAAATCCAATGAGCAGTAAGTGTTACTAAAAAGGCTGCAGAGGAGGTCTGTAAAAAGATAAAGTGGGACCCAATAGGCATTTTGATCCTCATTGTAAAAAACAATGGGAAGACTTTGCAAGGCTTCAAGAGAGAAGTAAGATTTGCATTTGAAAAGATGAATCTATCTGCTTGGAGAAGAGAAGATTAGAACTGATTGGAAGGTTTATAAAGCATTTCCTGGGTGGTCAGTATGTTACTCCAGCCAAAGGATCACTGTAGTCTACAAAAGAGATTGGTAAATTCTTCTGTAAAAGTACGTATTTTAGGATTTACTACTATACAGTCTCCGTTGCAGCTGCTCAGCGCTTCACTTGTAGTGGTAGAGCAGTTGTAGGTGATATGTAAATGAAGTGTGGCTGTGCTTCAATAAAACTCTTTCTGATACTAAAATTTGAATTTCATAGTATTTTCATGTGTCATGAAATAGTAGTTTTTAATTTTTTTTAATGCATTCACCATTTCAAGATGTAGAAACCATCCTTAGCGTGCAGGCTATACAAAACAGCACTCATTTATGTTCTAGTTGCTTGGAGTGTAGTTAGGGAGGATTAGATGGTTTTGAGAGCTACTCTGGAGAGCAAATTAAGAGCAATGTTGATGGTTTAAGTGTGGGAGTTGAAGAAGAACTAAGTGTTTAAAATTTCTCTCATGTTTCTGATCTGTATGGGAGTGCCATTCCCTGAAGCAAGCAAAGGAGTTCGAAGAGAGAACTCATGAATTAGGAGATAAATTGGGTTTTGTCATGGCTTTAAAACATCCATATGGAGATATTGAATATTTCAGCTAGAACTAAAACATTGATAATTACCAGGTTATACCAGGCAATTGAAGCCTCCAGGGACTGATCTTTTCTTTTCTTTCTTTTCTTTGCTCTTTTCTTTTCTTTTTCTTCTTTTCTTTTTTTCTTTTCTTTGCCTTGCCTTGCCTTTATCTTCTCTTCTTAACTGAGATATAATTGACATACATTATCTTAGTTTCGGTTGTACAACATAGTGATTCAATATTTATATATTATCACAAAATGATCACCACAGCAGGTCTAGTTAGCATCTGTCACCATACATAAAGATATTTTTTTCTTGTGATGAGAACTTTTAAGATCTCCACTCTCTTAGCAACTTTCAAGTGTGCAGTATATTGTTATTAACTACAGCCCCTGTGCTGTACGTCACATCTCCATGACTTGTTTCTTTTATAACTGGAAGTTTGAATATTTTGACTGCCTTCACCTATTTAAACCCACCCCCCAACTTCTGGCAACCACCAGTCAATCTGATTCTTTGCATCTATGTATCTATGTTTTATTGTGTTTTTTTTAGGATTCTACATATAAGTGAGATCATATTTGTCTTTCTCAATCTAACTGATTTCACTTAGCATAATGCCCTCTATGCCCATCCATGTTGTCACCAAAGGATATATACATGTATATACATACGTATCAGAGGCTCTGTGGATAAGGTAGTAAATATTGGAAAGAAAATCATTTTGGGACCAGAATACTGGTTCTACCTTACACTAACTGATATGATCTTGAGCTAACAGTTTCTCTAAGCTTCAATTTACCAATTTGTAAAATGAAATAATGATACTAAAAAATTATAATTTACTTGTATGTTTACTGAGATTATGTAAGGAGATAATGATTTTAATTCCTAGAGTGGCTTTGGAAGGAAAACTCTTCTTTTATCAACTTATGTCCATGAAGTCAGGGGCCTGCAAATTGACTGAGAGCAGATTAACAGGGGAAAACGTTTGATTCACATGAATGTGGGAGTACTCAGCGGTGAGTAACTCAAAGAATAGCCAGGGGTAAGGGTGTGTATATGCCAACATACCTAGGGGTAACGATTTATATACTAGCTTAACAAAAATGAGATTTTGGGGGTTCAATGGAAAAGTCTAGAAAGTTCTCTTGGGCATTTTTATCCTGAAGGTAATGGGTAGTCTCCTTTTTGGCTGGAAGCTCTTCCAGAGGGTGTTTATAGCAGCTGAACTCCTATCTCTCAGTGCTAAGAGTTAGTCTTCTCTCAAGCAGGAAATTCCCTTGGTGGGGGGTTAAGGCCAGCTGTATTTTCAGGAGACTCTGCTTAAGTTTAGATAAGGTTTCTTTCTGCAGCTGTAGTTTGTTCAGATGTTTTCAGTTTAAAATGATCTCTGTACCATTCTGATGAGTTGTTGGTCCATTCAGTGGCTATAATAGACCTTTGCCTAAACAGTTGTCCCATACCTACAATTAGACTGGAAGGAATTGTCTTATCTTCTTAGAATGATTCATTGCTTTGTGTAACACCTAAGGTTCAGCAGACAAGTTAGTGGTGGAAAGTTATTACAGACTTCCTGGCTACATGTAAACCCCTCACATTGGGCAGTAAGAAAATTCATAGTGAATTATGACTCACTTTCACATTTTTGTGCTAATATGATGATGTTCTCATGGTATACCCCACACACAATTAAAATGCCTTCAGTGAATTATTTTAGCAAACCCAAAGGCATAGAAATGTGAACAGAAGCTCTAGACAAAATATTGCACAATGTATTTCATTGGGAGGAGAGAAAAGTGTTGACTAACAAAATCCAAGGGAACTGCACGGACTACAAAAATACTTTTGAGTATTTTGAAATGTTGATTACTTGTAAGTGTCCATTTTCTAAGGAGATAGCTAGTGTATTCCTTTATGTCTATATCCTTAATATCTGCATCCTTGTGAGTATCCTCGGAGTATAGTTTCCCTTTCTTTCTCACCTTCCACCCAATAAGTGATGGTTGGTTCCTAATATACACTCTGAGAATCATCTCCCACTTTGGAAATAATAATAACTCACTAAGGTTAATAACTCAGCTCTTGATAGTTTTCTTAGATAAGTAATAAAAAAAGACATTCAGCATGAAAAATTAAAGGTGTTGTGGAAATGCCAAGAGACATTTTCTTCATTTTACTATGGAATTATCAGGAGGAGATGGACTCTCAACCTTCAAGAATAGCAATAGTAATTTTCTGTGGTTCCGTGGGACATGTTATACTTAGCAACGGAACTGTGTGTAATAAACTCTGTGGTTGAAATATTACCTCTAGTTTCCAGAACTTTATTCTGTTTATCCTCTCGAAGGGATTCTGCTCTCATATTAACTCTTAGAGTGCTAAGATTTACCAGCATCTGACACTTTGAGTATATCACTTGTGGTTCTTTATGTAAGTATTTGACTAGTAAGCTTCAGAATCTTATACAAGTCTTTAGTAGAAATGGAAAATGAATTTTTGGATGATAATATAGTTTTATGGAAACATTTTTCTTCCATGTAGGAATATTACCTAATGAAATTATTGGAAACAAAAAATTATATTTTATACATAGGATGATATTTTTAGTGTCATCTGCCTTGTCTGATATCTCTCTTCATTGCAAATATTTTCTTAGAGTATTCATGATACATATACCAAGTGTGTGGCTATTAAACAGATTCTGGTTCTAATTCTTTAAAGGGCAAGTTTATAATCTCAAGTGCCTTGATTCTTTGTGTTTCGTCCATACCAAATTTCCAAGCATCATTTTCCTTTTTTTATTTTATTGCAACTTTTTTTGGAGTCTAATACATTTTATTGCTTGCCATTAAAAAAGGAAAACCCAAATTAATCATCTAAGAGCCCATATAAAATTTATTATTCATTCATATGTGTTCATGTCACTGTGTATGTATAATATGGACACTTCATATGTGCCTACATAGTTGAAAACTTTGTTCATATGACAGACTCTGGGTTTCTGAAGTGAGTTTTTCTCTGACATGCAATTGAAACAAAAAGAAAAAAGAAAATTGAGCATTGAATCTGCTCATCACTAACCAGTAGCTATATGGAATTCCGGTGATCATTTGCCCATTAGCTGGTACTTTTCTGGATATACTATACTTAATGTTATACTTTGCTGAATATCCTAAGTTCAAAAAAGGGACTATGTCAAAATACTAGATAATGTAACCACTTGAGGTACAAACTCCATGTTTACTCCATGTTAAGCATTCTTGTGCATACTTCCATGTTTGTGTGTGAATGTTAAGGCTTTATTTATATCTTGTGTCCTGCATCTTTTGTGATAATCTTAAAACATTTACCTACTTACACTTGAAATGTGAAGGTCCCTTTTTTTCCTTGAATTGATTATTTAACATTACAAAAGGTTTTTAGTGCTCACTTAGAGATATCAAATTTAAGTCTTTATCTTACAGCTAACAATAATGATATATATGAACATAGGTATAGTATAATCTTTGGTTGGAGAACGCCCATAAAAATCACCTGGCATTAGTTTATTAATTCAAAAACTAGGTATTAAGTACCTACAGGGTGTTAAAATCTTATCTTGCATTGGGGTTGTAGACTCTGGCTACAAATACCTAAAACGCTGGTGATATTTATGGTTTAACACAGAAAAAGATATAGGTATTTTCTTGTTCATTCAGGAAAAGTAGAACAATGTTGTCTGAGGTTGCCCTTGGGTATGACTATCGCAGACCTGGGGCCACAGCGAGACAAGTACAGTACCCAAGATGGAGTGTTAAGGAGGTACTTGAGTAATGCAGGTGCCAACCTTGCTCTTGGACAGGAGAGGGTTCCATCTATTTTTCTTTAATAAAGAAAAAATAAAGAAGCTCAAAATACAATTTATTTTCTATGGCCGCATAATATCATGTTCATTCAGAAATGTAAGGATGACCTGGTAACTATCCTAGCTAAAAACCTAACATCTGCTTGGCCATTTGAATCATACTGTGATCTATCACCGAACACTTTCATTCATCATTTACTAGCCAATGAAACTAAACTAGGTGCTTAATGCAACATCACCAAATTGCTTAGGGAGGCACTTGTAATAACAGCACTAGAATTGGCAACAATTACAGTGATTAATATTTTCTTACTAGTTCCCATGCCAGGATCTGAGTTGGGTAGTTAACTGGAACATTCCACTTTTTGTGATCCATAAGATCTTAATCCATACCACTGGCTCTGTATTATCCTTCTGTACATCTCCATACCTATAGAAGAATGTAGACAGTACAAACTATGTTGAAGAGATAGGAAGAAAGAGAGAGAGAGAAAGAAAGATTGATGGAAGGAGGTCCAGAGTGAAGAAAGGAAAAGAAAAGGGCATTATTAAGAAGTGTCAGATTTATGCAGAGTCAATTTCTACAAAAAGAAGATATCAAACACAAAAGAATGGCCCAAGTCAATTATAAGAGTTACTAAAAGAAGCCTCAAGTTTCTTTCTATCTCTGACTTTGGTGGTAAGATTCTCCCCAAATATTACATTTTAACTATCTTCTTATGCCATTTATAGTGTGTAGGCAAGAAGGAAATAAGTAATGGAACCCCATTCTAAAGGTGAAAAGTATCTATCAGTCTCTAAAACATAACTGTCAGCAAATTTATAAAGCTAAGTAGCTGAAAACTATAGAATAATTATTTCCATCGACTTTGCAAAAGAACAGTATACTATTCTTACCCAAATGTAAATGAAACCTGACTTTTTATTCTCCTTGAGTGGAAACGTGCAGTTCTCTCAGCAGGGGCAAACAGTGGAGGCTTGTAGGCAGATCTTGCTGGTTACTTGTAGTTTGGGTGAAAACTGTTATCATTGGATTTGCACTAAATGCAGTTCCTTCCTCTTAAGATAGAATGATTGGCAGGGATTAAGGCTTTATTACTAAAGAGTTCTGAGCCAAGCTTCTTTTGTCATGAATAATATCTACTTTCTTATTTATTAATGTTGTTTTTGACAGCTGACAGTTCAAGAAGTGTATGTACTACTGTGTTAACTGTTAAAATTCTCTGTTTAGATGAAATGGAGGTGCCATATACTTTTATCATTGACCCAACCAGTTTTGTTAAAATCATGGGTGAGAAATAAATGTATTGTAATAAATTCATAATTAAAACAAGATATGGCTATAATTTTAGGCATTTCCCTAATTTGGAAAGGAAAAGGCAATATTTTCCCTACTTAGAGGGAAAATGTGCAGATTATCAAACCATATTTAATTATACCTTTGTCAGTATTAGTCCATCTTAGTAACTCATTTATTTATGCATTAATGATGAAACAACTAGATACAAGGGATATTGCCTCTGGATTTCATTTTAACTTCATTGAACTTATGTGTTGTGTTGTCTCTCTGTCTCTCTATTAATTAGCTTAGTTTTAGTTACTGAAAAAAAAGCCTTGGCCTTTATTATTATTTATTAATATTATATATTTATTGTGGAGTTTTCTAACATATAAAGGAATTACAGTCCTTAAAAATAATAGTATTAGTAACAAAATTGAAAGCAAGTACAGAGGGTGGCAAGTACATTACTTCTCTCCAGAACAGCTACCTCCTAGTGAAAAGGGGAACTGGAAAAAAAAAAATGTATGTTTTGATTGTGTGTATCAGAGAAATTATAGCTGCCAGCCACCCTCACTCTAGGGAGAAAATTCACAGTGTGGTTTTATCCAAAGGAAGAAGAAAGGGTCATCTCCCCTGCCTTGCTCTTGTCTGGGCCTGCACTTGGCATTCTCATTTTCTCTCTTAGGAATGATTATACCAACCTTAACACCAAAGAAGGTGGGGGAAAAAAAAAAAAAAACTTGGACTAAAAAATCCAAAATAAACAGATTCTGAATACTTTCTTCAATATTATGAGGTCACGTGTGCATTCTATTTGTTCTCTAAGTGTTTTTAACATAAAATATTAAAAGCCTAGAAATTTGGGATTGAATCAGGAAGAAAATACTAAGTTGGGGCAACTAGAATAAATTTTGTGAAAGAAATATGTTGAGGGATTATTTATAGGAAATTGATGTGGTGAAAAAGTAAATGGTTTTTAAAATTACACGTGATTTCAATGTCAGCAGTTTATATTTAATTAAGGATCTGTTGACTTTCTGGAGCCTTAAAGAATTGTAGTCAAGGGAAAATACTGTCATTTAAACCTCTCTATAGATTACTGCTACATTTAGTATAAGTCACTATGCTTCCTTAAATTTCTCTGAGTTTATTTTTTGGAATTTTTTGTATGGCCTTATTCTTAGTTTACTCTGAATATTGCTTTCTGTTGCTGTTATAGATTTTACTCTGTTGGTTTAAATGTACTTTGCTGTCAGTTTACTAATATAGTAATGGGGATGTGCTGACTGAATTAGTAAGTACTGACTTAGTGACTTTGTTGGTTTTTTTTAAAGATTTTATTTACTTATTTTTGAGAGAAAGAGAAGGGAGGAGGGGCAGAGGGCGAGGAAGAGAAAGAATCTCAAGCAGACTCCCCAGTGAGTGCAGAACCCCATGCAGGGCTGGATCTCATGACCCCAAGATCATGACCTGAGCCAAAACTAAGAGTCTGACGCTTAACCGACTGAGCCACCCAGAAGCCCCTGATTTAGTAACTTTGAACTTTCAATGTTGCTGGCACCTATAGACTCCTTTACTAACCCCCAAATAATTCAGCAACAGTATTTGATTCAGCCGCTTCTTGTTTTCTTGTTTTAATCCTTGTATTTCACTATAAAAAATATTTCAGAGATTTCTTTGAAACAACCTTTGCTTTTGGTATGGTAAGGTATATGAACGGAACTATAAATGTTTTCTTGGGGCCTCATGTCACTAAGTAGAAGATGTATTTAACCTCCATTTTGTTCCCAGGGGCAATAAGATGTATTTCTTCTTGGGGCATCTGGATGGCACAGTTGGTTAGGCCTGCGACTCTTGGTTTCGCCTCAAATTGTGATTTCGGTGTCGTGGCCTCACATCCAGCTCCGTGCTCAGCGTGGAGTCCACTTGAATTTCTCTCTCTCGCTCTGCCCCTCTGCTCTTGCTCTCTCTCTCTCCCTCCAAATAAATCTAAAAAAAAAAAAAAAAAGATGTGTTTCTTCTTTTCTCACTTTTCTTTTACTTTCTGTCATATCAAGCAGCTGTCATATAAATAATCAAAAGCAGAAAGGGTGTACTTTTTTCATTGTAAAATATTACAATTTTAACATAGAATATCATCAAATTGCTTTCCAGGTGATGGTGCTGATTTAAATTTATCTCTTCACACTTTACTTCACTTGTCATGACTAGTAAGTTTTGGTTTAACCCTTTAGTCCAGACCTTCTTTACTGTGAAGCTGTCTAGGCTAGTAACATGCTTGGGTTCAAGCTAAGCTAATTGTAATGAAGAATCATCAGATGTTAAATGGGCCTTGATGCTATGCAAAATGTAGGTTCTCAACTGTCTTCTCCTTTTCCTTCAGGAAGACACCTTTACATGTGAGCTATCCCCACACACTTGTCTAGAAACTTGATAGAGACTGTACTGTAGCCACATCCTTTTCCTACGGGTGTTCACTGCTCACACTCACTCACCCCATGGTGCACATTGGCATAATCACACAGAAGTGTGCTGTAAAAGCTAAAACCCTTTATAAGTGCTCAGTGAAAACAGCTATTATTATAGTACTTCAAACTAGTAAAGAGCAAAGACGATCTGGGAAGCCAATTCAGACTACAAAATTCCTGTCTCAACTAGACCATCTTTGTCTCTGAAGATCCTCAGGCTCTTTGGCATCCATTTTGAGAGATATAGGCACAGTCCAGGAACTATTCCCTTGGAGATACAGCCACTGGTAGCAAATCCTGTCATAGATACGGCTGCAGAAAGCAAATCAGCATTACAATAGGGATTATTTACCTTTTATAAGGTTTGTGTGCATAAACTACAATTCCTTCTGATTTTGCATTAAGGTTAAAATAGCACAAGCAATGAAGGGTTCATAAAGAAGTCTAGGTTTGTGGTTCCTGAAGGTCATTCTAAAGTCACTTTCCCATACAACCCACAAAGCCTAAGCTGGTTGAATATCCTTGCTGTGTATGCTCAGAATGCCCAACACTTAACTTGCCTTAATCTTGCTGAATTCTAGTTACCTGCACATTTTATGTATCTCTTACTGCCAATCCCCCTTGAGGGTACAGACTAAATGTTAGCATAGTGCTGGGCGTAGAGCTGAAGTTCTATAAACACGTATTGGCTTTGACTGTTATAATATCCAATGACCATTCACTTGCTAACTCTACCATTTCTACCATTTAAAATCAAATGTGGTTCCTTCCTGAAAATAGTCTTACTATATCCATGAGAAAATATCAGCCCAAATTATTCCCTTACTCTCTTTAAGCAGTAATTCTTAAGCCAGGTTTGTTCTTTTCTCAATCTAATGTATTTAGGATAAAAGATCTTATTTACTAAAAATCAGAATTTTAAGTAGTGATTTATGAACTTGACCAGAAGCTGATTTTCCTATCTTATTTTAGACAAGTTAATTATATCTTAAATCTATATTGTTTTTATTTTTGAATATAAAGTAAACTTACCTGATTCAAAATTCAAAAGTACAGAAGAATAGACAATAAAAATTATTTTGTGAGCCCTTCCATTTGCTCTTCTCAGAATTTATGGTTATTTCTCCTAAAATATTTGTGAAAGTAGAAGCAAATGCATATATAAAAAGTACATTAGTCTCTCCCCTTTGTTATACAAAAGTCAATATACTATGCATTATTTTTTGATCCTTAAAATTTTCATTAATATATTATGGTGATCCTTCAATATCTGTACCAGAGAGCATTCTCATTCATTTCTATGGCTAGATAAGCATTGCATTTTATGTTGTATACAAACTGAGTTTTGTTTCTTGAATTCCATTTATGAAATGCAAATCCAGTAGGCATGTATGTACAAGTCAATTATGTCCCCAAGACCACATGAAAGATGTTAGACCATGGTCCTTGGCTAGTATGTCTGGCCTTTGTACCATGTTGTTAAAGTGACTGAAGTTTATTGACTTACTGTAATCGATGTCAGACATCTGATTTAGTTGGGTATATCCATTTCAAAAGGAAAACCCAAGATTTTTAGTGTTTAATCCTTTGTGTACCTTCCTTTAACCCTTTGCCATTAGGTTGGATATAAACAATACTTAATATCTGTGACTAATGGTAGTGGTTCTTCAGCCTGGCAGCAAAACAAAGCAGTTCAGAACTAATCAGAAAGATACAATCAAGTATATGCCATAGGTGAGAGATACTTTTTATTTTCTTTGTTCTGACTCTCTGGAGTATTCTCTTTGCAGTAATTTAGGTCATGTCTATATTTACGGGAAGAAAGCTGTATCTGTTGCATTCTTTAAATGGTGATGCCAACTAAATCTAGTTCTTTGCGACAGAACTTTGGAAAGATGAATAAATCTTAGATCTTTTTCTTTGTTTGTTTAAGATAGCGGATATAAGGCTTCTCTTTCTTTCTTCATTTGGAGTTAGAAGGGAAGTAACATTTTTGGAAATTACCCTGATCTTATCATAAATGAGTGGGTAAGAATTTTTCTGTCCAGTTTGGCAATGCAGCTAGTATTTACAGAGAAATTTCTCTTTGCCAGGTATTATTTTAAGAGCCCTGCATGTATTTAATCATTGAGCCTCTATGAGGTGGGTGATGTTATTGGTGATGTTATTTTATAGAACAAGGGAAGCAGGGAGCAGACAACTTAAGAACTTCCTCAAGATAATAGCAGAACCAGGATGCAGTTGAACCATAATTAAAACAAAACAAAACAATAAGCAGGACATTTAACTCAGCACTATTACTTTTTACCACTAAACCTATGTAGACTCTCAATTGAGGAAACTAGTTCAGAAAGCTCAAAGCCATGTATCTACTAAGTGACAAAGCCAGGGTTTGACTCCAACTCTGACACTAAACCTATGTCATCTTAGTCACTAGATCATTATAGGTAAATATAGATGTGGATATAAACATAAATGTAGGTAAAGGTATTTGAAGTAGGTTGTGAATTACTAAGGTGAGTAACATCCCCCTTTGCCTTCACTGAACCAATCATAAACTCTTCGACCTGTTTTATAATTCTAGGTCATGGTCAACTATGCAGTTGTTTCTGCATAGATTCCCATAAAATCTCTATTTAAGATCTGTTCAGTTATCATTTCCTCTGTGAAGCCTCTCATCCTACCACCCCTGACCCAGCAAGCAGAACCAGTCAAGTTTGTCCTCCTTCCTTGGTGTTCCTTCTCTGCCCTTTTCCATAGCTTAGCTAAGGTAACTTACCAATACTTCTTCATATGTATTTGTTCAACATGTGTCTTCTTGTTAATCTGTGATACCTTTAAATAAAGTATGGTGACTTGGTTTTTGTATCTAAGGCATGTGGCATATTGTTTGGCCCCTGGTAGGCAGTCAGTGAAAAATTTTAAAAATTAATGATGCCTATACTGTCCTAAATTTCTCTATCTTAGTATTTGCTTAACTGTAATGAATTTGAGCTATATACCTTGAAGAAATGTGATACTGTTAGATAAAGTAAATATGGAATAATATCTTTGTACATTCTCGGTTTGGATACTTTTTTTAAATAATTTTAAATAATTTTTATCTTTCATCACCATACATGAATAAACCCAATTATGCCTCTAAACTCTGGCACTCTGAAATTCTTCTACTTGACCTGCTTGCTACCTGTTTTCAACACACTCCTTCTCTCTTGTGGAGCCTGTTCTTTGCTTCCATTGGGATCTTTCCCTGTTCTACCCATCACCTCCTTCCTGGCCTTGCTACTCCCAACTCATCTCCTAGATGACAGTCCACTCCAGGCTCCCGTTCACCTTTCCAGGTCTCCGGAGAGGGTCTCTATCCCGTGGCAATTCAGTTGCTAGCTTTCACCCTTCACTTCACAGCCAGGCAGATAATTTGTCTTTATCTCCATGGAGAAGCAAAGTTATTTGGATTGCCCTAAAACACTCAGGAAGACTTAATGGATAGTCACCTCTAGAGCACATTTTCTGTTCCAATACATTTACTTTGAGCCTACTTTGCAATAGGGATAATATTCGTAGGCTACTAATATTAAATTTATGAAACAAAAAACATCTATCAAAATAACTGCCATAAGTGAACCACCTGAATTGGAATTGCTTTTCT
Organism: Callorhinus ursinus; assembly: GCF_003265705.2. Classification (NCBI taxonomy): domain Eukaryota; kingdom Metazoa; phylum Chordata; class Mammalia; order Carnivora; family Otariidae; genus Callorhinus; species Callorhinus ursinus. The sequence continues at coordinate 22,343,939 of NW_027397063.1, forward strand.
TGTAATCAGCGACAAGCCAAAAACAATTGTACTTTTTCTAAGAAATCAAAATAATGAAAATTTTACTTTAGAGGCTGAAACACACTAGCAAAGTAGGCTGTTTAAACTTCCCCTTCTTAATTGTTTTTCCCATTGTAAGTACGGCAGCATTGACTTGGATATAGGGACTTCATGGAATGTTGGCCAATTGATTATCTTTCTTCTCTGTCCATCTCAAGGAAGGAGGAGAATGGAGAGGTTGAAGAAAAGGTTAAAAGACAGAGGACTTAAATGAAAATGGAAATAAAAGGGTAATAACAGATAAATTGCAGCTAGGAATTTTTTTAGAATTTTTTAGAAATTGTTGAATTTCAATAATTAATAGAATTAGTAGTACTTTTTTTTCTTATAAACACTTTGAGTTCTTAGGCTGAAGTGCTGTTCCTTTCTCCTCTCTCTCTTTATCTCTCTCTTTTTCTTTTTTTAAATCAGAGCAGTGAGTGTTACAGAGATTATTTTCAGTGATAAATCTGTGTGAAGATAAATGTTTCTCTTATTCTCCCCACTGATTAGTACAATCTCAAATGGCAAGTGTGAGAAACCTCCATCTTTTGATGCCATTCCTGCATCCCTACTCCAGCCCCAAACTCAAAGAGAGGAAGATCAGAGTGTTCCTTTTCCTTTTTCCCCTTGAAAAAGAAACTGGCATTTCTCCCCATTTCTTCTGAAAGCAGACATTTAGAATAATCAAGACAGCATTCTTACATTCTCTGTTTCCATGGAATCTACGAAGGTCTAAAGTATCCAGGATGCCCTGTTAGCCCATAAAGCCATTATCAGATTTCCAGTCTCTTGAGCTTAACTTAGATCTTCAGAAATATAATGCAGGGCTGTTTTCAACAGAGAAAGTCTGCATGAAGGGCCTTTAAAATGATAGCTTCTAAACTTTCGGTATGCCTTTGATGATTTCACACTCTGACTATTTTTGCATCTTCCTGACATTTGCAGTTCCCTTGAGGCATGTATTATAGTACACACACTGCCCATGGTTAGATAATCACAAGTTTAGATATTTGTGAATGTTTAGGTTCTGAAGAAGAAAAGTGACTTCAGGCAAGGATACTTGTCAACATAATCATAGAAAATCTCAGGAAATTCTATTTGCATGTATTCACAGATGTGAGTGCTTAGTTTTGTTTTGTTTCACCTCATATGATTTCTTCTTTATTTTTGCTATTGCTATTTTGTTTTGCTTGGTAGTCCTTTTCTGTTCATGTATGTTTAAACCATAGTAAATTTATCATGGAAATTTTCTGATTTTTTGGGAGTGGGGAGATCATGTGAAACTTGATGCTATTTTGACATGGAATCTATTTTATCTAGGGAGAAATTTGATGTGTCTAAGAGATTTCATTTTAAACACCCCCCCTTGGATAATATGCATTAAATGCCCAAGCTGAGTTTGTCCTTGATTCCTTGCAAAGAACTCAAAATTCCTGGTGGAGTCAGATATTTTAGGGACATACCAACAAATGGGCACATATTAAAATAAAGATTGTTTACCTCTTGATCTTATTTTCTATGCAGAGGAAATAGCAATCCTGCTGATTGAATAGAAAGTTGTGTATAATAAACTTGAACCTGGAAATGGGTTTCAAAAAATAATTAACATTTCAGATTAGACAGAGGAGACAATTCTGGCATTCCCATTTTACACTGTTACATATATAGTATATATATGTATATATATATAGTATACTATATATACTATATATCCCATTCTGTTACATATCTGTGATTATTTTCATTAATCATGACTTGTAAAGTCTTCCTTACTCAATCCTACATTGAATTGTGTTGAATTTCAATGCCTATTTTAGGACAACTCAAAGTTGAGCTGAAAGCTAGCTACTTTTGGGGTGCCTAGATGGTTCATTTGGTTAAACATCTGACTCTTTTTCCTTTCTTAGGATTTATTCTTTTATTTGGGAGAGAGAGAGAGAGAGCTCATGAACGCACGTGGTGGGGAGGGACAGAGGGAGAGGGAGAGAGAATCTTTTTTTTTGAATTTTATTTATTTATTAGAGAGTGTGTGCATGAGCACAGCAGGGGGAGGGGGAGAGGGAGAAGCAGACTCCCCCACTGAGCAGGGAGTGCAATGTGGGGCTCCATCGCTGGACCCTGAGATCATGACCTGAGCCGAAACCAAGAGTTGGACGCCTAACTGACTGAGCCACTCAGGAGCCCCAGGAGAGAGAATCTTAAGCAGACTCTGTGCTGAGCGTAAACCTGATACAGGGCTCTATCCCAGGATCCTGAGATTATGACCTGAGCTGAAATGAAGAGCCAGTCACTTAACCAACTGAGCCACCCAGGCACCCCTAAGCACCCGACTCTTGATTTTGGCTCCAGTCTCAGGGTTGTGAGACTGAGCCCTGATCAGCTGGGTGCTCAGCATGGAGTCTGCTTAAAATTCTCTCTCTCCCTCTCTGTCTGCCACTCTCCACCCTCACAGGTGTACTCTCTCTCTCCCACCCCCCAAAAAAGTAAATTCTTTAAAAAAAAGTTAACTACTTTTTTGTTTAGGTTCCTAAAGGTAGATTTATTCATTTTGGTCTTGAAGTTATTAAGTCAAGAATTCTCTTCTACATTTTGCCAAGGAGGGAAAGAAGGAGGTGCCACCTACAGGAAATTTAAGATTTGGGATATTCTCTTTTCTTTTTGCTTCATCCGTGCTTCTTTTCAACAGAATAGATTTTTCATCCATTATATGCTCTGTAGTATTTCATAGATGTTCATCACTTAAGTTCTAGTAAACTTGCATAGACTAGCTCAAATAAAATCACTAAAAATACTAAAGCTTTATCTGTGTGTGTTTGGGGAAGGAAGACATATTTAGAACAACTTACCTAACAGAGGTTTATCAAAAATTTCAGAGGGATTCTAGAAAGAATTGGCCAATTGATAAAAACAAAATACATTCTCTTGAGTGTTTTTCCATGTAAAATTTGAAAAAAAAATCAGGATTGGCACTACTTTTTCATATACCCTCTTTACACATCTAGTCATCATAAATATATGTGGTATTTGGGTGAAGATTAGTGCTGAATTATTTTCCAGAGTGTTAAAATTTATATTTATTATGTATTTATATATCAACTGAAACTCTTTAAATAGGGTCTTGTTAATGCCAGACTGAAATATATTAATTAATATTTCCCACATATTTAGATGATACTTCTTCCTCAGTGTCCGACTAAATAACAGCTTTCACTAAAGTTGTTAACCTAAAATTCTTTCCAGCAAATTCATCTCTTTCCTGATGTTGTAATCTGTGGAGCTTTCAGTATTTATTTTATTCAAAGTTATTTTCTAAAAAAGTGCCCAAAACTATATAAAGTACTGCTTAGGCCCATGTCCCAGATAGATAAACGGGTCCTCTAAACAGAAGATAAATACCTCTCTTCAACGTGTAGAAACAATCAAATGATAGCCTTGTAGTCAACAATTAGACACAGAGGTTGTGCCTTATTGGTCTGTTTGGCCCTCCATCTAGTACTTTACCTGAAACACAAGTAATACTCAATAAATGTCATTTTAATACATACAATAAGAAATTTGCATACTAAGTGTTCCTTATAGAGTCTTGAACCATCAATAAGATGCAATTAGAATTTGAGTTAGGAAAATTTGAAATATTGAGATGTAGAATAGGACTAGATTTATGGACATTTCCACTTGCAGACAAACCTTAAGTAGTATAAACCTTCCTCTTTCTACCTAAACCTCTTCAAAAATTTCCACAGTTTCAAAGCTTTTGGACTCATTGAATTGTTGACTCTTTCTAGGAGACAGCTTCCATTCTCTGATAAACACCCACCACATTTTGTTAGAATCCAGGCTCTGTGATTTCAAATATAAAATGTGTTTTTTTGTTTTAACATTTATTAGATCATCTATAAGTGACTTGAGTAGAACTGTCCTGTTGTTTTAACATTCACAATTATGATCATTTCAGGTCTTTTCAATTTTCATTGTAATTTCACTGATATGACCTTTAAAGGTAGTACATGGAACTATAAAATGCATCTGAAGATAACATTGGAACAGAGTTTAGCAATGGTAAAAAGCTACAAAGAAACCTAACCATCTACCTTGGTACATCTGTGGAAACCCCTCCTCCAAAGACCATTCACACCTTTTCCTGCGGGAAAATTGAGTTTCAAAGCTTTTCCCTCCTATGAGGTCTTTGGAATGAACTCTCAAATAAAATAAGACACTTCCATTTACAATCTTATCAGTTACATGAAGCTCTTGCCATATAGGAGGACCTTGCTGTGTCCTCCTGTCTCATGTAACAGTGAAGACACTTCCACAAAGGGTTTTGATGATTTACTCAAATCTCTCAATAAAGTGAGTGACGGAGCCTAGAATACAGGAATCCTAACACTCAGTCCAGGGATTTTCTATCACAAGATTTCTAATCCTAAATCTAGAAGTAAAATCTAACAACACCAGCAGCAACAACAACAATACAACAAGGAGAAACAAAAATATAAAACGTTGTCTTATAAAGTAAATTTGTAATAACATATTTTATTATTCTAATAGTAATGATTATCGAGTGCTATCTAATAGGAAGCACTTTGTACCGTGCTAAGCATTTTATTTGTATTTTATTACTTCATCTTTACAGGAAACTTCAGAAGTGGCAATGTATATTATTTTTATTTTACAAGTGTGAAAAACAGGACTTAAAAAGTTAAATAATTTTCACAAGGTTGCACAGCTAGTGGCACCCTAAGTGGAATTGATTCAAATTCTATCTGACTTCAGAGTCTGTTCTCATAACTGAAACAGTAGTGAATATTTACCAAAGAGCTGTCTGCTCAAAAAAAAAAAAAAAAAACCCAAAAAACAAAAACCCCCCCAAAACAAACCATGGAACACAATTAATGCATCTTATTATATTTCAATTACAAAAATTTGTTAGACATCATTGTGGAAACATCTAGTTTAGCATTGTATCAGGTACATTTCTAGTGGTACTTGAGGATCCTAAGATGTTTTATTAAAACACATTTCCTTAACTGTTAAAATTCAGTTAATTTTTTCAACTAGATTATTCTCTTTTTTAACTTAGTTTTCCTTGCTCAAATCAGAAAAATCTGAAGGTCAAATTTTGAAGTATTCTTGCTTTAATTATGAAAAAGAATACCAGCTGTCCCACCACTTCCCCTTGCCAAGTGGTCAGATGTTTATAGCAAATTTAGTTATATTCTCTTCATATCTATAAGCAGCCAGCCCAAACTCTGTTCCCATACATTCATACACATACATATTTTCCTATAAAAGTAAAATGTTACTTTGGATGTGGAGCTCTCTTCTCAACTTACATTGAATAAGTAAAGATGTTTTTGGGTTCCCTTCCACTATCATCAGTATTACTATCCCTCTTCCCCTCCTTTCCCCCTTCCCTCTCCTTCCTCCTTTCTTTCCCTCACAATTAATGCTAAATTCTAGTTTCTGCTGGGAAGGAGTGATGTGTCTTGAGTACTTTATCACACTCTTCAATTTGGCCTTTTACCACCATAGTAAATTGCCTGTAAATCAGGGAGGAACTTTAATACACCAATAAAATCTATAAAAAATTGTCTTAAAGAGCAATATTCTCTAAAAGCAATTTTTAAATGGAAAGAGGATTTGGCATTTGTAAATATAGAACATACAGTGAATATCAGATTTGGCTACAGAGATCTTTCCTTTTTTATATTTAATTTCTTATTTAAAAAAAATCCCTCCATCCCAGATATATGCTACCAAATCAGTAGCCTCTAGTTCCATGTGCCTTTTGACACTTAAATTATTTAAAAATAAATAAAATATAAAATCTGTACTTGCTACATCTTTGCTGTTCAGTAGCCACTTGTCTTGGTGACTGTGTCTTGATAGTACAGATACAGAACATTCCCATCATCACAGAAAGTTCTCTTGGACAGCACTGCCCAATAGAGCTAGAGGTTGGACTAATCAAGAAAATCAGAGCATATTACAGAAATCATTCTAATATTTAGAATGCATGTGTACATATATATACACGCACACATATATCCAAATTTATTAATTCTAATTCATAATTTTTTAAATTTCTCTGAATAATTTTAATTTTGACCTAAGCCATTAATATTTTTTTCTCTTTTTTTGATATTTGAACAAGATCCCATTGGCTTAGCCACTTTATATGCATGTGGGTATGTGTTTATGATATCACTTGCAGCTAGTATGGATACTAAATCCAGAGACATGCTCCTCCAGGCCATGGAAGGACAGGGTTGTACTATTGCCTTATACTTTATAATGTCAAACACATTCACTATGAAGGAATATAAAGAGGATTATAAACTTGTGATTTTACCTGAGGGTGTATAATAAATACAATGATCTATATCCAGAACGGAGGAAATGGGCTTTCTCAAATACCCACCTCTGGGCTAAACCACCTATGGGGGTGTAGGACTCAGTGGGATGATGATGGTGAGGACCAGGGCCTCAGTCCAGTCTCTGAGCTCCTTCATCCACATCAACCATGTAGCTTTGAGCATATGCCAGGTTGTCTATGTTACCTTACCAACAGGTAATCTATAAACTGGTTAATCTCCTCCTGGAAAAACTAAAATTGTTGTGTAAGAAAAAGTTCCAGTTAAGTACTTTGGTTTCCTTCTTGGTCTATGAAAGCTATAATCAAAATATAATATAAAAAGAATAAACACAATATTTTAAAGTAATCTTTGAACATTTATATTTTAAAGACATACGGCAATCCAGATTATCCGTTATTCCAGCAGACGTCACATTCATTGTACACAGTGTCCAAAGAAGTTCTTATTAGGTTGATTGTCCACTGAATTCTAGCATCCCAACATCTCAGGGCATCTTTCCAGTCCCTGTCTCTCATTAGCCTCTTTCAGCTTTCAGATAAGTGAGCATGATTCCACTCCCTTCTTTACACTTTCTGGATGTGTTCCAGTCCCTTTGGATTCCAAGTCTGCCTTCACTTAGATGCCTTCCTGAGTTCTGAGTCTGATGGTTTCATGTCTGCTGTGTTCCCCCCAAAGGAATTAACCCCATTTTCCAGAATATTTCTCTTGGAGCCCACGGGTCTGCTCATTGTGAAGAGAATATTATTTTCTCTTATATTAATTTATTCATAGTACCAGGACTTGTGCTAGCAGTTGAGCAGGAATAAGGGGGGTATAAGACAAAAATATCTCCCTAGCAGATTGCTCGTAACCTCAAGTATTTGCTCAAATCTGAGTTTTCATTATAATCCCCTGAGTACGTATTATAAGAGGATATGTAAATATCAAAACAAAAAGGATTCCTTTATGTAAGGTAAGGAGTGTACATATCTTAGGATGTTTGGACTATCTCATTTGCTTTTTAAGATCTATTGTCTGTATTCTCTCTAATCCCTTGAGACTTATTTCAAAAACTTAATTTTAGCCAGCTCATCTATAACAGATTTTTATCTATGGAAGAAATTGCAGTGTGAAATAAGAAGTGTCAAAGCAGTGATATTTAAGGAAGCTTTGATGTTAAGTTGAAGGTTGGCATTTCGTTTAGAAGTGTATTCATCTATTCTTTGACTTCATAAATTAGTGGCTACAGTAATGAAGTTACCATGGTTTCTAGAAATGAGGTATTGCTTGTGTGGTCTAACGTGTATCTTTAATAGACTCTTTTTGAATTGCTAAAATTCAACCTATTTGACACTGTCAGAAGAGCTTTAATGTTCTTCATTGTGCAAACTTTGTTTCTGTCACCCTTGACAAATCCTAATAGGGATTAATTTAGTTCTGGGTGACAGAATAAGCTGCAACAGTAACACAGCATTGTGTCATGGATCCAAACTAGTTATGAGCTTTGCTTTACCTGCTGCAGGCAGAAACTTTGCTAAACCTACAATGGACACAGAATTAGATGCCTCTTCTTTATGTCTCATACTCGTTCTTATTTAGCATAACCTCTTTCTTTCTTGTGTGGCCCAATTTAAAATTATATATCATGGAGGTATTTGAAATTGCAGTAATAAATATGTGTTCTACACATTTTTAATCACTTGCCAGTCTGCATTAGCCTTTTAATTATTAATAAAGTGAAATCCATTGATTTCCTCCAGTTGTTCGAACATGAGTCTGACCTAATCCTGCCTCAGGCTTGAGGGGTTCTGAGATGAACAGCAAATCCTTGAGCTAAACATTAATTTTGTGGGATTTAAACATAGTACTATTTTTTTTATTCCTGAAGGAGGTTACTCCTTTGTCTTTTTCCTACTGAATTTGCAGAAGTATTATGAACTTTGGTCTGTTTCATGTTATACATACAAAGTAAATCTTGGACAAAACAAGTTTGTGATGTCACTAAAATTTGACCTTTCTCATTATTTTGTTTTGATATGAGAAATTTTGCCATGGATACTCATAAAGTGGTAGGTTCAGAAGACTTTAATACCATTTTTAAATTAAATTGAAGCACATTTATTAATAGAGCATTTTTTATTTTTATGTGTTAGAAAGAACTCTTTTTTTCTAGTTATATTTCCAGCCTTGTTCAATAACACATTTGATTTATCACACATTTTCTTAATGATATCTCATTTTCTATTTTCCTTTGTTCATTGACCTAATATCAGTTAACATGTTTTTATTTCCCAAACCTATAGAAATTGAATGGTATGTCAGTTCCCCTTCTCAACCTCCTCTTACTTGTAAAAGAATGTTAGTGAACCAGGGTGGCAAGATTGCTTTTGAATGGAAATTTATATATGGTCTTGCTTGTTTATTTTTTTATTTTTTATTTTTTGGTAAAAGCACAGGTTAGAGTTTTGAAGTTGGTAAATAGCATGACCTGAAACTTCTAGAAGAGAGAGAATAAGCATAGTAACTCCTTCTTCATTCTGTATGTTCAAATAGTGTTTCTCAAGGAGAGAAGGAAAATTGCCTATTAAGTATAGTAGCACACAATGACCACATGTAGTAAGATACTTGCAAATATATGAATGAATCTGTGAATGAATTAACTATTAGATGATAAACTTCTCAAACAATGATATTTGATGATGACAGCTCTTTAGCCAGGACAATATCACATAGTCCACGATAGTCATATTTGGAGAAAATTTATTACAACCTTACTGATCCAAATGTCATAATATTATTATTCAGTAGTCATTAATTTACTACTCATATGCTAACTGTTGCATATTTAACTTGATCAATTTGATTGTTCCTTGCAACCAAATGGGCTTCTTCTCTTAATGTACCAAGCTTATAGAATATAATTTTATGTTCACCTTATATAGAATGTAATTTTATATACATATATAAATCATTCTGCCAATTTATTAAAATCTACAGTAGGCTTTTTTAAACTCAGAGTTTAAACATTTACAATTGGAAGCTGAGAAATGAAGGTTACAAGTGTGTTTTATTTTCCTTTTTGACCAAACCATAGCAAAAAAAAGTTGTTTTTATGTGTGCAGTCTTTCCCTGTATGTCAAGCCCTCATAACTGCTTCTGATCCCAAATCTCAGGGAATTTGTTTTCAACACCATAATAGTCTTTCAAAAGCAACCGTGATTATAGTAACTTCAAAGCAGCAAGCATCTGTACTTTAAGATGGGCCAATGGAGGCTAGCATCCATCTTCCAGAAAAAAAGCAATCGTGCTCTTCCCTGCTGCCACTTACAGGGGCTTCCTCAGGGACCTTGTTAGATGCTTTCATGTGAAGACCATTTGACCCACTTCTGATTAGTGTGCAGGTTTTCATGGCAATGGCTTCTGGGAGGGAGATGCCGTTGGCTGGTCGCCTCCTTATTCTTGAAGTGAAGAAAACTCTCAGTGGAATATATTAAGGATAATAAAGGGAAGAAGAAACACCAGTTAAAAGAAGGTTGAAATATTGAACTACTATTAAAAAAAAATCCAAGGAAAACATATTTCTATAGTGATTGTTAGGAGGATAACACAGTTGGTGTCACAGTTTCCTATTTTGTGTTCAGAAGAGTTTAACTTTTCCATTTCATTTTCTGGAAATCAGGGTTTTGAGAATGCAGGGTAAGTGACTCTGGCTCGGTCCATCAGTTTTCCATTCCCTGAATGCCCATTTTTCCATTTAGAATAGCATTAAAAAATATTAAAATGTCTTTAACAGTAACAATAAAGATACCAAGAATGCCTGGAACATTAACACTTCTAAAAATTGTCATTATAGCTTTTATAGACTAGGTAAAATCTTCCCTCACCAAATTTCTGTTGGCATGAATATCAGCAAGCGTGTTGGTATCAAGATAGCAAGTCTTCTAACCATATTCCACCATCCTTAAAATTCAATGTCAATTTTTCTTTAATAACTATTGTTTAATTTAGAATTTATTTAAGGTCCTGCTTGCATAAATAGGCCCATATTTCTCCATTTTTTTGTACTAGCAGGTTGCTTACACTCACAAAAGCAATCTGCCAAGAAAATAATTTACTTAATGGCTTCTTGCTATTTTAATTTATATATATATATATAATACAGAATCCAGCATTGGCTCTCTTCCTACCCCCACCCCATGTAGGATTGCCACAGTCTAATTTCCCATTAAGATAGATTAATTTTAATGTAACTTAAAACATATCACAGTACGTTCCACACGGTGTTCAAGTACTCTCATTTTTAACTTCTCCTGCTTTATCCCTTTAAAAACTACAGCTGTTCCTAGGATAACAAAAATGATGTTGAATAACTGCTTACTTTTCCACTTTCCTGCAGGGGTGGAGGGGAACAGCAGGTAGCATAGCCTCATCCCCAAACCAGATGTTACTTTATTAAAAATTGAACATTTTGGAGGGACTAGAAGGAGATTTATGCTTTCGGAGGGCAGCAAATTAGAAGGGGCAAGAATATCAGATGGTCTAATTCAGCTTTTAAATTCAATCTTTGTTTGTATTTTATTGTCAGTGTTTCATTTAGATCATATTTTAGATGTTTGTGGACCAATAAAACACCCAAGGTCTCACCTGACACTAATTCATTGTTATCATCGTTAGTCAATCCAACAAGTTTTTCTGGATTCTTACCATAAAACAACATCAGGATAAGTTCTGTACAGGATTCTAATTATAATAGAGTATAATACAATATAGTTCTTTCCTTATGAGAGTCTAATTGTTAATAACAATTCACGAAGTTATTTAATCATCGGTAGAATTTTTAAAGGAATTTAATGTGTTGTGTGATACATATTAATCTACCATTTAACTTTATGTCACTATAATTTTGTTGGATTATATTTTGCATGGATTTTTTTATACTTTAAGGCATGAACAAACCATAGGTGTCAAAGTGCTGTAATTTTGCCTGTGTTCAGAAACTTTTTTTTTTTTTTCCCTCTAATTCAGTTTGAGAACATGCTGAAAATTTCAACTACTATGAAATCATTCTGCAATAACTTAATCCTTTGGATATCCAAATAATCAAGAAAATAGTATATTTTCAAATCTAGCTAAAAGATTTTAAAATTGTATCTGAGAAATTACATCCATCCACCCCCAAGTTAGAGTTCTGGGGATTTTTCTCTCTTCTACTTCCTGGGTTACTGTTTGCATCTCTATATGCTAAATGTTGATGATAGGTACTGCTTTTTTAATTACCACTCAAACACAAAAGATTCATAATTTGTGGGAAAATTACAGAGGAATGAATAGAACATCTGAAGCTAGGCAGTCTCTTATTCACTCTAAATAAATTTCTTCCTTGCTATGTTTCTGAGTTGTTTCACCTTTGAAAAGCAAATTACAAAGAGCCTCCTCAGCACCTTCCAATGACAATGTAGTGACAAAAGAGTAACTACATAAAACACTTGATCTTTAAAATTATTATTTATTGGGTGCCTGGGTGGCTCAGTCATTAAGCGTCTGCCTTCAGCTCAGGTCATGATCCCAGGGTCCTGGGATCGAGTCCCATATTGGGCTCCCTGCTCAGCAGGAAGCCTGCTTCTCCCTCTTCCACTCCCCCTGCTTGTGTTCCTGCTCTCGTGCTCTCTCTCTCTCTCTGTCAAATAAATAAAAAAAATAAAATAAAATAAAATAAAATAATTATTTATTACTGTTGTAGTTACTATAGTCACTAGAGACTAATTCAGCACAATTATGCAGAATCATTGATTTTTAATTTATTGTACTTAAACACATATCTATTTGCAGGTGTTGATATTGGTTGCCTCCTCCTCCCCCACCACCCACATGCTAAATGTCTTCTGGACACAATCATCCTATTAGACTCTGCCATGATTAGATTGCTGTTGTTGAGTGTCTCAGTTATATAAGTCTGTCAACTGCCAATGAGGATGAATGGTTTGAATCTTGGAATTAGTCAGCAAAAATACATCATGGCATTTGTCTTAATGTTGTCAATTTTGTTTTATGGCATTAGATAAACAAAGGAAAGGAAGACACTTGTCTGGTCAAGTTATTCCATAATACTGTGAAACTATGAGTAGAACAATTTTTAGCTTTTCTTTATGGAGGGAATGGAGAGTTCATCCTTTGAGGTCTACAGTAAAAGTGAATGCACTGAGGAAACTGTGGCAAGTTTTGATTAAATATAAATATATGTCAAAAGTTCCAGATTATAAATACTTAAAGGATGTTTAAAGGTAAGATATCTGAATTTTAGAAAATATCTGTGTGTGTAGTGTTATTATATTGTCTGGTTTTTCAAAGAAAATATCCATAGTATTACTGTAGAAATATATACTACTTCTGTAAAAAATTATTTGTCCCTCCATCCAAAAGGGAATCCATCAGTGCATATCAGAGAATTCATATGAGACCAAAAAGGCTTAGTCTGATTTTGATCATGGTGTGTCCCTTTGTTGTACTCTACTAATCAAGAGATTTGGTGAATTCAAACTACATAAAAATCTACACAGTGGAAATTGTCTTCACGAAAATGCATTTAAATAGTTATAACTGAGAGTAGTAATCAAAGACCTTAGCTTCTATAGAGGATTGGAAATGCATTCTCTAGAACAATTTCATCATCACGAGTTGCATCATAACATCAAACTCTTAGAAGCTTCTGTCCATCTTCTGGCTGATAACACAGGTTGGAGCTGGAGCTTTATAGGTGAGAATACAATCAGTTAATTTGACTAAAAATCCTGAATAAGAAATCTCTTCATATACCTCTCTGTATTTAGTAACTACACCATTTGGCAAAGATGTATGTCTTCCTTCCTAAGCAATGTGTGTACGTATGACATTTACCTATAAATAAATGCCATGAGTGTTCAATATGACTCATAAAATATTTGTTGGCAATAAATTGGGTTTTGCAAATAGTACTTATTTTTAAAGATTTTTTTTCTTCTACTTAATGTAATCTATAACATTTAAGGGCTCTAAATTGTCTTGCAGTGGAAAAAACTTAAGTGCTTTTCCTAGCTTTGTGTTGGGTCCCGAATTTACCTGCAAAATGCTTTGGTTATTTTAGTAACGTATGCTATTTTTAGAAAAATCAGACCGTAAGAACTAACAAGGAGAAAGAGGCAGACAAATAGAAAGAGAAAAAGGAAATTTAAACACTTTTAAATCCTAGTACCAAAAGAATGTTTTTAACATTTAAGTATATAGTCTCCCTTTATTTTATAAACATGAGGAATTATATAGTACATTATAAATGCTTTATTATATATGTAACACACCTTATATATAAATTATATATACTAATATTTACTTTGATAATGAGATAATGAGTCATTTTTAAGCCAATGATATGAACCTTCCTTTCTATACTTAACTGGGTTTTACCCATCTAAGCCATATGCAATCTCTTTGGACCCAGGGAAACCAAAATAGAGGATTTTCAGAGAAGATGCAGGAATTGTTTGGAATGCTGGGTGGCAAGAAGTGAGTGTTCAAATTGAAAAGGTAGCTGTGGGAGGTCTTGTTGCCAAACTGAAGGCATTATTCTTAATTTTATTAACTCTCTCAGTGTTCTTGAGATTTTAAGAGCGGGGAACAGAGATAGGGAGATTAAACTTTCTAGTCTATATTTAGACTATATTTTGTACAATGTAATATTAGCTGCAAGGAAAAAAATCATTTACTTTGGTAAAAATCTTCTTCTGGGTCAAGTTTATAGAAAACATAGACTTTTTACTGGGCCTTTTTGTAATGACTTCATTAAAGCCAAGTCTTGTAAAATAGACTGGAGTTAATAGAGATTTTTTTTTCCTTTCTAAAAGTGCTAGAATTCAAGCTCCTTTTTCAGAAACTAAGAAAGACTTGATGCTACTTAGTATTTGGTTGCTAATGGGTGCCTTTGAGAGTTGTCTTTGAAAAGACAAGTTAAATTGGCAGGTTTGTTTGTTTGTTTTCATATTTCTCTCTTTCCAGTTCTCATTACAAGTAGATTCAGGAAAATACTTAAATGAACTACAATGAATAATACTAGGAAGGCACTTAGAACTCTTAACTACTAGAATAGCTTAGTTAAATGCTTTGAATGAATGACAGAGAGAGTTAAGTTTATTTTGGTAATCTCTTTGATATCTAGAGTTCCCCCAAAAATTTCAGCAGAGAGCGTACCCTAATGAAAACATTCTTTGGCAACAAGAGATATTTTTATCCTGACCTTATAGTCAGTGATGTCGGAAAGATGCTACCGTTCAAAGCCGATAGCCAAGAGAGAATTCTTGAGATGTCTTTGGTGCAAAACAGGTGGTTTTATTAAAGTACAGGGACAGGCCCCGTGGGAAGAAAGAACTGAACCTTGGTCATGAGGAGGGGCCCATTATATACTTTCAAGTTGGGAGGTGATTAAGGATAGTGTAAGTCTCCCAGGTATTTTTTTTTAATTTTTATTTATTTATTTGAGAGAGAGAGAGAGTGAGAGAGAGAGAGAGAGAGTACATGAGAGGGAAGAGGGTCAGAGGGAGAAGCAGACTCCCCGCGGAGCAGGGAGCCCAATGCGGGACTCGATCCCGGGACTCCAGGATCATGACCTGAGCCGAAGGCAGTCACTTAACCAGCTGAGCCACCCAGGCGCCCTCTCCCAGGTATTTTGGAAACAAGGTTTCCAGGATCCTGAGGGGGCTAGCTATTGTTAGGAAAGGTCATTTATTACTGTTTAGTAAAAACTCAGTCATGAGACTCTTCAGGTGTATATCCGTGGGCCATATGCTTGGGCGATGATTGCCAACATGTATCTTGGGGGTAGAGATAAAGGAAGTTTCCAAAGGAATTTTTATATGTTAAAGTAGACTTACAGGATCTTGGGGGTCAGGCTAAGTTTGCTTTTTGCCCTTAACAAAGTATTAACATCGAGGCAGCTGTGTTCCTGGACAAATGTCACTCTGCCTGTTTCAAGGACTTGTCAGTGGGCTGTAAGTAGTAAGGAAATTTAATAATTTTTCTTCTGCCATTGTTTCCTACATCAGTCACAACATGTTTTATGAGGTCTCTTGGTGATTTCTTTTTTTTTTAAATATTTTATTTATTTTTTTGACAGAGAGAGAGAGAGAGAGGGAAAGAGCACAAGCAGGGAGAGCACCCGAGGGAGAGGGAGAAGCAGACTCCCCACTGAGCAGGGAGCCCAATGTGGGGCTCCATCCCAGGACCCTGGGATCATAACATGAGCCAAAGGCAGACGCTTAACCGACTGAGCCATCCAGGTGCCCCTCTTGGTGATTTCTTTACAGTGTGTGGCTTGACAACCCAATATTTTGTTTTGTTTGGGTTTGAAATCACAATTCTATATAACTTTAGCTGCTGAATTGAGTCTGAAATCCATGTTCTTTGACACCAATTTTCAAACTCTGCCTTTTAAAGCCAAACTCTAAGAAAGTCCTAAGTCTCAAAATGCCTAAGTTTCTTGAGGATGAAGTCATAACTTAATGAAAACAAAACCATTGCTATGGGCTGCATGTTTGTGTCTCCCCCAGGTTCACATGTTGAAACCCTAGGCCTCCTGTGATGGTGTTTGGAGGTGGGACCTTTGGGAAGTAATTAGGTCATGAGAGTGGAGCCCTCGTGAATGGGATTAGTGCCCTCGTGAGAAGTGACAGGAGAGAGCTTGCTTCCTCTCTCTTTCTTCTCTCTGCTATATAAAGTCACAGCGAGGGGATGGCCATTTGCAAACGAGGAAGGTGTCCCTCACCAAACAGTGGATCTACTGGCAACTTGGTCTTGGATTTCCCAGCCTTCATAACGCTGATAAGTGAGGGGCGTCTGGGTGGCTCATTCTGTTAAGCTTCTGACTTTTGATTTTGGCTCAGGTCATGATCTCAGGGTTCTGGGATCGAGCCCCACCTCAGTCTCCCTGCTCAGCAGGGAGTCCGCTTCATCCTCTCCTTCTCCCCTCCACCCTGCACGTGCTTTGTCTCTCTCTCTCTCTCTCAAATAAATAAATAAAATCTTAAAAAAAAAACCCTCTGGTAAGTAAATGTTTGTGTTTTAAGCCACTCTATAAATGATGATTTGTTTAGCAGCCCAAACTGACTGAGACAACCATATGTCCAAAAATATGTCCAAAAATAAACTGACCTAGGTTTGCCCTGAAAATGACTGACACTTATGTGGTACTTAATAGTATTAAAGATAGTCTTACTCTTTTAAGGGTAAGAATATATATGGTGTGTGTGTGGGTGTGTGTGTGTGTGTGTGCCATCTCTGTCTATGTATCCTTTAAATTTCTTTTACATCTGTCAAAAGTAAAAGCTTACACTATCCCCAGAAAACAGACCATAGAAACCCCAGTTAATCTGTGAAAATGCCATAGCTCTAGGAGTCATGGTGCTAAAAATGAAATGCAAGCATCCTGACACTGTGGCATAGGTTGAAATCACTGCAGTGTACTGCCTCGTGCTGGGTTTTTCTGGGCTAGGAAATATTTTGCTGTATGGGTGGCAGGTAGAAAATAAGGTGGAGGGGGCTGTGTGTGGTGAGACTCAACAAGAAAAATGGATAAGCGGGTGAAGAAAAGGATGGAGTTAGGACCAGAGGCATTGAAGTTGCTTTTTAAATTCTACTCTTTAAAATTGCCATTCCGTGATTACTCGAAACATGGAGCTTGCCTTTGGTGAAAAAGATTCATTATTTCTGGCCCAGGATGTCATTATGCATTCAAAAATTCAGGCCTTAAAAATGATAGGCTTAGCTCAAAGGGGAATGTATGGGTGACTCGAATAATCTGACTCCAGGTAAGTTGTAATCAATCAGAGCTGTTAAAATGTTTCAATAACTTTAAGGACATCTTGAATAATTACTGGTAGTTAATATTTCTAAACTGCACCTAATTTCTTTCCTGTAGCTTTTACTAAGAATTGATAATGTGGGGAGTGGGTGTGGCCCCTGGGTGGCTCAGTCAGTTAACCATCTGGCTCTTGATTTCAGCTCAGGTCATGATCTCAGGGTCCTGGGATCAAGCCCCATGTCAGGCTCCCCGCTCAGCGGGGAGTCTGCTTGTCTCCCTCTCCCTCTGTCCCACTGCCTGCTCTCTCTCTCAAATAAATAAATAAGTCTTAAAAAGAAAAAAAGAATTAATAATGTGAAACAACCATGGATTCTTCTAGAGTCACTTTGGGGGCCTTGTTAAGTAAATCAGACATTGGGGAGCATACCTCCAAAAAACCAGTAAATTCTCTTTAATTATTAAAAGTCATCCAGTGCATTTTTTTCTTCTAAATGTATCACTTTACAAATAATTGCTTAAAAAGAGTTAATTTGCATATCTGTTTTAAGTGAGAAAGATCATGATCAACTTTTCTTCTGAGGAGCTTCTCTTTGATAAACTATGCTTATTATTGGTTCAAGAACACTTTTATCTTGGCCAGTAGACAGGTTCTATGCCCTTGGGGTCTTAAGCGTTTGGGAGTGAGCTAAATGTAGATATATTTAATCCTCACAGCAGCCCTATGAGGCTGATGTTATGATCTCCATTTTGAAGATGATGTAGCATGAGGTAGAGCTGAGTTAAGTGAATTTTTAAAATTTTACCCTGAGTGGTAAGTTTCTAGTTACAATTCAACTCTTCTCTAAATACAAAATTTCTGTTGTTCATTCCTATGCGTTATTTTTTTTTTTGAAGTAAGTTTTAACTTATGTGGACAATTTTTATGGTCTTTCCTATCTTCCCTGGGAGGATCCTTATAAGAATAAAAATACAGGGTGTGTGGGATTTTCAGATTGTTCTTTGGATTCTTGGTTATTTCTTCCATAGAAGCCATAGACACTGGGGATACAAAAACATTGTAGAAGGAATTAAATCTGTCCAGAAATTTTGTGCCATTGGTTAGATTACTTCTTCATCAACCCCTACAGTTTACTGAAATCCCAGTTCTGCGTGAATGGATTATGAGTTTATATTTCATGTCATCTACTGGTCATGTGCTATCTTAGAGTTTTGTTTTGTTTTGTTTGAACTCTGGGAGGAGGATTAAATCCTTAAAAGATTAAAAAAAATGTTTGTTTATATTTCTAGAATTCAGCACCTATTCATCCAGTGTTATGGACCTTTTCACAAACTCCAGTATTCTCTTTACAACTAGATTTTAAATATCTTCAGGGCACAGATAGCATATTTTTATATTACCTTGTATATGTGCTGGATACAACTCAGAATCTTTTTCAAATGCTTCTTCAATTAGATTTTGCACTATAATTCATTCTGATAGTCTTATCCTGACTCTTTAAACAGAGGGAGGCAAAATTAAACCTACTGGACATATAAAAGGGGAATGCATTTGAAAACTTGCTGGGCTGGTGTCCTTTAGAGAGCATTGAGATATTGGAAAGAAAGCTCTAAGGGACATATTCTGTGGAATTTGTAACCAGTGACAGACCAAACATTTCAATGGAGTAGTACATCCAAGTGAGAATAGGGGAGTTTGAGTCAGACCAAGAGAAAAAGGCTTTTCAGTTGACACTTGGTTCTCAGACCTGGATTGGTTGGAGCAGGTCAGGGTTCCAGTTTGACACTATGCTTAGAAACGATTGCTTTTCACTTGCCGTTTGCTGTATTAAAACAACACTAGCAAATGGATGCATCCAATTAAAGATGCTCAAGGACCACAGTTCCTTTACGACTATGAAGAAATTGGGGGATAACAATTCCTCAGTACATTGAAGCTACAAAAATTTTATATGAAGGTCTCTGTATGGAATATCATTACTCATGGGTTCTTGGTTTAAAATAAACATCAGGCATGGGGAAGTCATTAAAAGACAGCAAAACTTTATGAAATATAATATCTCATGTGTAAGTTTATGTATATAACCCCTCTTTATAAACATTAAGTGTGTGAGCATGTATAAGATGTAAGGAGGCAAAACTGACTTTTAGCTGTGTTTATATAAAACAGATAATTTCATGATTACATTTCTTATTCTGTGTGTCACTTACAGTATTTCTTCTCACAGTTGTTGGACAACAAGCTTTGACATTTTAAGAGCCTACAGATGTCATAATTAAACTTAGTAATCAATCTAGAAATAAACACATAAATAACAAGGGATCATAAAGGTCAGCAATATGGCATGGAATAAACAGGAATCCCAGTGCTTGCTTCTAATATGAAAAAAATGCATTCTGCAGTTCAAAGCATGTCATTCTTCGCATATGTTCCGATGAAATATGAAAGAAGGAAAACTCTCTCCAAATGATTAATGTAACATTTTACAAGGACATATGGATGTTCTTAGAATTTCATGGGGGAAGGGAACTTACCTGGAATCAATTATGGGAAATTTGGCAAAATGGAAGTGAAATATTCATTCGCTCTTCTTCTTATAATTACTTGACACGTGTTATAAGAATTTTTAAAAATCCAACAGAATAAGATGAGGGTAATTTCAATCAGTGGGAATTAATTGAATTCAGCTGATAGCATGACAAAAAAAGACTTTGGAACTGATTTGGAAGGACAGGTTTCAATGTGTGCTGAGTAACGCTTTAGCCCTTGCCCTGTCTCTGCCCTGAAATTTTCTCAGACCCTCCCCAAGTGGTGGTGTTTCTCCCAGGTCTTGTGTTTCTTCAGTCCATATACATGCACATTCTTCTCTGAGAGGAAAATTCACAGATTGCTTGTTTACCCCTCTATACCCCCAGACTATGAGGTTCTTGAAAGCAGTGACCTCTCTTACGATACATCTTTGTATCCCCAGTTATTTTTGATATGTCAGGTGCTTCTTATTTCATAGACTGCTAGATCAGGGCTGAGAGTACACAACAGGTGAAGAGTAAAAATTCATGATTCAATGAAAAAAATCAATGAATGAGTTCCTATGTTAGTGAAAGAATGTTGCACAGATACTTATTTTGATTTAAGACTTCTTATTTCAATCACTAGGGAATGTTGAACTTTTACTTTTTCGTAGGAATAAAATAATATTTTAAACCTTTTTTTGTAAAAAAATGTAGTTTCTTTCAATACAGCAGAGGTTTAATTTAAAAAAAATAAGAGTACCGTAATACCTTTAATATCTTCACATTATCCTTACAATTCAGCCTTAATAACAATTAAGACTTTAAGTGTGTGGCACTGTTCTGCCCTAAATATAAGTTAACATTGCAGGTAAAATTAGGCAGTTTTTAAAAATGTGCAGAAGTCAGAATTGCCATTACTCAGTTAAGGATAAATATATATTTTTAAAGATTTCATTTTTTAAGTAATCTCTACACCTAACGTGGGGCTTGAACTCACAACCCCCAGATCAAGACTCACATGCTGTACCCACTGAGCCAGCCAGGTGCCCCAAGGATAAATATTAATTATAGAAAGTATTAAGTTTTGGCAAGTAACTTTTTCCAGGCCTACTAAAGGATTTGAGATTTTTAGGAATTCAGAAGTTTAAGGGAAGAGAGAGGAATAAACCCCCACAATGTTGTTGGAATGCAAGAAATATTCTTTAACAGGGAACAGGTCAACACAAAGGCCCTTTGGGTCAAGTCTGACCACAGCCATAGCTGAAAATATTTACTATATGGCCCTTTACAGAAAAAGTATGACTACAAGCAGTCCGTTGATTTTTACACATGTTTTTAAGTTCTAGGCTTCAGTATTACTCCTTGTTCCCCCCTCAGTTAGATATTTTAAACTTAGCAAATATTTGAATTTTATTTCAAGTTTAGATTACAATGTGGTGGGTAGTCAGTGCCATGCACCTTTATGAGGAAGAATAGGAGAAAAGTCTGTATTGCTTTAAATAGCTATGACTCCCTTTGGGGGCGCCTGGGTGGCTCAGTCAGTTAAGCGTCTGCCTTCGGCTCAGGTCATGATCCCGGGGTCCTGGGATCAAGCCCCGCATCGGGCTCCCTGCTCAGTGGGGAGTCTGCTTCTCCCTCTGCCCCTCACCCCACTCTTGTGCTCTCTCTCATTCTGTCTCTCTCTCAAATAAATAAATAAAATCTTTAATAAATAGCTATGCCTCCCTTTATGTTTGTAGGTGTTCATCAATCTGAAGAGATGAGGAAATAGGAAGGGTTCACATTGCCTTCAGCTGTCAAGGAACAGATGGTATAGGGACATCTGAAAAATGGGTTTCTGGTGAATTAAAAAAATGTTATTAGTGGTTTGGCCAAATATTTTCTTATATAAATATTACATCAACCACAGAATACTTTGTCCTGACTCTTTTAGAGGAGCTTTTTTGCTGTTGATATGACCTTATAAACATATAGAAGGGAAAGCACTATGGCAATCCACTGATACATTGCCTTGTTGAGAATGTGGTTTCCGTGTCCAGGACGAACATGAAAAATTGCATAATATCTCTGTCACACAGCTAATCACAGTTCAGTTGTGTGCCCATCAGTTGATCTTTTGGAGGAATTAAGGGAAATTCAAAAGAAAGATTATCATGTGCAAACAATGAGAGCTTAGATATCTTGCCTACTGGCCTAGAGTCTCCCCATCATTCCTGCAGCGTTTACTTTTTGTATCAGGAGTTAATTAAGGTGAAACATGAGGTAATTAGGGATAATCCTCCTGGCCTCCTGCTGGCCTGTTGCCTCCTAGGCCATTGCCTAAACCCAACTCTTTTCACCGTTTAAGAAAGAAAAGCAGATTTTTGTAAAATTGATGCTCATGCTTTTTTATGACATGATTCCTCATCTTTGTGACAACTTTTTTTAAATAGGGCCTTTACTTGGTAAAGTGTAAAAATGATTATCTTCTTCTTCAGTTTTGATTTAAAAAGAAAAACAAGGGGTGCCTGGTTGGCTCAGTCTGTTAAGCATCTGACTCTCAGTTTCTGCTCAGGTCATGGTCTCGTGGGTCCTGGGATAGAGCCCCGCCTCGGGTTCTGTGCTCAGCAAGGAGTTTGCTTGAGATTCTTTCCCTCTACTTCTCCCTCCCCCACTTGCTATCTCTCAATCTCTCTCCACCCCCCAAATTAAATAAATAAATCTTTAAAAAAGGAAAAAAGAAACAGAAAAACAGACTATTATATCAAAACATAACTGGTCAGTGGCAGGGTTGGGTTCACTTTGTCAACTTTGTTTTGTTCACTTTGCATGTTACTAACAGATTAAATGAGATCTGCACTAGTTTGAATCTTTAGTTTTGATTATGCTGGAAACGTATGCCCTTTTCCCCCAACCCTCCAAATTATATTCTTTGTTCAGATTTGTCAGTGAAGTGTGCATTTATGATTATAATAGTAATTGGATGGGGGAGATGAGGAGAAATGAAAAACAAAAGTAAATTTTTTTCCCTGAATTACATCCAAGTATTTTATCTTTGAGGAACATTCTAGCCTTTATAATGTAGTAAATAAATGTACCAGGTAGTTACTGACTTCTCCTTAGAATACATACACTGCTGTGTGTTTAGTATATATGTTCCATGATAAGTTTTTATATGAGTGTGTTTTCTCTGTGTGTGTGTTTTACTTTTGCCTTTTCAATAAAGGAAAAAATAAAAAGATTTAATGTCCTTGTTGAGCTTTCCTAAGTTGAAAGGAAAGCACGTGCCCCTTTATGGATATAGATAGCCTCCTAATTTACCAACCATAATAGAATCTGTAGTCTTGCCAAAAGGTATTTTATTAGGATGTTAAGATTTTAGAATTGACAGGGCACCTGGGTGGCTCAGTTGGTTAAGCGACTGCCTTCGGCTCAGGTCGTGATCCTGGAGTCCCGGGATCGCGTCCCGCATCGGGCTCCCTGCTCGGCACGGAGTCTGCTTCTCCCTCTGACCCTCTTCCCTCTCGTGCTCTCTATCTCTCA
This sequence comes from Callorhinus ursinus, assembly GCF_003265705.2. Classification (NCBI taxonomy): domain Eukaryota; kingdom Metazoa; phylum Chordata; class Mammalia; order Carnivora; family Otariidae; genus Callorhinus; species Callorhinus ursinus. The sequence goes on from NW_027397063.1 coordinate 22,367,192, forward strand.
TTCTCTCTCTCTCAAATAAATAAAATCTTTAAAAAAAAAAAGATTTTAGAATTGCAAGACCCCCTATATTAATGAAACAGCAAATTGCTAGCAAGCAGTCATAACATTTATAAAGAAGGGCATTCATAGAAGAAGTAAAATCTTTTCTGCCATGTTTTGTAATATCCTATCAGGTCCTGGGCTTCAAACCTGTTATCATAAATTTCATGTTGTTGTTGCTGTTCCCTCAGTTGCTGTCAGAGTTTTCACTTATGGTTAGACTACACTGAGTTCTCCTTTTCTGTCTTTTTAGCTGGGTTAGAATTGTTTGTGCTAGCATCTCAAATACATACATGTTTTAAAGTCTTTTACTGAGATTAACATCCCTTCTGTTGAGTAAACCAGTAAAGATTGTAGAACAGTTACACTGCAACAGGTTGCTAATTCATTACCTTCAGTTTGAAACTCTGAAGCAGTTAATATTTATGTTGGTAGCTATGCAGCTAAATTATAAACTCTTATTTAGTAGTTAATTTCAAAACCTCCAAATGTCTAAATCTTATTTTTTTTACATCAGAGAAAAATATATATCCTTTTTATTCCACAGGCTTTAATACTAAAGGAGACTCAGGGTAAGATTATTTGTGTTTATTTAGTGAATTTGGTGTCAGCCCCTTAAAGTAGAAGTGGGGCCTTTTCTCCTGCAAAATTGCAAAGAGAGCATTTGCACTATGGCATTTAAGAATATATCAGATGAGATTTTCTATTGATCTGGATGGCAGGGATGAGTGCCCTGAGAGAATAAATGAGCCGCCTTTATGAGGCTCCTTGTCAGCAAGGATTTAGCTGTTTCATTTGCAGATTCCTGTAAATGTTCACCAGATTCATGACCAGTAATTTTCACTGGAGAAGGACTGGACCGTGGGTAAGCAAATGACTCTTTGTCATTAACGGGTTCAAATAGCATTAAAAATGTTCTGGCAGCTCAGTTGATTTCTGATGAAGCTCTGGAGCCCAATCGCAATGTGTCTCTAGCTAATATTTCCAATTATCAGACCAAGGGAAGGACCATAGTGTATAGTGCATAATACACATATATGCGTGCACGCACACGCACAAATTCTGATTACATAATTTTTTTAATTTAATTTTATTATGTTATGTTAATCACCATACATCATTAGTTTTTGATGCAGTGTTCCATGATTCATTGTTTGCAAAAAATGCCCAGTGCTCCATGCAGAACGTGCTCTCTTTAATACCCATCACCAGGCTAACCCATCCCCCTTCCCCCCCATCTAGAACCCTCAGTTTGTTTTTCAGAGTCCATAGTCTCTCATGGTTGCCTCCCCCTCTGATTCCACCCCCTTAATTTTTCCCTTTCTACTATCTTCTTTTTTTTTTTTTAACATATAATGTATTATTTGTTTCAGGGATACAGGTCTGTGATTCACATAATTTTTCATTACAAAATTGAAATTGAAATCTAGAGATCTTCACACTTAGAATAGCACAATAAAAATACATGTAAACCAGAAACTACTTCTTACCTAATGAAATGTATATCTGCTAATCTTTACTTCCTTAATTGGTTTATCTTCTATGTGATCAATAAATTGCATGCAATCACTAATCACATGCCCTGTTAGAAATGGTAGCTGTGTGAGGCGCCTGGGTGGCTCAGATGGTTAAGCGTCTGCCTTTGGCTCAGGTCATGATCTCAGGGTTCTGAGATCAAGCCCCATATCTGGCTTCCTGATCAGCGGAGAGTCTACTTCTCCCTCTCCTTCTGCTTCCCCTCTGCTTGTTCTCTCTCTCAAGTGAATAAATAAAATCTTAAAAAAAAAGAAAGAAATGGTAGTTGTGTGATGATTTTAAGTGTACGTACCAGCTAGTGTACCAACATTGGTTTTGAATTAACACTCGATGCAGAAATCTTCAAAAAATGTGGAGCCACAACAGATAATTAGATAAATATCTGTCTGTGGAATCTGTTTCTGGATATCAAAGTTTTCAGCATATGTGTTAATATATAAATTACCTACCCTTCATATAAGGTTTCTATTTCGAAAATTAGTGTTATTATTATGGGTCTTAAAATTTCATTTAGATATATGTTAGAAAAATCTATGCTGCTTTTTTTTTTTCCCCCTGCCTCTATCATTTCTGGTATGGGCTAGCTCACAAAGATGACTGTGTTACATACAATACATTAAAGTATTCAGTAATTTTTAGTTTATCATAAGGACAGAGTAAAAATAAAAATAGTTTAGTACCACTTTCAGGGTTCTCCTGACTCCTGTTACCCATTTATCCCCATTTCCCAGGAAAGAAGTACCCATAGGCTATTTGCACACTTCTCCAAAGTCATCCCTGAGGCCCACTCATACATTGCTGCTGTGGGTGCAAATTAATAAAACCTTTATTGAGGACAAATTAGCAATATGAGTTAAATGTATAAAATGCCCGTAGAAATAGACCCTGAAATTCCACTTGTGTAAATGTATATTTCAGATAAATTAGTGTGTGTGTGCATGAAAACGACATTTTATGTGCAAATTTGTGCATTATAACGTTTTAAATAGCAAAAGATAGTCATCAGCTTAAATAGAATCAAGTCAATAGGAGACTTGAAGAAGACCTGTATGCATTGACGCAAGGCTCCCAAGATACTTTATTAGGCAGGAAAAATAATGGTGCTGAATTGTACATTCCCATTTTAAACTATTGTGTAAAAGTAAGAAAATCGAACCTATAGGTACATATATGAACATGTATGCACATTAGCTCATACATGCATAAACCATATCTGGAAAGACCCAGGGGATGAGAACTGGATGAAGCTGAAGGACAGGGCTGGGAGCAAACCATTTTACAATACGTTTTAAAAATGTTTTTATACTATAAAAACACATGCAAAAACTGTATTTCATCCTTTATTGTTTCCTTCCTGTCCTGACACAGCAAGTTTGAATGTTCCAATTACCTTTTTTCCTCCTCCCCACTTCAGTGGTGTTGATTTTGACTGGCTATTAGAAAAACAACGTAAATTCTTATTAGTATGTGGTTGATGGATAGCCTCATACCTCCCAGAGATGTTTCTAGTATAGAAGAAAGAAAAAAAAAAAAGAAGAAGAGAGTTGTTAACTCACATGGAATTCTCACTGGTTAAGCTTCAGGCAGTAGATTCTAAAAGCACTTTCCAGGCTGTGTGTGCACGATCATTTGATTAAAGTGGGCCCAACTAGCCAAAGATGGCTATAGGTGCTTTAATGCACATCCCTGACCAAAGGAAGAAGTGCCACAGCAGTCGCAGTAAGCTTCTAACTGGAGATTGATGCCCAGAGGGCTCCCAGGGAACAGCATGTTGGAAAACTAAGAGGGGACAATTGCAGGTACAGAAGGGACAGAGATGTTGAGCTTTGAGCCAGAGTAGCTTAAATTGTAGTTAGGACATATGTTTTATAAAGACAACACATGACGTTTGCTTTATGCTGGGATGTTTGTTAAAAACAAAAGCCACCCCCTCCCTCCTCAAGATCTACTGACTCAGACCCTATACAGAAGAACTGTGATTTGGGTACTGTTGCTCCATGACCAGTTGCTTCCTGGATCCCTGTAAATAGTGAGAGTGGAATCTCAAACCAGAAGTGTTCATTCCTGGAACACCCAAGCTCTGGGCAATCTTTGAGCAGCCAAGCCCAGGGTTCTCTGTTAAAGATCTGAAAGTTTTCGCAAAGGCCTCAAAAGCCGCATCCTGCCAGGACTTTTCCCAGAAATGCTTTCCTAATCCATTTCCTGGGGGCTCTCTGCTCACTCCTGGCCCGGCCCCCACTCCTGTTTTATACTGCCTCTGCCCCGGGCACTGAGCTAGTAAAGGGTGTTCCTTTCCCACTGTCACTAATACCTCTTAGCTTTTGGGGATGAGTCAGTGCAGTAGATTCTCTAAACTGTATGCATTTATTTAAAAATTTTTGCCATGCATGACTTTGAGCCCAGTACTTTTCTAGGCACTGAGGATTCAGAAGGGAAGAAAAGAGATCAATATATCTCCATGGAGCTTTATTCCTAGAAGTGGATATGACAATAGAGGCAAATAAAGAAAACATATCATTCGGGTCATTGAGTTGTATAGCAAGAGAGAAAGCATGAAAGAGGAGAAAGCATGTGTGTCTGGGGGGCGGGAGGGAGTGTGCTGCTGGGGAGTTGTGATTTATATCAAGTGGCTAGGGAAGACCTCCCTGAGAAGGTGAATTTTGGTGAAGCCTTAAGGGAAATTAAAAAATAATAATAATTAACTATGTGGGGATGAGAGGTATGGGTGGAAAATGTTCTGGGAAGGGGAGAGAACAAGTGCAAAGGTCCCAAATTAGCAAGCACTGGGAGGCTTGTGCAAATAGAGCAGCCTGATCCAGGAGAAGGTAGGCTGAGGGATAAGTTGAGGTGAGAGTAGCGAGTAGAGGCCAGGTCAGGTGGATGACTCACCTCTGATGGGCTAAACTGGAAGAAGGGAATTGACGTTTACTAGAATGGAAAGACTGTGAAAGGTGACAGTTTAATAGACAAGTCAAATCTGACATTGTTTGATGTCTAACAATGGAGACATGAAGTAGGTGATTGGAGGTGTGAGTCTAAGGAGGAGGTCTGGCTTGGACTTTTGGAATCATAGTATACATGTAGTAATTAAAGTCATGAAATTTGGTAAGACTATACATGGAGTTTATGTGGATGTAGAAGAAATCTCAAGATTGAACTTTGGGTCACTTTATTTTTTAAAGGCTGAAAAGATAAAGAGGACCTAGCAAAGGAGAGAGGGGGGAAAAATCTGTTTGATAGTAGACAGAAAATGGAATGAGTATGTTATCCCTCAGGTTATTGAAATAGATATTTAAAGATGGAGAGAATATTCAGTTGTGTCAAATGCTAGTGAAGGGTGAAAGAAGATGAGCAACAAGAACTGATCATTGGATACTGCAACGTGGAGGTCATTGGTAATCATTATAAGAGCGATTTTGCTGGAGTAGCAGCAGACAAGTGTTTTTACAAAGGGTTCGAGAGAGAATGCGAGAAAAGAAATTGGAGACCCCAAGTAAGGAGGTTGCTCCCAGAGTTCTGCAGCACAACAGGGAAGAGAGACATGGAGAGTGTCAGGAGAGGAAAGTCAGGACAATAGAGGAGTTTTTGTTTTCATTTGTTCTTAAAATGGGATAAGAAAAAGCTTGTCTGAATGCTTATGGGAATCATCTAGTAAAGAGGGAAAAAAAAAACCCTAATGATACAGAAGAGAAAGGGAAAATTTGCTGAAGCAGCGTTCTTGAGTGGGCACAAGGAGATGGGAGCTAGGGACAAGTGGAGAAGTTGCTCTTCTCTAGACACATAGACATATCATCCATTCATGAAACAAGGTAGATAATGGGCCCAAAGATGCAGTTGTATGGGTAAAGGAGGTAGACAGTCACATATGTTTGATTTTTATAGGGTGCAGTTAATGATGCAAGATTATTTTTTCACATTAATATTTGAAAAAGAAAATGGAAACACTGGCTTACATTGTTTTGCAGAGGAACAATGAATTGTGTTGAAAGAGAACAGATTTCCAGACAGTGTTGAGATCTCTGGTAATCTATCACATATGGTTCCTTTTATAGTCAACTTGTATAAATAGAGAATTCCTTTTCCAATTTGGTTTAATTAAACAGAGAAACATTGAGTGCTGTGATTACTGAGACCCCACCCTGCCTTCAGGGAGCTACCTATCTGGTGAGATGAGCCCCAAGATATGGTGACCAGTTTTTTCCTAAATAAAAATCACGACTGTTCACCCCACCCATGGGTTGACAACAGGAGAGAATATTTAACATGAGGACCATTCAGGCATATTCAGGGCATATGTTCACCATTATTGTAATTAGTATCAGATGTTTGCAAGTGCTGACCCAGAGAAATAAACAGTGTTAGAGAAGAACAGAAGAGTGAATGTTCAACTTTGCCTGAGAGGTGTGGGAAAGCCAAGTTAAGGCTTCAAAAATTACTGAAACAAAAGGAGAGGCAGGAATTAAGCTTTGGGCAGATAGATTAGAGTCATATCGAATGAGTCTGATTCTAAGGAGTGTGGATATTATTCCATAAACATCAACAGTGACATAGTCCTGTCTGTATTTTAGAAAGATAAATCTAGTAGCCACGAAGAGCAGAGATTGGCCAAAACTGGAGATCATAAACCATTCAGTGCCCTCTGCAATAGTCCAGGCAAAATAGAATAGAGAAATGACAAAGAAAATGGCAATAGAACTGGCGGGGAGGGTAGTAGATCCTAATATGATTTTTTAGAGGAAGGGGAAACATGAATTTGAGACTTATTTGGAAAAAAACAACCAATAACCATGACCACAAGGTTCTAATTGGGGTAAAAATTACACTTTGAGGTCATCTGTCAAGATCTAGAACATTGAGGATGAGCAGTTTTGGTCAGGAGGTAAGCAAACATAATGAGCTCATTAGGTGCATGTTCAGTATTAGATAACTTCAAGCAGCTGGAAAGTCTGGGATTTTTCTTTGACATATTTCTTTTTTAGTGGACATTGGACTTACCATTTGAATTCAACAAAAAAAGAGAGAAAAATTAGCAATAAGTAGGTGCAATTAAAATGATGTGAAGGACATTCAATACTGAAGGACAAATTCATTCATACCTAGCAAAAAATACTCAGTATTTTTCGTGCAAGATGACCACATTTTCTTGGTTGAAGCTTTTTGGTTTTTTTATATTGTTTTGTTTTGTCAGTTATAAGATTGGCCAGAAATATTTTACTTTTTTTGTTATTATATATTCATATTCAACTAATCCATTGATAAAAATAAAACAAAACTGGAAAGATGGCTTGAGAGGAAATGGTAATACACCACAAAGAAGAGAAATAGTTTACTTTTCTTTCATAGATTATGTGACCAGAGGAAAATGCTTTGGGGTATAGTTTTAAGATTTCCAAGGACTTCAATAAAGCATACATAATAAATACATCAAGCTCCCTATTGCAATTCCCAAGTCATTAATTATACACCAAGACCATTTAATGACAGAATAGAATGCTTATTTGACCAATCCACAAAGACCCCATTGATTTGTATCTTTCTAGTTTATGTAGTTGCTACATTGTAAAACTTCAAAAAATAGTAAATTCATTTCTTAAAAAACTAAAGAATGCCATGATACGCCACAATATTTTCTTCTATTTTCTAATTACACTATCATAATATTCTCTTACTCAGAAAATGGTACCTACAACAGGTAGATTTCACATGAATTTGATACTATTATTTTTATTGCAACATCATATATATACTCAAAGCAATGCTTTTTATCCTAGTGAATAATCATGGCAAATACATTAATTGCTTTTATCATTAATATATTTACAATTTTCTCATTTTACCTGTTTTTTTAAAAGTTTTCTTTCTTTTTTAGTTGTAATATTTTTATTAAATAAATGACTTTATTATATCTTAAAGTGTTTTGGTTTTTTGTTTGTGTTGTGGAGTTTTTTGGCATCAGAAAACATAAAAGAAGGAACATATGAATATACAAACTGAACTAATAAATAAGGTATGCCAGTTTTTTTTTTTTGTTTTGCTTTTAATCTCACCTTGAACATTATTAGTAGCCCACTGAAACTAACATCCTTCTATGATTTGCAAACCTGCAGAGAGGTAGATGAAAAAGTCACAGCCCCCTTTTTGGCATTTCTAGTGTCTGAAGTTGATGACAGCTTTGTCTAGCGTGGGGTGGGTATAGTCCTTGAGCAGCAATTTTGTTGGTATTCTCTTAATCAGCTTTTCCTTATTCAAAGGGGACTATACTCTTATTATAGCAGCATAACTTTGCAACTTATTGGATACATCTATATCCCAAAGCAAGTGCACACTTTTATTGCAGATATAAATAGTAACCTTTCTAATTATATGGTATTTTTTATTAAGCATGGCTCAACTTACCAAAGATAGCTTAAAATTAACTTGAGAATGCTAAATTTTATAATGTATAATTTATTCTTATTTTCATTTATATTTCTCATTTTCTTGTTTTACTTGGAAATTCACACTCCAAACATTATTTGACCCAAAATTTCTTTAAGTACCATGAAGAAAAATATTGTGTTTGTGTCTCATATGACTGAGACTTCTATGCAAATTACTGTTATACTAGGAGTTACAGGATTTAACAGCGTAGGGCCCAACCTGCCTTTTCCAAGAGCTAATAATATGATGGAGGCAGCCATTTAAACAATACAAGATAGAATATAATAAGTCTGATGTAGCATTTTATTTTATCTTTTATAAAGATTGATTTATTTGAGAGAAGGTGTGGGGGAAGGGGCAGAGGGAGAGGGAGAGTCTTCCAACCAGACTCCGCGCTGAGCGCAGGACCCTGGGATCACAAACTGAGCTGAAACCAGGAGTCAGACGCTTAACCAACTGCACCACCCAGGTGCCCCATGTCTGTTGCAGCATTTTAAAAAATGATAAGCAGTGAGAACACCCGAGAAAAAAATGGTTAAGGAATCAAGAGAGCTTTACTAAAGGTGACATGTTCCATATGCCATGAAGGATGAAAGAAGAGCTGTCTGTAGGTGGAGGAAAAAGGGTTGGAAGAAAGAAATCATGGGTGCAATTGTTTCCTAGCTGACATAATAGATTAGCATAAACTTGGTGGCTTAAAACAGAAATTTATTCCCTCTTTGTTCAAGTAGTGAGAAGTCTGAAATCAAGGTTTGCTTCCTTCTGGAGGCTTTAAGGGAGAAACTGTCCCATGCCTACTAATGAAAAATAACAATTTCTTATTATTTATTGTTTTAATTTCTGAAAGAGAAAGAGGCAGAGACTGTAAAGGTCTTCCAAGGCAACATAAACTCACATGTGTTGTTTCAGAAATGTTCTATCATAGAAAAGCTTAAATCATACTCTGTCAACTTACTGAGTGACATCGACCTATCTAACAGTGTAATGATAAATATTAACAATAGCTATCATGGGGCACCTGGGTGGCTCAGTGGGTGAAGCTTCTTACTTAGGCTCAGGTCATGATCTCAGGGTCCTGGGATCGAGCCCCATATGGGGCTCACCGCTCAGCAGGGAGTCTGCTTCTCCCTCTCCCTCTGCCCCTCTCTCCTGCTCATACTCGCCTATGTATGCGTGTGCGCTCTCTCTCTCTCTCTCTCAAATAAATAAATAAATCTCTAAAAACAAGACAAAAAAATAGCTATCATATATTGAATACAGATAAGGGTTTTTCATATATTATCTCATTTAATCTTTACCCTAATGGTAGTACTAGCATGTTCTTGGTAGAGATAAGAGAACTGAAGCATAAAGAGGTTAATTAATGATAATATCTATAAACACCTACATGTGATAAGCAGAGTAATAAAATAAATTGAACATAAGAACATATATTACTATAAAAATTGAAAAAAGAAACAAAGAATACATAGGCATAAGTATTATAACAATAGTGTGGTATATGACTAAAGATATGGAACTCTGTGTATTATAAGCAACCTACTTTTTAGCACTTTCTGCTTCTGCCTTCTGCAATAAAACCTATTCCACAATATAAAAATATTATATGGCCACTTACTATAATAATAAAAATGAAAGCTACAGTACACATAGCTTTAAGACCCTACTGTTTGGGACTGAGAGCTTTATCTGGTAAACTAGAGTTTAATATGAAATGCCATTATAAAGAAACTGATATTTGTTAAAAGGGAAATAAACCAAGAACTCCATTAAAATGATTTCATTTCTATGCTGGGACTAAAGTTTTTGAATTACCTTGTCAGGCTGTTATTTCCCAAGTATCATCTCCATATGGTCTTCTTGGAAATGGGGGCTGGAGGAATAGTTAAAAATCAGATTACTGTGTCCAGCTCCACAACTTCTGAATCGGTCTCAGGGAACAGGATGCAGCAGTCTGCATTTTAAACAAAGATTCGGGATAATTCTTTAATACTAAACACCTGAGAACCATTGAACTAAGTTAAATATAGGTACTCACATTATTCCACCCCCACCATTTAAAAAAATACCCTATTTCCTTAATTTACTCTTTTATAAAAAGATGATGCGAGTAAGATGGAAGAGAAGGCTACAAAATGAAAGAGTGATCTGACTTTGCAGTGGTTCCATAAATTCCCTACTTAAGGAGTTGTATTAAGTAAATATTTAAGGTAAATACTTTGCCTGCTACCTTTTGTTACTCAAATCAGTATGTTGAAAAAGTCATTGTTTTTAAATGCTTCTTAATATACCCAAATAGGTGCATGTATATGGTATGTATAGTGTGTTTCTCAAAGCAAAATAAAATTAAAAGGTAGATTTTGTCTGTCTCTTGCTATTCAGTAAGAAGTGCTCCACCAATAAGGCCAAATTTCCTGGGCACACGTCCTTCTGGGAGTGGCTGCTCGCTTTACTTCCCATTTAGCAGCTGTACAACTGGGAACCGTCCAAGAGAATGAAAGCCACCTGCCTCTCTAATGATTTCAGCCAAACGGGCGGAATTGAAGCTTTACCAAATGTGTTGTCTGTCACTCTGATTCTGTTTTTAAGAGGAAATTAAACTGGTCAGATATTCATATAGAAAATATGTGCTGTTAGTTAACTCCTGTTATGCTTGAGGTTCCTTTCAGGCTACCACATTCCATGGATTTTGAGATGCCCTTCTAAAATGTAGTTTGGAGGTCAAAGTCTCTTTAGAATTTCCAATTACTCTCTTTACCTACTTCAGTCTCTATAATTCCTTAAAATAGTCTGCAAGGTAGGATATTATAGAAGGAACAAAATCACAGGTTTTCCAATCACATAGATGTGAGGTTAGGAGCTTGCCTCTCTCATAATTTGCTGTGTGGGCATGCCCATTTGCCCCTCTGAGCCTTAATTTTGTAATCTGGAAAATGGGGTTATTTTATGGATTAGATGTGTCTAGAAATGTCATGGAACATTTGTTTTCTTTTTTTTTTAATTTGATTTTATTATGTTATGTTAGTCACCATACATTACATCATTAGTTTTTGATGTAGTGTTCCTCATGATTCATTGTTTGCATATAATACCCAGTGCTCCATTCAATACGTGCACTCTTTTTAATACCCATCACCGGGCTAACCCATCCCCCCACCCCCCTCCCCTCTAGAACCCTCAGTTTGTTTCTCAGAGTCCATAGTGCCTCATGGTTTGTCTCCCCCTCCGATTTCCCCCCGCTTCATTTTTCCCTTCCTACTATCTTCTTTTTTTTTTCTTTTTTTTAACATACACTGTATTATTTGTTTCAGAGGTACAGGTCTGTGATTCGTGTGATACATGTTTTCATGTAAATATTTAGTATTATCTTTTTTTAATTTTATTTCTCTATATTTGTGTTTTATATAATTGTCTACCCCAATGATATCTACATCATAACAAACATCCAGAGAAGGTCCATTTCAAGTTTCCTCTCATTTCACCCCAACCTGACCATGTATAGCATCTTTTATTTTCTGTCATCATCTTCAACATTATGCTCTAATACCATTTGACAGAGGGTGATGCAACATCAGTATGAATTTGTATGTCAGAATATTTCCATAATAACGGGATTAATGCTTTGTAAGGATTAGTTCATATAATAGTATAAGTAGGGAAAAACCCCACAAAATTTTGCATAACAATTTCAGGAAAATGCTCTATGTAGGCATTTTTTACTGGGCCTCAGGTTTTAATCAACAAAAGCATTGAGCTAATAAGCAACTTCAGTGAGCATAACACTATTGAAAAACTCTAGAAATAAGTTAATTGAAGTGGGTATGAAAGAGGAAAATGACAAGTAGAAATAGAAAAATAAAAGTTGATCAGTAAGATTTAACAGTAATCTGTTCATTCTCTTATATTCAGTTGTTTAAACATTTTATTATAATGAACAAATGAAGTATATAAACCTTCAATAATTTTAAGTGTAAAAAATTAATATCTAGTGTTAAAGCATGTTATCTTCCTTTATACACGAATGCTATTAATTTAGATGCCTCTAATTTGGAGCTCATCAAAATCCATTCCAATGGATTCTAAATATCATGAAATATTAGATCCATGTGCTGATTTGTATTCGTTCATTTAATGGCGCTTTGCTTTATACTCTTCAATTCGGGCAGTTTTCACTGCTGAGGTAGCACCACAGAAAATGCCAACATCGGCCAACTAGTCACAAAAGTCAAGAAGCCATTTACCTAATTACAGCATCAGTTTTAACTGCACAGCAGCCTGTGTGCTTTTATGGTGCAAATACCTGAAAGCAAAAATCAGGACAGAGGGTTAGTAGGTTCTGAGTTTTGACATTTGACACCTCTCACTTCCCTGCTATAACCACTCTATCTTTGTGTCAAGACAGTCTTTCCCAGAAAGAGACATGAAGGCTAAGAAGGCATTTATCACTAGTACGTACCTTTCTGCCCAATGTCATGGTTATCTTTGCATCTCAAGCTGTTCTTGGCACAAATTGGGCATAGGATGGGCATTTAGCACACATTTTTTATTGTCTTTGCCATGTCCTTCTAAGATGAAAGTATGACTCTGGCATCAATCCGCTCCCAAACTGCTGTGTCAAAAATGACAGTCGGCTCAATGATACCGAACCACGGAATTATTTAAATAGAACTATGTTTCAGGCATGGATTTTAAAATGATCATCTTAGTGTTTTGCCGCAAAACATAGCTAATGTGTTTCTTTACATTTATCTGACCTCCCCTCATTGAATTACACCATCTTTATTGTGGAAGCCTGCAAGCTTTACTTGGACACTCACAGTGATTTGCACTTATTTTTCATGGATGTGTCAGCCTATGATTATATAATTATATGACTTTTTATAAAAGTGTAGAAGGCTTGGAAAATAATGTGCCCTCATATTATGAATGCTCAAGTACTCTTTGAATAAAACACTTTACTCACTTTTAGAGCTATGCCACTGGAAGGCAATCATTGAGTCTTTTATGTAAATTACTATTTTTCATTATTTACCGATTCCCAGTTGCCCCATATATAGTCTAAGTATATTCTCTGTGGCAGTCAGAATGGTACAATCTAGGAGTTAAATGACTAAAAAAGCAAATTTCCTGGGATTAGATGTGATATAATACTATGTTGACATAAATGACTGGCTTATTTTTTCTCTATTACTTATTAGGAAAAAAGAAAACCATCACAATATATGGTAGTTAAGTAAATGATGGTCTATGCTTTTAACCAGTTTATGAAGCAAGATTTCTTCAGCTGTACTATTTAACCTCTATAATGCTATTCAAATAAATCACTTTTAAATAAATTATCATGTCATATTAATTATATATTTAATGAGTAGCTACTATTTCAATTCAATGATATTCTTCAATAAGAAATGGACCTTTCATGCCATGGGTTTTCAAAGTAATTGCAGAGTCAAGATACAAATACAAAATACAGAACAACAAATACCGTAAGTAAAAAACTAAAGCAATTGCTAAGGTTATACTTGATTGAAATACATAAAATTGCCCATTTTAAACTGTTGTTTAAATGTAGTTATGTTAAATGTAGTTATAACTACAAACTTATAATTTTGCCTAATATCCCACTTTTCCTCAATATTATGTCTCAGTCTTTGTGGGTCCCTCTGCCTGGAAGTTCTCTCACCACTGTACAGTTTCAGCTAGAGCACAATATGCTCAAAGTATCTTTACTGAAATTCACAACATGGGTGAGATACCACATTACCGATTGCACACCTTTACATTTAAATTATTTCAATGTGTGGCAATATCCTAGAGTATGTGATTTCATATACCTCTACCCTACCCTGGCCCTTCCTCAAAAGTAATTCCTCCAGGGTAGTGTCATAACATATTTGTGTCCTTGAGGGTAGATGTCACAACATATTTGTATCTATAGACCTTATTAACATGATTGGCATCTGGCCAGGGCTAAGTAAGTGCTGAATGAATGAATATATGAATATGTTAATAATTCAGTAACAACATATTTTGAACTGGGTGAGACCTTGCCGATTTTCTACTTCTGCCCCTCATTTTACACATGAGAAAATTGAGGCTCAGAAAAATAGCTCACCATTACTCCTTAAGAGTTGAATTAGAGCTGGAATAGTACAAGCAAAGTTTAAAAATCATCTAAAAATGTTAAAAATCATCTAAACTAATATGGGTATAGCATATTTCTTTGTTATGTCTATTTGTGTCAGTTATCTATCGTATTCTACACCAACTTGACTTCGTCTTCAGGTGCCCATATCTCCAATACTTGGGAGATAATTAGCACATTTACCCAAAGAAATAGTAACTCTGGAATAACTCTTGGCAATGATAGTCATTGAAGATTTTGTAGAATAACTGGGACTTAAACTGAATCTTAAAGTATGTGTAAAATTAAGACAGATGAAGGAAATGGGAGAATGTGAGTGGAGTGGTATGAGCAAAACATTGGGGCAGGAAATCCTAAAATGTGCAGAGAAGAGTGAGCAAATAGAATATTAAACTAGTCAATGGTTGTCCTCATGTCCTTAGAAAGTGTGTGGTTTTGGTTTTACATATATATGTGTGTGTATATATATATATCCATGTAGTGCAAGTATATATACATATGTATAGTGTGCACATATATATGTGTGTGTATATGCATGTGCATATGTGTGTGTATATGTGTGTGTAATTCTAGAGACTGTCCTATCTAGATTGAAAAGTAAGTATCAATTTATAAAGGTATCCTACATTAACAGTTAGAATAGGGTTGAAAATAAATTATAATCTCAGACTTTAAAAGATGGTTTTAAATATATAAATATATTCCTACTTTACTAAAACAACTGGCCTTCTGCACTTGATAATATAAAATGGTTTTTTCTTCTTCTTTTTCTTTTTTTATCCCCATCGAATTATTTGTTATCTTCAGAAGATACTGAGGAGATTTTTACATAGTTTCATTATCTTTTATAGGTTTCTTAAAGATAAAGGTGAACACTGTGTGTGTATGTGTGTTTGTGTGTGTGAAGTCATAAGGAGGGGCCTTAGAAGGAGTTGGTGGAAAGAACTATCCCCTTGACAACGTAGTTTAGGATTGGTACCTGAGCCTTCCATGTACCCGTCCTTCCACAGCATGACATCCACAGCTAATAGATTTTCTTTCCGTATTTAGCCTGGGCTATAACATTCTCCTAAAAAAAAAAAAAAAAAATCACCACAGGTAGCTTCTCTCAATTATTGTGAATTGGAACAAAAGATGTATTTATCAACTGGTTTAAGAGTATTGATTTTTAAAATTATATATGTGTCAGCTAAACTCATACTCATGGCTAATATCTAAATGTTTCTCTACTGAGTCATTTTCAATTCACTTAACCATTTATGAGTGCTCACTATGTGTCTGGCAGCATTTTAGCTGTCAAGGATGCAATGAGAAAAAAAGAGAGAGAGAGAGAGAGAAGGGCGTGGACTTTGGACTTTGCCCATATGGAGTTTTGAATTAGTGGGAGATACATAATCAACAACCGAATAATAAATGAATACATATATTGCAAATTATTGAAAGTACTTTTAGAGAAGTAAATGGTTGATGTGGTAAACCAATTTGGGAGGATGTCCTATTTTGGAGAAGGTAGCCAAAGATGTTCTCTCTGAGGGGGGTGACATAGAAACTGAGACCTGAGGTAAAATTATGGAGCTACCCATACAAGTGACAGGGAGAAAGTGCTAGACGGGGAGGTAGTCCTGTTGTAAGAACTTCGTAGGCTAAAGGAACCTGTGGTAGACCAGCGAGGGGAACTCATGACTGAGGGATACAGGACGAGATTGCATGTGAAGAAGATGGATGGTCCAGAGAAGCTGGATCCGGCAGTACTAGATAGACCATGCTAAGGATTCAGATGTTATTCTGTGTGTGATAAGAAAGCACAGAAGTGTTTTAAGCAAGGAAGTGTGTTAAGTGTTAAGTTAAAACATCTCTGCGATTATTAATGATCAATTATCCTATTGAAGATGGATTGGAGAGGAGGAAGACAGAAGTAGGAATGTCAGTAAGTAGGCCATTAAGTTGTCCAGACAAGAAAAAATGGTGGATTGGACTAAGATGACAATGGATGTGAATTGAAGTGAGCAGGTTCTAGAAATACTTAGGAGATGATAGAGCTGTGAGAACTTGATCAAGTACTTTGTGTTGTAAAGGAAAGGGACCGAAGCAGGAGAGCTTACAGATTTCTAACTTCAGCAACAGAATGAATGGATGAGCCATCAAGAAAGATGGGAACCATTGGGTAAGAAGGAGAGTTCAGTTTTCTATGCTTTATTTGTGATGCTTGTTAGTCAGTGTTGACACTCTGTAGTGTTTGGAAATCAGGAGTGAGATTTAGATGACAGATATAGATTTGAACAATGTGAATGTATAGGTAATTGAGGTTATAAAATTTCTCTTTTTCTTGATGATAAAAGGGAAAATCAAACCCTATTTGCATGGGTGTATAATGTAACTACATGTGAATATATAAAATGTAAATATATGTGCATGCATGTATGCACTTACAACACACACACATTCTCACCTCCTTAGGGAGTGAAAAGAATAATTGATACCGTTTGGTTAAGAAGGAGAGAAGGAAGGGAGGAGGGAAAAAAGAAGGGAGAGAAGGAGGGAGGAAGGGAAACTTTGCTTGCCTAAGAAAAGCTCCGTTCAAATCAACTTCAGAAATTCAAATAATTTACCAATTCCATTTATTTCCCCCTAAAGCTGTATATGAATATAAAAAGGAACTTCTAAAAATAGAAATAAGATTAACTCAGCTTCCCAAGTTCACATAGGGTGCAGATATTTGAATTTCTATGTTCTATCATCAGAGTCTTACTCATTTCATCATTTACTGACAAGGAACTTCACATTTTAATTTAATCCTAGCTCTAACCTCTAGAAATGCTGTTGCTACAAGGAAAGTGATCTGGATTACTGGACGGGTCATCCAGAATGAGTAGAATACGTAGGACCAATTTGTAGGTGTGTGTAGGCAATGGAACACAGACTAAGTTAACCCTAAAAAAATCTCTGCATTTGGGAGTTGCCAGAGTGGCCACTTCTAGTGAAGTTGCCTCTGATAGAAATATTGTTAGACTACAGAATGTTTCTGGCTAGTGAAAAGACAGGGCCAAATTAATAATGAAAATAGCCAATATGTATTGTATCTCTCACATGCTAGCCAGGGTGGTAAGCAGTTATGTATCACCTCATTTAATTCTCACACTATCCTGAGATGGGTGCAATTTTTGTGTCTATTTTATAACTAAAGAAATTGAGATGAGCTCAAATTTGCATAGCTGGAAAGTGGTAAAGCTAGAATTTGAACTCCTTTGCACATGAATAGATATTATTTGTTGATAGGGAGGACTGCATTGAGGCAAAAGTTTCCAATCCTGGAGGAAAGAAGGGCTGGTTATTGCGTGCAGTGGATGGCTTGCTGGCCCCCACTGGCGAAAAGGGAAAGAGAAGGAAATAGCAGCAAGTTGTTCATTCATAAACCATAATTTTCCCAAGTGCAAGGCTTGCAATTTCTGCACCTGGTACATTGCTGACTCATCTCACCTGAATCATTTTAGTCAGCTTCATTGTGTTTGCAAGATCTGCTAATTACCTCACTGGAATAATTTAAACTATCAATAAAGAATGCAATAAATCATTAAAGATAATGGTTAATAAGGAGAAATAATTTTGACTATTCAGCTTGCATTGATCCTTGATATAAAAAGATTAATTTTATGTTCTATTTTTAAACTTACAGGCAACCATTAGCCATTTCTTTTGGCAGGGTTGAGCTGAGCTGGTTTTTCATTAAAAACTTGGCATTTATCTTATCATTGAATCCTTACTGTGATATCTCATTCCAGGAACAGAAAAATATTGTGATTTACCAAGAAAGTACAAGACAAATGTTACCTGTCTAATAAAAATCATTGTGGCATAACTTCGAAGTACATGCAGTTTTAGTGGTATTACTGAAATCTTCATCATTTTGAACCTACGTAGGTACGCAGAGTCCTTACTCTTGTTAATTTAGAAGATTGATCTCTTCCTCTTAGAACTAGAGGAGGTGTGTGATTTTATTTGTTACTGAAATTTAATGGGGATACAGTATCAAAGTTAGGTGATTTGAAATACATAACAATGGAAATATTTTCTGTTTCAGGCATTCCCATCAAAGCTTAAGGAACATTTTAGTGTTAATGTCCATTTGAATGCTCTCAGAACAGTGCCTATTTTTCATTTATTTTTATGTTTTTGCTATGGCTAGACAAAACTGTATAGCAAGAAATACTCTGTAGTTATGTTGGTCCACTGCATACCAGGACTATATTGCATGATGTTATATGTGTGACATCAAGAAGTTTTAATGCATCAGGAAGTTATTTTTTAAGATTTTATTTACTTGAGAGAGAGAGGACACATGGCAGGATGGGGAGCGGCAGAAGGGGAAGCAGACTCCCCACTGAGCAGGGAGCTCGACATGGGGCTCGATCCCAGGGTCTTGGGATCATGACCTGAGCCAGAAGGTAGATGCTTAACCAACTAAGCCACCTAGGCACCCTGCATCAAGAAGTTTTAAACATCGTCATCTTAACAGTCTAATAAAAACAGTGCATTTTGTGTCAAAACATATCTGTGGAAGAGAAAGTCAAAACCATACCATACAATTTTGACTTTTTTTAGATTAGAACCAAATGAATAAATACTAATCTAAAGTTATATCAGCTAAGTAATTTTTACCTATGAAAAACTCCATTTTGCCTAATCTGAAAATTTTAGAAACATGTATAACAGAACAACAGAGCAAATTTTAGAAGCATAACCTAACATAAAGCAAATCAGCCATTTAATCCCCAAATATGAATTTAAAAGTATCTTCAACTCGTCTTTAATATGAGAGAATGGTAAGTCACAAATACAATCTCTCTGTTTTACTTCTTCATTTACTGATTCTGTGAATAGGCCAGCAGCTACATTTTATTACCACCCTATAAATACACATGACTTGTTTTATCAGCCTTTTCCACATATTTTTAAGCCATCACTATGGCCTCAACTGGTACCCAACTGTTCGAAAGCATAGAATGGAAATGAAGACTAGCAAACTGGTATTTTCTCCCTCCCCCAAACCTGATGGGAAATTGTTTATGCAATCAACCAATCAATAAAATCTACTCTGCTGGTGTCTGAGGAGAGTCCAACAAAGTATAGAGAAGGACATTACTGTTTTGTTCTGTCTATGCATCTTTTGGTTGCAAGTAATAAAAAAATGCAAAATTGCTCATGTGAAAAGCTGTTTTATTGCAAAGCTGTCCCCATTATTTCATGCAATTAAGGATAGAAAGTGATGTTGAAAATAGCAAGGTTGAAAAGCAAGGTTGCAGTCTTCTCTATGAAACACAGTGTTCTCTCTGAACCCTGTTTCTCTCTGCATGTCGATGTCTCTTGGTTCTCTTTGTTTAAACCTCTGACCTGTGATGTGAAATGGCCCCATCCAATTTACAACTTCATGGCCTCTCAGCTCCAGTGCCCGCTCCTGGTTGCCAACAGTTGAGAAAGAGAGAGAGAGAGAGAACATCTGAATTAGCACGTCAGATCCTATGAGTGAGAGCCTGCCCTGGTCCACTCTCCTTTGACCATGGGATTGGATCAAGTGGGTCTAGTAGTGGAACAGACAATGATAGGCATGTTTCCATATAAACCTACTCGCTATGCCTGGAAACATGGCATAGACACCGAATGATAGCTAGAAATCCAAGCCAGGTTTGGTTAGTGGTTTTGAATAAATTCTGTAGGGAAGGGAGGACTTGAACCAATTCTTGAAGAATGAGTAGAAATTGACAGGCGGGGAGGAAGACACATCAGTTCAAGCTAAGAGAGTGGTAAGAGCAAAGTCTAAAGATTGGAACCTGCAAGAGAGCTTTGCTCTATCAAGAAGAGTGAGGAGAGCCAGAGGTCCGCATGAAGATATGGGGGAAGCTTGGGAAGGAAGCTTTGTGAAAAATCTGGCAGGAAAGACTATGAAGTTTTTACTATTTGTGAGGACATCTTTGAAGCTTTGTTATCATTGCTTTTGTATGCATGTGCATATATTAGCAGGGGGTGGCTATTAATCAGAGGTGTGCTGCTATATGTTTAATAAACAACTTGCCAAAACAAAAATATGTATGTGTGTACATATTTATTTATTCTAAATTTTGCTGGTGTGAGGATATGTAACACACAATTTATAAATAATAATAAAATATACAATATCTTTTATTGTAATCTTATATCTCAGAGTGCTTTCATTGATTTTTGTCAAACTCTTATGTCTATAGCCAGTCTGTGGTTGCAATTCAACCATAATTTGCCAAATAGAATTGTGTCCTAATCTGTTAATTCTTTGCCCACTAAACTTATTTTCATTAGCTCTAATATGTGATCTACTGTCAAACTATTTCTCATTCTTATATAAATTACGGTCTTCAAACTGAAAACTTTTTCAGCTTTAGTACCAGTTGTAAATGTATATAATTTATCAACAAATTCACAAAATACTGGAAAATTTAGCACTTGGCTCTTGTGACCCAGAATGAGCTGGCTTCAGCAAACAACTGCTTAATATATGAGAGGTGATGATAATCTCAATGTCAATGGAAAGGAAAGTTGCATGTAGGAAAATCTGCAAAATAACCAGCGGGATTTAATGGAACATGGAAGCGAGATGGAGATAAAGAAGATTTCAACAATTTACACGTGGGTGAAGGGGTTATGATGATAGCATAACTGAGAAGGAATATAAAATCCATTCATGGAGTTGTGTTTTGCAATCAGCAAGCATGTGGTACTTACATAAAAATCCATTCATTCAACAAGTGTCTATGGGAGAGCATATACTAATGTGGGAAAGCTCAACATTCTACATGCTCTACAGGGTAATTTTCTAATTAATTGTTGAAGTCACCTATAGTTCAAAAATAGATACAAATAATTACTGATTTCTATTAAGCATCTCTTTTCAGCTTTTAGTGATGACCTTACTTGCACATTTCTCCTGAAATGGCACCCTCATTGGACTCTTGAGCCTTCCCAAAGCAGAGTTTGTCTTGCTTTGATCCTGTGTTCCAGGCATCTAGCTCAGTATTTGGATGATACTGTTCAACAAATGTGGGTTGAGTTAAGGAATACAGAAGAATCTATACTTGGCTCCATAAAAGACAAAAGCTGTGATAAAAGTATTGAAAAGGGGCAGTTCTTTAGTCAGAGAATTTAGGCAATTCTTAGTCAGAATTGAAGGTTCTTTCTCGGCAGAACTTAAGTCATATCTTAATGTGATTTTTTTCAAGAATGATCAGACTAGATAAGGTACCCTAAATTTCCCATGTGTAGCTCTAATCACAATCATGATGAATTAAGTTAGTGCACAATTATGTAAAAGCTGTCAGCCTCACTAAAATGTAATTTCTAGGAGGGCAAGGGCTATATATCCCTAGTTAGGGCTGTGCTTTCATCCCCTAACACAACAACTCTATAAATATTGAAAGAAACCAATCTGTCGGCTGACTGAATGAATGAATAGCTCATTTAACAGGTACAATCTTAAAAGATATTTATTGTTCATGGTAACTAAGTAAAACTAAGTTTCAAATCTAGGCTATTGGACCCTCAAACCATGCACTGCAATATAATGCAAAGAAGGTTTAGGGTTTATTTGCTCTCCTTCATGTTCCCCAATGGCATGTATAACGAAACGTTGATGAGGTCCAGCAACTGGATCCTGGGTAAAGGAAGAACAAATCAATATGTAACAGTGTTTTTGATGTTAAGGGTCAAACTGAATAAATTGTGTACCTTATTACTGTTACATAGATAATGGCTGCACTTGGTATCACTCTTTTGTTTTAAGGCCACTTAGTCTGAGTATTATTATTTTTAATGCATTCACATATAAAATGAAGAAATGGCCTAATAATGAATACTTGATCCCGAAATCATGAAATCAATTTTAATATGCTTGGAAGATTTAATATTTTCTTAGTGCAGTGAGATTGATGAAGTCCTGTTAGTGAATATATTAATGAGATTGAAGGAAAATGGGTTTTATGGTCTTTTGTCAGCAGTGAGATGAACCTGTGATACAAACTAAAAAGTAGGTAAAGAAGGTTTTAAAGCAACTGTGTTAAGTGTAAAAAGTTAATTCTTAACTTTCTGGCTTTTTTTTTTTTTTACAATTATAACTGTGCATTTTTATGTAGATAACAAATATAGCTAATTTTGTCAGAAAATTTATTTGAAATCAGTACATTTATTTTTAAGTATCTTAAATAAATACTCTATGAATGTTTATTTTCTTTCTAGAACAGGGATTATACACTCCAAAAGAACTCCTTTTCCTGATACATCAATGGAAAATATTTTATTTAAAATCACATTTTATTAAAAATCTATTCTAATAAGAAAATGTCTTTTCAAATCAAGTATATACTAAGAAATGTGAAAAGTAGCTGTTGTTTCAGTTATAATTTTCTTTTTAAAATATTCATATTTTAGGGGTAATTTTGAGTGTAGATTGAACAGTTTCAAAAGATTTTTTCCATCTAAAGTCTACACATAAAGCTGCATTCCCATGTTAACTAGCTTAAGGACAGATACTAATTGTACCCCCAATTTGTAAAGCATCAGTTTAACACTATTGATCTACTTGAAAAAATGAAAGTAAACTAAGCAAGAGCCAGTCTCAATACCAAAGGAATGATATATTGATTTCACCTGACAATGCTTTGTCTACAGATCAATGTGTATATGCAGCGTAGACCAGTTAAGAATGAAACAGGGTGGGAAAGGTCATGAAAGAAATAGTATCCTAGATTACTGGAAACCATGAAATGAACACATCTTTGAACACATCTTAAAAGTTTATCTGACAGGTGTTAATAAAGGAATTCAGTAGACTTACTGGGCAAAAAATTCATAATGTGAATATCTAATGACTAAAATACTGTACCACCATCTACTTTGAAGAAATTAAGACTTCTTAATTAAGAATGAATTGATAGTGTATTTGTGACATGAAGTCATGATGTGAACCCAGTCCTCCTCTCATTTTACCATTTGGGGAATCTTTGCTGTTCAAAACCTGTTCCCAGTTCCCTCTATCAAACACTTGTACTCAAATGTCCTCAAGTCTAGAATTCTCTGACACCTCCCTCTAGGCCTTACTTTAGATCCTAATGGTTGACCTGTATAATCCTCTGGGAACCAAAGGTTGTGTTTACCTTTTGGTCTTTTCCAGGTTCTTTTAGAATAGGCATACATTCTTTCAGCCTGACAGCAGAATTTAATATGAAACATAAAATGCCATATTATTCAATACATCTCTTGTGTCTTTCATGATATTTTGGTACCATCAAGTTGACCCCTTCCCAAGCAGAACCATTTATTTAGTTTATAATCTGATTAGCTCTTTATAGACTTTCTGCTTTTGAATATTGATTCATTTCCTTAAAATATCTTTCTTTCTTACTTTAAACATATGTATTAAGCTCATATTATGACTTTGGATTTAATTCTCCAATTAAAATTTATCTTACAGCTATGCTTGTTCTTAGAGAGCTGAATGTGTGTGATTTGTAACGCAGGTGCTTCTTAGGTTCTCCAATCCATGTTTTATATTACCTTAAGATTTTCTCAAGTTTCAGATTTTTAAAAATCCAATATATCAAGCTGGGCTGGTAAAAGGTTGAGAGGTGGAAGAAATCTTTTTTAGCATAATAATAAAGTATTATTTCATCAGATGCTAAATTTCTTCCCTGTGGAATAAAATGTAATATGCTATAGTAAAATATATGCATATGCAAAAAATGCTCTTTGCATAGTTTTAACCACCATATTATAGAACTAGAGAAGGCTAATTGCAACATTATATCTATGGGGAAAAAATAGCCTACTACATCATTTCTTTTTTCCCCCTATCTGCAGTTTTTATTTTCTGGGACTTACTATTTTAAGAAAAAAACTAAGTGTCATTCTGTATCAACACTGGTACTTTAAGAATAAAGATATTCTATTTTATCAATTATTGAAGTTAGCATATCTTTGGGGATTTTTGAGGATTCTAATAGAGTCAGATGTGAACTTATGAGATGGTACAAAAAGAAAATAGAATCTAATTTATGTGTAGCAATACTGGATTTTAGAATAAAGTAATATAAAAAATAATCAGAATGTTGTCTTCCAAAAAGTATATGCAATTTGGCATTTTCTTATTTTGATGTTAGCTTTGTTATTCAAGCCAGTTTTAATGGTTGTTTTGATTTAAAACCTAAGGAATAAGGACAAAAATACTCCCCAAAACTGAAGAGCAACCACAACAAACAACTATAATAATGTATGTCCAGAGGAAATACCTGTCAACTCTAGGAAGCGATAGCTATGAGTAATGCATAGTGCATGTTCATTCGCATTGTTTATGCAACTAGTATTACCATTAAGAAGTGTGATTTTTCTATACTAGTGATCCTTGGACAATCATATACATAATTTTCTACTTTTACATTCCTTCTAGCTCAGGTCTAAAGGAATATTAACACATATATGCGAGAAAATATGTTCCTGAATACCTTGCATAACTCAAATTTTCTGTCCCTCACAATTCACCAAGGATGATAGATTTTTGCTTTTACCTATTCAAGTGGACCCACCCTGTGGTTATAGCATAAATCCAGCTCACCAATAAGTTGGCCTGTCAGCATTGAAATTCTTTGAATAATTGACAAATTATTGTTTTTTATTTGACTTCTGAAATTTTGTTCATAATATAAGGATTAATTTTTTTATTTGATTCCATTTCAAATAAACTCAAAATGCTACTGCACACTATTTCCCTTCATCTGATAAAACTTGTGCTCTAGAACTGAAATTATAATGTGACTAGGGTCTTATATTTGGATTTAAAAAGAAGTAGTGGTTTCTCAGAGTCCATAGTCTCTGATGGTTCGTCTCCCCCTCCGATTTCCTCCCCTTCATTCTTCCCTTCCTGCTATCTTCTTCTTCTTCTTTTTTTTTTTTAACATATAATGTATTATTTGTTTCAGAGGTACAGGTCTGTGATTCAACAGTCTTACACAATTCACAGCGCTCACCATAGCACATACCCTCTCCAATGTCTATCACCCAGCCACCCCATCCCTCCTACCCCCAACCACTCAAGAAACCAACTGTGAGGGTTCTAGAGGGGAGGGGGGTGGGGGGATGGGTTAGCCTGGTGATGGGTATTAAAGAGGGCACGTACTGCATGGAGCCCTGGGTGTTATACACAAACAATGATTCATGGAACACCACATCAAAAAACTAATGATGTAATGTATGGTGATGAACATAAAAATAATAAATAAATAAATTTAAAAAATAAGTAAATAGAAGTAATGGTTATTATTATCTTATAAACAAAAATACATCATAATCACTAATAGTTTAGTTTTTATGAGTTAGAAAAAGAAACACATGGTTTTAAGTACCTCCTAAGAAAGCATCTAATTTTAGTTTATTTCTTTCGTTCTTATACTTTCATTAAAAACATATTTGCATAGAACTGGAGAATGTCTAAGCTTTCTATGTGAAATGGAACTAGAAAAATTCCTTTATTAATTATATCATCTATCACAACCTTGCTGATAGATGAGGGAATTTGACACTGTTTTCACAGTCTAGCATAGAAAATGGCTGAGTTTTTATTTGGTAATTACCTACTCACTCAAAATTCCTCCCGGAAAATCAAAGAAAGTCTCTTTTGAAAATGTCCAAAATGAAATATGGCAGTCTTCTGTGAACACACTGTGTTCTCTGACCAATCTATTTTTGATCTGAGTATTGGACATCAGAAATTCTATCGGTTGGAAGCCAAGAGAGTATGGTATGCAAAACTAGGATAGTAAATAAAATGTACCAATATGGTAATGAAAATCTATGCCTTGTAGTGACTTAAATCATTTTTAAGACTTAGGTTATCTTGGGATGCCTGGGTGGCGCAGCTGGTTAAGCATCTGCCTTCAGCTCAGGTCATGATCTCAGGGTCCTGGGATCCAGTCCCACATCCGGTTCCTTGCTCAGCCTGCTTCTCCCTCTCCCACGGCCTGCCACTCCCTCTGCTTTTTGTTCTCTCTCCCTCTTACAAATAAATAAAATCTTAAAAAAAAAAAAGACTCGGGTTGTCTCAGACATTATGTCTGGGAGATTTGCACTGTCTTACAGTACCCATTTTTCTTTGGTATGCACTCAGCTTCATATACAAAGTTTTCAGCTTCCGCAGCCTTGATTGGTCTGGAAAATGCAAGCTTGCCCTCACTCATGCTTTCTCTCTCTCCCTTTCTTTCTGTATGTATCAGTGCTGACCTCTGAGGTGGCGGAGGAAATGGCAATAGTGACAACATGATGGACAAGCAAGACTAGCAATTGTCCAAATCGCTGCCCACCTAGACTGATTTCTTAGCATTTCAGACCTGACACTGAGTTTTCTCAGAAATTAAATCGATATAAAATATATGTAGGGAGAGAGTGCACATATATGATGTGTGAATGAGCACCCTTACTTTGCTAGAACATTTAAGGCTATTTAGGCTGAAATGTATGTACCTGAAAAGGCATATATACCAAAGGAAAGGGAACACACACACACACACACACACACACATTTGATATTATGTATATTACACTTGACCCTTGAACAACACAGGTTTGAACTGTGTGGGTCCATTTATAGGCAGATTATTTTCAGTAAATACAGTGCAGTACTGTAAAAGTATTTTCTCTCCCTTATGATTTTCTCAATAACATTTTCTTTTCTCTAGCTTACTCTATTGTAAGAATACAGTGTATAATACATTTACAAAATCTGTATTGACTGTTTATGTTATTGGTAGGGTTTCCAGTCAAAAGTAGGCTATTAGTAGTTAGGTTTCTGAGAGGTCAAAAGTTACAGGTGGATTTTCATCTGCCTTGAGAATCAGTGCCACCAAACCTCATGTTGTTCAAGGGTCAACTATATATATATATATACACACATATATATGTATATAACTATACATATATACATATATGTGTGTGTGTGTAGTTATATACATAACTATATGTGTATATATATATATATATACACATATATAATTAAATAGACATTAAAAATAAATGATATTATGTATGTGCTTAGCCACTAGCCATAAGAAAATGGGACAACAGACCAGTTTGACCCATAGGCTGTTATTGGCAGACCCCTCTGCTAAACTATACTTTAAGTACAAAAACCAAATAAGAGATAACTTTTTTGTGTGTATGTGGTGGTTGAGTTACTAAATAACTATCCTAGGAAACTGAATAACTCATATTGACTTTATAAGAATTGAAATACTTTCTCGAAGTAGTATTACATATATAGATATCAAATAGGTAGTATTCTATATTATTAATGTCACTTAAAATAAAAACATACTTAGTTCAGGGAAAGGCAAAAATTATAAGCATAACTGGGGAGGACATTATTATATCTATATTATAATGATATATTAAGTTTTACAATTACCATCAGCTTCGGCAGTTAATTTTCTCAATGTTAATCAAATAGAATATTTACCATTATCAATTAGCCATTAAACCAATAGCAAAAAATGAATGATAACTAGTAAGTCATTAAGAAGCAATTAATGTCTTAAAATTTCCAGACTCTGGACTCATAGCTTTATTGAAATCGCGCTCTGTTTATCTGCTTTGTTCGGGATTTGAACATGATGATCAATGACATATGTTAAAATATGAGGAATATGCCATTTTTAAAAGGGAATAATCTGATGATTTTTCCATTGCATTGAATCTGTATTTTATCGAGCTCTGTAGTTTTGTGGCCTCTTATCATATGAATTAGTAATTTGATATCTATATTCACACTGAAAAAGATGGACTACATTTTTCTCTTCCTCTGTCTTTTGGCATATGCTGAAATAAATCCTTATGGTGTTCAGGGTAGAACAGAACAAGATCCACAGAAAAAAAATGTCTTCTTTAAGCCAGAAGGCGTGTTCCTTGCATTAATGCAATTCCGGAGAAGACATCATCTTGATTATCCCCAGTGGGGACTGCAAGGCAACACTCTAAAGGATGTCAATCAGTTGTGAAAATTCCATTTCCTTCAACATTGTCTGTTTCTTTTTTCCCTCTCTTATTTTTCTCTCATTTCCAGTCAACAGTAGGTTATTAGTAGCCTCTGTTTCTTCTTCTTCTTTCCTCTTCTTCTTCTCGTCTTTCCTAGAAAAGCATTTTGAACAGAACATTTCACACTCTAACATGTGGTAGGTCTCTTCTAGATTGATACCTTCATACATATAATACCTTGTTCTCTAAATGGCTTTTTTCTTCAGCTTTATTGAAGTATCGGCAAATAAAACTATAAGGTATTTAAAGTGTAACATGATGATCTGTTATACTCTAAATGGCTTTTAACCAAGTTAAGCACTGGGTCCTTGGGCAGCAGGCAGCAAAATAGTGTTTACAGAATAAATGATGTAACAGAAAAATATGCACATGCAATTAATTTTTTACTTAAACTATAGTTTTAAAATCATAAGGTATTTATTTTATAAGGATTCAATATGAGAGACAAAGAACTTACATGTAGCTAAAATGCACAAGTTGTTTCCATTTATGTTAGCCTAATATATGTTTGCTATAACAATGAAAGATAGTTCAATAAAATGGCCATTGCTCATACTATTTCCTTTCTTGTGGTGCACTTTACCTGGGTTTTACACATGATACACTTTTACATCATTTGCTCAATAAAAAAGCCTAATTTTTTATATAGACGGCTATGATGTACTTAACTGAATCTGGAACTTTGTGCCTGTAATTGCTTTCATATGCCATTTTACATCTTTCTTTGTATTGAATGGCAAAATTCATTGATGACTTGGGAGTCTTTTGATCTAAATAAAAATTAAATTGCAGCAATGCCTATTGACTATTTTTCAAATAAATATAATAATGTTGCATTTACAGTAATAAAGAATTCTTTTTTATAATGAGTTGTGCATATGGTTTTAGTAGTTACAATATACACTGACTATCTCAGGCAGTATATATGGGTCATGGCATGATAAATTGAAGGTGTTTTAAAATTTTCGTTCTATTCAAAGTAATATGAACTATCAAAGAATAAATTCACTGTATTTATAGTGTAGCAACACTTGATAGTTTCTCATGGTCTCTCCTTGGATAAAATGTCTTAAAATTTCCCTAAATCCCATTACTTATGTAAAAGCCCAATTTTATCTGTCTGTTGATTCTTACATGGACAGAAGGAAAGTCACGGCCTAAAGTCCAGTCTTTGATATTGATCAGTTTTTGCTAGGTCCCTTTTCTCTTTCCGCTGTTGCTAATTAACCTGGTTCTAGAAACTCCCTCTCCCGAAATATCTGGCTGGGGGGAGGGGGGGGGGGGGGGCAAAGATGAGAGGGAAGGCTCTTGCACTGAGAACTCAGATCTAGGAAGAGCCCTAAGTCAGCCTTCTTTTCTTCCTGGTGTCCCTTTTTTTTCCTTTTCTTGCCCTAAGTCTCTGTGTAATTCTTTCTGACAAAGGGTTTTTACTAAGTCTGGAAAGTCAATGTCTAAGGGAGAAGATACCAGTGAGAAGTGTAGAGTAGTGAGTAGAGTATAGTTCTACATGTCACCTCCTCCTTGTGAGCATTTCCTCTTTCATTTTGGGGCTTGGCCTCATGTGACCTTCATTGTCCAACTGTTTTTTGTTTTGTTTTGTTTTGTTTAAATGGAGAAGCTGTTTGCTGTTTCTCTTCACTGTATTCTTTAATTTAATCGAAGAAACATGTTTTGAAGTCTGCTGTGCAAAACATGTAATGTGTTCAAAAGAATGACAGGAATATGTATATGTGTATTTTTATGTATGTATGTATATTGCAAAAAATAATATGTAGTAAAAATAAGGTAACAATCGTTATGTTAGAAATACCAACACTTCTTACTTAACATTGTTGTAAAACAGTACTCAAAAAGCATTTTGGGAAGGTTAAAAATAAGATATAAGAGGAAAATATGCATCTCCATGTCTGAATTTAAACAAGGAAAGAATTCCTTTATACACTGAATTGCACAGCATGAGAAATCAGTATTCCAAAAGACATCTGTAGAGTGAGGCCTTTGAGATCAAACTGAAGAAAAATGATCACCCAGAGTAAAATTTACAAGATAAATGTCTTTGGCTGAGGTTCTCAAAGTGACTTTTTTGCCTCTGGTAGACAACAAACTGCTAGTTTCTAAACTTTAAAAATCAATTTTGGGGAATAAACTTAAAGGTACTGGAAGAATGCTATCTTAAGCTATTATTCTTGGCAATTCAAAGAAAACACAAATTTAGAAGGATCATTTTGCTGAGGTTTATCCACACTTTGTTTACAGAGTAAGAAAAGCTTTAAAGCATTTTAAACTTGAATTTGCTTTTTTCCCCCTAAGTTTAAACACAAAACATTTTAGAATTGATTTCTAAGTATTAGTTAAAATGTAAGAGTAATATAAAATTTACAATCATGAATTATTGCATGCTCCTATGTCCGGTTCAAAAGCGGAGTATAGTCATTATATTATACAAGACCGTTCTGTTATGTAAGAGGTAACCCTGTATAATTCAACAGCATTTAAAGAGATGTCATGATTATAAAAGTCTGAGGATAAACATCTAAAACTGATGAATATTCACATAGTCTATGGTATAATTTCATGTTGGCGTGACTAATGTTCTATCTTTTGGTATTAATCAAATAACTATAGCACTGTGACATGCCCTACCCCACATAGCATGTGCCCCTAGGCGTCAACTGGCCCTAACAGAGTTTATGTGTATAGTGTTCTCATTTGCAACATTTTACAACTCAATAAACTTCATTTTTATTTTCTGACAAGTGAACAAGCTTTCAGTAAAAAATCACAAAACCTAGTAAGTCTAAGCCTTCTGGTCCAAGATCAGTGGTAATGTAATGTATGTGAACATCCTATATAAAGTGTCTGGAATGATTAGGCAAACTTTACAATGCTATATAAATATTAGTAATAATCAGCACTTTAACTTTGCATTCAGTGCTTAGGAAGACTTTGAGTTCAAACTCTGAATGAAGTTAGTTAAATTGACAGCACGTTTGGTAGATTCAAAATATAGTATACCTTAGTGCATGTTACTTTTTATTATATTTAAAGATAGCAAGAAGCCAACTTTATTTTTAAAAGATTTTATTTATTTATTTATTTATTTATTTGAGAGAGAGAGATAGAAACTGGGGGGAGGGAGAGGGACAAGCAGACCCCATGCTGTATGTGGGGCCCCATGCAGGGCTCCATCCCACCACACTGAGATCATGCCCTAAACCAAAACCAAGAGTCAGATGCCTAATGGACTGAGCCAGCCAGGTGTCCCAAAACCAACTTTAAAATGAAATTCGAGTCTAACACGTTTGGATCCCTTAGACACTTTTATGGACTACTAGAGTTTGGTTGGATACAATCAGATGAAAAATACATGTAAAATCAAAAGTCTTATTGTTGCTTACAATAACATGATAAGTTTATAGAACCATTTCTTACACCTTATGTTTAATAATCTTCAAAACAATATTGTCAGATATATAGGATAGGTTGGTTATTATTATGATCCTTTTTTTCAGGATGGGAGATAGAAGAAAAATAAATTCAGTTTGACGTGGATTTTTCCTCCTGGCAAACCTTAGATTTCCAAGACCTCATTATCTAAGACCTTGGATGAATGTGGCAGCATCACTTGCATCTTCTGGTGCATAAAATAGTCCATCTCACTCTCGTTGACTCAGAGCAGTGCCATTCCACTCAACATTATAACTAGTAAGCTATTGTCAGTACCATGAAGCACCATCTCCAAATAATACTGGAGGATCAATGTATGTGCTTTTGGAGTTCCTATTTGAGAGGCAGGACACTTCTACTGAAATTGAATTTTACATAATAACAGAACAATTTGAGGAAAAAAAACACATAACCATCTTCATTTTTCCTCCAAAACATTTCTCTGTCTTTATCAGACACTAATATAAGTAATTTATAATTTAGCATCTTTTTTTAAGGTTTTATTTATTTGAGAGCAAGTGAGTGCGAGCCAGGGTTGTGGAAAGGGAGAGGGAGAGAGAAGAAATCCCAAGGAGACTGAGAACTGAGCCCTAATTATTCTCACTTCTTTTCTTCTTCTGGTTACTTCTGCATTTATTTCTCATTTATTATTGTCCATACCTTCAACTTTGATTTAAAATTTTCACTTCTACTTTTTCACCATTCCCTTTCAACTTCACATAATGTAAATATTCATATCTCTCCTTCTTACACATATATTTGCATAAATTAGGTTAGGTTCATGTTTTTATATATTTTATTAGAAAGACTAACTTCCTAATTAACTCAGAGGATGAGGTTTTAAGAGAATACAAACTTTTTATGGTGCTTGGTAGGTTTGAGTATGTAATTATGCACTTGCTCTGATTAGGTGGATATGTATGTATAAAACTCATATTTTAATGGGTGTACATTAACTCATGTCTCTATGTAAATATTCTCAACAACTCTGTTGAATGTCCTCTTACACTTGTTTCTGCCTGTTGTCCTTTGATGGGAAATTACACTTTGCTATGTTTAGTTAGTTGAAACGAGCATTTTGATACCCTGAGAAGTTTTAAAGAGGTTGAAATGTTCATGGGAATTCTTGATTTGCAGCATTGACTTTTCCACAAACAACAATTGCTGCCTCTACAGTGAAGTCTCTGAGTGAATCAGACATAAAATCCTATAGGGGGAAAAAAAGGTGGCAATTACTGCAAAGAGCACATCTGTTGTTCTCGGGCTTTGGGAATTAGGAAAGACTTTTATTTACATTGTGTAATGTATGGAGGAAGAGCCCGGGTTTCATAGCTGGTTAGTTAGTAGTATCTCGAGTTAGGAGTTGTCAGCAGAATTGTCACCAGTGTTTGCAGTGTCAGGAGGCATCCTTTCTAATTGCTGTGACTGAATCAGGAGGGGCCACATGTCTGCAGGGCTGTGCTTTTCAGTTCCAAAACCTGAGCTGGTTTGGAACCATTCTCCTTCTTTAAGTGGCATAATGCCCTTTTTTGGCAAATAAAAATCAGTACGTGATTGATGCGCCACACCAGTTTGGTGACATCTCCTGCTGTATCACTGACATATTTTGCTCTTTCCTTAGATACAGCCTTTCCAAGGACTCAGATAATGCAGTGTCTTAGGGGAATGACTGACATGAAAGCAGAAAGCCTCTGGCATCATCAGCCACTTTGTGCTAATAGTGGAAAGATACATTTTAAAAAATGCAATTCTTTTTTTTTTTAATTTCAGGAAAAATATTTTGGAAGTAAGGCTATGTCAGGATTGCTAACAGCCAGGTGAACAAATAGAATATTCAATAGTTGTCATACATCTCTAAGTTGATTGGATAGAAGTTAAAATGAACAAACAAAAAACTTATTTGGAATAATAAGAACATGTTCACTGCCCTCAAAAGATGCCCTCCCCTCAGTAATTACATATACTTTTTTATACTCTCACCCTTAAATAGCCGTACGAAAATGATCATATATGCTAGCTAAAAGTGACTTTTGACCAAAACTCATAAAATGAAATAAAAGAAGACTCTTGCAATAGTAAATAATCCTGTAAAACAAGGTTAGGGATTTTAGAAGTTCGTCCACAAAGTCTCTCAGTAAGGAAAATGCACCATTTAAATACAGACGTAAGCTTAACTTGTAACTGTGAAAGCTAGAATTTCCATGGTAGTTTCTTAGAAAGAAAGATGTATAAAGTTGTGTTTTTGTTTAATCCATTGTCAGAGAATAAAAAAGTAACAGTTGCTTTCCAACAATTTTAAAGTGTGTTTTTGCAAATTTTAAGATAGCAAGACTTAGCTTTTCTTTGAAATATAAACCATATTTTAGAAACTATATCTAATACACTGCATAGGTGAAATAATTACCGAGGATGACAGGTAGTAATTGGGTCTGTAACTCCAATTACCCTGAGGCATTGACTCATTTAGACTTATGCCTTTATTCATCCTGTTTGTGAGATAAGCTTTTCTGTAGAAATGAATCAAGTAACTTCCCTTGAATTCAAGGATTCCATAACTCTCCTCTCTAGAAAACCAGTGAAAAATCATTGAATTATTTGCTAATTGTTAGCAAAATTTGTATTGACTTTTTTTTTCTCTCTCTCTAGCTGATGTTAATAGCATCATACTTCAGGTCATTAAATACTTTTCAGCACCATCTAATTGTCAAAGAATCACTTACTAAGACAAAATTGTGGACATCAAAGCCACACACACACGTGCATACAAACACAAAGAAAATGATGACACAGGCAGTTAATATTCTCTTCACCTCATCTGGTAATATTTCACAGTGGATATTACATGATTGGAAACCAATAATGATTCTAAACAGTATTAAAACTGCTATATCACCAAACTCTAGCCACACCTGATTTAACTACTGGACACTTATTAATTTTTCATCACACCCCAGTGCTGCTACTACAAAAAAAGCACAACACAAAATAAGCATATGTCCAAATTTGTGCATTATGCTGTCACATTCTTTGAAGTTTGGTATAAGCATAACTTCTGATTTTCTTTTAAAATCACTTTATGGATGTAAAAATGTGTATTTTTTTACACTGTTCAAATGCTAAGTGTGGTTTCTAGTAAAACAAAACTATTTCCATGTACTATAATCTCTACAATACATTAGCAGAATGTTTTAAATTAAAGATGCTTGTCAGTTCTCTGCACTGATACACAAAATTGTTGCCCAATAAATCTGACTAAATTTAATGAAATATAGCTATGGAGAAAAAACTAAAACAATCCTTTGGATGCTCACGATAGGCTTTTATATGGGAAAAGCTATTCCTCTCATGGCCCTAAATAGTTGTTAAAACCAATGTACCTCATCTTTGACATCTGTTTGAGCAGGATGAATCCATTTTAAATCCCCAAATCACTTTCACTGTGACAGAATGCAGTAAATGAAACAAAATGGTTTGGGGAAATGAGAAGGCGTAAACAAGCCAATCAGATGTCATTTAATTTCCTGGAGAGCCAGAAGTTTTCTCAAAGAAAAGTGAGATCACACTTTGATAAAGGAAAACCTCCTTATAACCCATTAGTATTTGAAGGAAGTTTCTCTCACATATACTGAGATTCAAATTGATACTATGCCCAGAAATGTTTCATAACAACAGCCAAGACTAATAAGTTACTTAGCTAAGTATTGCTACACAGTCCATGAATACCTATCTGTTCTTGTATATACAGGAAGAAAGCACCATTAATATTTTTGATGAAACTTGCTGCACTGAGGGGCATGGTATTCTGATTGCCGTGTGTTGGAGTATTCAACACTTGTGCTTTTTTTTTCTGCCCATTAATAATGATGAGGTTCTTCTTTAGTATTGTTGGATTGTTAACATCTGTTAAGGTCTGAGAACATAAAAACAAACTGTTAAACATTAAAGTTTTTATACACTAAGCTAAAACTTAACATAACTGTTAGTCCTTCTTGCCATGAATAACTTTGTCATTTCTATCAAGATGAAGGAGTCCATTTCTCTACTTCTTGAAATTAAGCTGGCCTTGTGACTTTCTTTGGCTCATAGAATGCCATAGAATTGATAATCTAAGCATACACTTCAGAGGGGTCTTACTGATTCCACATTTTCCTGCTTGGAACGTGGATGACACCATGTGAAGTAGCTTGGCGTAGACCCCCTGAGGTTGAGAGACCAGGGTGGGGAGAGTGGTCCAACCATATAGCCTATAGCCATCCCGGTGACCACTGCCAGAACCAACTACCTAGACATGTGGATGAGGCCATTTTCAACCATACAGTTCCAGTAGAGCCCCTAGATGACTGTAGATGGATGAGTGGCCCCAAGCAAGATCAAAAGAACCACTCAGCGAAGTCCAGCCCTAATCAGTGACCTACACAAGTGTGAGCCAAAGACATAGTTGTTGTAAGCCATTAAGTTGGCTTTTTTTAAGCCACTAAGTTTTGAGGTGGTGAAACATCAGTAGAGTCACCTCCAGCCTCTCACTGAGTTCTGGGCTTGAGACCAACAGTCAGTGTTTTCCTCATAAAGTCACTTATAAGAGCCAGGGCAAAAATAAGTGTATACAAATCTTTGTGAAAAGAAATTATCTGAGGAAATTTGGATAAATTCCATCTATAATCCTTTTCATTTAATATGATGATATTGTTTTATTTGAAGTTTATTTGAAGAATAATTATAAAATTATTTTTAGATATTTATAGATATCTATGAATTGTTTATAAATATCTTAGCTCTCTACAGTAAGTTTTGTGGTTTTACATATATCCAGTTAAATATGTCAATTGATTTAATGTGAGGTATAATATAATCATAAAAAGTGTAATTCACTTGATCTTTGGAATTAACATTTATCAAATATTCTGTTCTATAACTCAATATTAATTAAATTTTACAAAAGAAAGCTTGAGCTTAAAGTTCATAGCATAAAATAATCACATTTAGTGATAGAAACAAAGGGTTATTAAGATTATAAAAACAAAATAGTGGTAAGAAGAAAGAATAGGTATGTATTTTTAATTTTCATCTGAGTTAAAAAACACATATGGAGGTAAATGAATTTTTAAGTTATTGGATATGCAGTTACATTGGCAAATATATTTCCAGTGAAGTTAAGGGAAAGCATACGTCCCATAAAGTCTATCAGACTTTAAAGTACATTAGAAAAGGCATTTTTTCTATTTACTAAAAAATGTGTTAATTTTAATCACAGAAAGGACAGTTTTAGTTGTTTCATTCAAAGAAAGGAAAAGAAATCTGCATCTTTCATTAAAATCTCCCATCAGCCATGTTTCCATTAGAGTTCACTGAAAAATGACTCATAAAACCAACAATTTTATGCATCAGGTGACAGGTTTTGACAGAAACAGCACTGCAGTTTTTGCAATATGCTACATTTTGAATGCTTAAACTGTGTGATTAGGTGTGGTTTATATGACTTTCACGTGCTTAGCTAGCAAAATCTGAGTTTATTTATACAAAATTATTCAAGTGAAAAAAATGGTGTCTCTCAAATGAGAAAAGTCAGACCTCGAAAAAACCATAGGGGATTGGCTAGCATTTTATTATCAAGTGAGCCATTCTAGTTATGTTAAAAGTAAGTCACAAACCTTCTTGGTAAATACAATGGACTTCTTATTTTTAACTGACACAAAAATAAAAATAAGGAATTCCACCATTTAATAAAGTAATTTTCTATTTTAGCGTCTATTAGTTCAATTCTAATAAAAGAAAAATCTACAAGTCTCCTGTAAACAGAAAAAAAATTGTCCTAAATTTGTAATATGTGTGGCAGAAGCTTTTGTTTTTCCATATGAGAAATATCTGCTTGCTAATCTTCAGATGCTCTAGACACTTTGGGCATATTTTAGAACAATTGCATTGTAGAGTCATCTGTTTTTTTATTTAGAATTGAGAATCCAATTGTTAAAGTGTTCAAATCAACATCTTCCACTTTGTTGTTGAATGAGGCACTTCACTCCTTATTGTTAACATGGAATATTAGTTATGCAATTTAAACTAGCATAAGCCCTTTCCCAGTAAGGGAAGTGATGCTTTAGAGACAAAGAGCCCTGGGTTACCAACTCTAAGCTTTATGACCTTTGGAAAGTCAATTTCTAAAACTCAAAAGCATGCGTCTTTGAAATGGAGATAGTCTTTTGAAAGGTGGTGTGAGTTTTGGAGGTTATGTACCCAATATGGTGCCTGTTGGATAATAATATTCCAAGGATGATGATGATGATGGTGATGATGATGATGATGATTAGAACTGGTATATGTAATATTTTTTATTTTAATTTTTTTTAATCCAAGCGGTTAATATGAAAAAAATAAATATAATTTGTGCTACTTATGCAGGTGATTTTCGGTTTTTCAGTATCCAACATGGCAGCATAAGTAGAACAAGTCTAAAGCCTTTATCTTTTAGAAAGACTAGAGATTTCCTTGCCATATTCATAAGCCAAAGCAAGGTAAAGGTAAAGGTAGTGAGAGAAAAAAATGCCTTACTTACATGTTGTATGTTTAGAATAATTTTTTGAGATAATAGATGGCATTCAATATGAGTAATTAGTTAATTTTTGACCCTTTGAAATTAAAATTCAAAGTATAGTCAAACTTAATAATTGTTGAATGCATATTTGAAATTCTACAAAGTTAAAAACATATCCCAAACCCCATAGTTTTCTTTTATATTTTATTACATTCATCAGTTTCAGTAGTTGTATTCTTTTTAGTGTCATATATATAATTTTTCAGAAATCCAAATGCATTTAAGAACAGTCTAATTCTCAAAGGAAATCATAACAGGTGTTATATAAATGGATTTCTATCTGTTCTTACTTCCCACTTATATCAAAATTTGCTTCAATAACTTGAAATTCATTATAAGTCAGTTTCAGTAAGCAACATTTACATTTTCAAATTCTCTCCATTTAATTCCTTTGAATTTTGTAGCTTTAAAAATCATCTCTGTCTATAAAAACCCAAATTTTCAATTGATATTCTAAAAGGATGCCACAAACTTAAATCAAAAACTCTTTCCTCCCATTCTTACTTTTTCCCTAATTCTTATGATCTCATAGTGCTTTACTCTGAACTTTCATATTTTTTACTATCTAGGTCACACAATCTTGGCTTAATGTCCTCACGATGGGAGGCTATATTTATTTCAGTGAAAGCCTACAAGGTTCATGTGTGTGTTGGCTCAGCACTACATTCCCTGCTAGCACAGTGCTTGCCCAAAGTTGGTTTTGATTTAATATGTATTAAATGAATAAATAAGAAGATGATTGCAAGATCTCACTCTTTGAAATTTGAGTATTCCACCATTATCAGGCAAGATGTGCTAAGTCTGTTCAATTTCCTCCCTATTCCTTCCCCCTTCTTTCCTGCCCTTGTACCTTTCTTTTTTCCTATCATTTTTCTTCCTGCCTTCCATCCCCCCCAGAAAAACAATAAACACCTTGCTAAATTACATTTTAAGTGGGAGATAATTTAAAAAATTAGTTCACAGGCAAAATAATGTAAAAATCATCCCTGAAAATCCATCAAATCATCCATAAAGTATACTCACTAATCGCAGTCAGAATAATGAGATGCTTACATTGCATGTTGAATTGGAGAATGTGAGAGGAGAACAGATTTCTAAATCCCATTTCATAGAAATAGTGTTTGGAACTGACTAAGTTATAGAGATACAGTCTCTCCTTCCTGAGTATGTTAAATTCAGGTAAATTCAATGTGTTTGTTTCAATGTTTTATAATGAATACAAAGAGCATGGCTTTGGGTAAAACAGACACAGATTCCAATCTCCCAGTTACTCTTTACTATCATGGGAACAGTGGGCAAATAATCACCAAGTATATATTTGTATGGCTAGATATCCTCATTAGTAAGATGGCAATTTAACAATGTCCATTTCTTAGATTATTTTTAAGATTAAAACAGATAATGCCTGCAAAGTGTTTAGAACAGAAACCAGTATACAACAACTACACATTAAGTGTTAGCTATTACTGTAACAAGACCCAGCTTATAGGTGGCAAAATTAGTTTTAAAAGGATTAGTGTGATAAATATGATGTTTTGTGTCCTAAACCCAAAATGTGTTTTTCTATAGAAATGTGATTTAATTATAGAAATCTATGGAAACGTTCATTCAATTTGCAGAAGTATGTTTGAATATCAAGAACACACATATAATTCAAGGTAAATCAAATTGCAGTAAACTTTACAGTTTCCATTTCTTCAGCTTGCTCTGTAAAGCTGGTGTTTCTTAGAGTTCTCTTAAGGACTTCTACCATACCTGTCAATGATACCTTTTAATCTCAGATCATCCGTTCCTTCCTGGGTGCCCACATTTCTCTACCCTAGCTACCACAGCTCTGCATATCCAAACCTACTCAATATTACCACTTGGATGTCTTATAGACACCTTTACTGTATTTTCTCACGTATCCAAAACTAAGTGTACCACCTTATCTATTAAACAACTCCAAAAAATTGCAAAAATACTTGTAAAAGAAAATGAAAATAATATAACTGCTCCATAAATGATCTTCTATGTCATCTTCTTAATTCAGTAAACATTTATTGAGGAACTTCCTAATCACTCTATTAGACTTGGAAGGGCAGAGTTTAGTAAACAATGGTTTCTCCTGAACACTCAATTATATGATAGATTCTTTAAGTTACAGTTTTAAAGGCTGTTTTTTTTTTTACTTTAATCTAAATTTCTAATCATATCCACTAACTGGAATTTATAATTTCACATTCACTGACTATACTTGCATGTTTCCATTACTGGTTTATTTATGGCATAGGATGATGTAAGGGCTAAAAGAACTGGAAATAATCTGATCCCTCAATTTGCAGATACTAATTGAGCTTCAGTAATTTAATATTTTTGCCATTGTCAAATAGCTATAATAATAAAGTATATAAAATTTAGTTAATATTCCTGATTATTTTTGAAAATTATAAAATGTCTCCTCTTTTTTAACCATGGCTTCCATTAGACTCCTAGATCATTCAGGACAGAAACTATATTTATTAACTGTTATTTTCCAGGTGCATGGCATGGAGTTGTAATTGAACAATCATTTGATTAATTTATATTAATTAACTACCCAAATCAAAGGCAAATAACAAGTTGACCTTTTTATAATGTAAGCTTCTAGGAAGAAAAGTGAGGATGAATCACTAGGAGATTGCAAGATTTCTGATGTGTTTCAAGTGTCTCCAAATGCATGCCCTTTCTGTTATTCCTTCTGTTAAACCAGCACATTTGTTCTCATTTCTTAGTCTTGTCAATGATTAGACCTGGATTAACCAGATACCGTCATTGGAATTTAAACAATAGAACTTGTGTGTAACTTTATTTGAGATTGGCATCTCCCTCAAAATCTTCTTACCCTGAGCGTTTCTTTGACACCATTCCCTCGAATAATTTGTCCATTTATAGCACAATACCTGTTATTGCATTCCTTTTTTACCATTTATTCTGGTCATTGTTTTTTATTTTGATTGTTACTCTGTTGTTATCAGATAAACATGGTTGTGTTTGGGGGAAAACAAAGATGAGTGTTCAATTTAATTTCTCTGTTTTTGCATTTTCTGGTATCCTGCTTTGCTAAATGTAGCAGTCTCTAGCCGGCCTCATCAATTTCTATACATTTCCCACTATCATTACATTGGTCATGCACTTATGCTGAAAACCAGACTCCTTTGCAATCAGAACTCTCCTGATTGCATACCAGGTTTTATATTCAGGAACTTTTTCATTTAGTCATTACTTATACTAATATATCTTGAGGCAGAAAGATGGAAATATTTATATTAATCTTCTACACAGCAAAAATTTATTTTGGTACTGGCATCATCCAGACAGACATTTATTCTTAATCCATGGTATATCTAGCTCACCTATAACATTTCACACGTTGTTGAAAGGTTGTCCTTTTAATATGTCTTTGACATTCTTCTAAGTTCATAAGAAGCCATCGTGTACCCTTAAAAATTTCTAGAATTATTGTTTTTCATTATAGCTAATTTTATCTAATTGTCTATTCTTTATTTCCCTCCCTTTCTGATTACTTGGTTATTATTTGTTTATGACCATTCATTTGCCATGGAAGTTGACATGCTGCTAATTAAGTTTGTTGGGACACCATCTGAATCATCATGGTTTGGACAAGTTAGCTTTGCCTTGTAGTGCACTCATTCCTACACCCAGGCTGTACCTGTAATTTAGTCCGCTGTT
Organism: Callorhinus ursinus; assembly: GCF_003265705.2. Lineage (NCBI taxonomy): Eukaryota > Metazoa > Chordata > Mammalia > Carnivora > Otariidae > Callorhinus > Callorhinus ursinus. Next base: position 22,409,173 of record NW_027397063.1, read on the forward strand.
CCCCAGGTGTGTGGCTTAATACCAGGAGATGGCAAGGGAAATTGCTTGAGTAGTTTACTGTTCCTGATTAGTCATTTTTTGTTTGTTTTTGTTTTTATTTTTAATTCAATAGCTTGTAACTTCAAAAGGCAAAATTATCATGGGATAATAAATAGAAGAATGAAACTATAATGCTGACTCCAAAGCAACCAGTTTAACTGAATTTAAAACAAATAGAATTGCTGTTATAATTATCAAAGCTTGAATATTGTTTGATTAATGACAAGAACCTTTTTTCACACCTTTGAGAAGATAACACAGATTCATTAAATGAACTTAAAAAAATGTTTGAGCAGTTCCAATCATTAATGAAAAATCCTTTTTTAAGTTACACTAACTAGGGGGAAATGTATAGAAATATTCAAAAAGTGTGACACTTAAAAAAAAAAAAACACCTCATAGAAGCTGATATTGGCTATCAACTAGAAAAAAACAACAATGTTAAAAACTATGAAATAGTTCTTATCTGTACAGTGAATTTTTTCATAGTTTGATGCAGCAAGCAAATGAAACGAATCATTGAAAATCTAACACTAAGAGCAAACAGGAGTCGCTGTCTTTAGACTTGAAGCATAATTGTTTATATTTTGTTGGCAGTACAAGAAACCTCAAGGGTTGGCTCTGCTTCAAAGGAAAGAATCTTAGCTTGGTGGAGAGGAGGTAGGGGACAGTCTTGGAAGTGATGGGCAAACATTCATGTGAAAATATGATGATGTTTTAATAAAAGCTGAAAGATACAACGTGCTGAGATTTGTATGCAAGACTTTCATTCTGTTCCAATTAAATATCGAGTACAGAAGCGAGACATTCAGTGGCAAAACTAAAATGAAAAGAAAACAAACAGACTTCTTTTCATCCCGATGTGCCTAGGCGGCAGTCCAAGTAGAGATCTTAGGCACCATATGCTGCCCTCCCTATGGGGATGAGGTTTTAAACTTCACTGAAATGACTGGGCTTGTCTGATTCTGCCAGATCCTTTTGCCTCATTTCGACATAGCCTGGCTCTTCCTGGAAGTATGTGCTCTCAGAAGACTCAACGTGAATTGTCAAAAGAAAGGCTCAGTGAGGCCAGTGTCTTTTCCTGTCATTCAGGTCCCGTTGTCTAACACAACTCAGGGTCACAATCTAAATATGGCGATAGGAGGCACCTCCAGGGAGTCTGCATTTAAGCAACGATTTTCCTGGCTCATGTTACACATCTTTCCTCTGTCTCAAGAGTGCTGAAGGATTATTTGTTGCTTTTCAGATAACCCTTAGTTCTTGCCCCCACATGGAGTAGAGATTATACTCTTCATCCAGCCCTTTTAAAGTCCAGCTCACCCAGCTTTGCCATGTGTGAGCAATCTGCAGGCACTATTAGCCCCGCTTGAGTAGCTCTTGATAACACTCTCTAGGAAGTCAATTAAAGATGTCAGGGGGTGTACTGGCCTGCTTTTCTTTTACTAATAGGCATTTGGAGAGTGGAAGATGGACTGTCAGGAACAGGTGATTTTGGGTTCTCTAGGAACTAAGGCCCCTGATTTGTTTTGTTTTTTCCTCTTACTAGTTCAATTTTGTGTGTGTGTGTGATCTTGAAATAAATGATCTATTTTAATCTTTAATCAGCAATAGTTATATAATTTTGAGGATCGGGTACCCAATTTGGTAAATAATGAAATCATGTGTTCAGTAGTTAAAAATGTGAAGAGAGAAATGTCATAAATTTGAGCATAATGAAAGTCTGTAATAAGAAACTAATTTTTACGTTAAAATATCTACATTTAAACTAAAACTAAATGTTCACTAAGAATTAGGCATAAAAATTGCTTGGTGTTATCGTAGTGTCATTTTTTGCCTCAACTTGCTACACATTGTGGTCTCTTCTTTTGCTAAAAGTCTTGACCCACTTGTTCTATGTGTTTTTACTAAGAAAGACTACCCAAAACGTAAATGATTTTTTTTCTTAATGTAAAGCAAAATTAAAGTGTCACAACTTTTCATCTAAACAAATTAGTGTAAATATTTAAACTGATTATTTAGGTCCAATGAATATTAGTTGCTTATGCAACATATTATTCAATATTACATATTAAATATTACATTATTAAATTAGTGTGATAATAGAGAAATTTCCATTCTATTGTGTGTTACCTACAATTTTGTTACATACCTATGAATTTAATCAAGAGAATTATCACTGTGGCAAGATATGTACTTTCTAAGGGCGAATAATATTTTTAAACATCTCTGTTTGATTATGCAAAGCCATGATAATGAATGAACACTCCTCTTTGCCAGGTATGTGCTAAATGCCAAAAATTCTTTCACTTAATCCTCACTGCCACCCTGGATGATGGTCACCATTATTCCCATTTCACAGATGAAGAAGCAGAAGCTTAGAAAGGGGAAATAACTTGTCCTAAGTTCCATAGCTAATAAGTAATGATCCCAGGATTCAAATTGAATGATTTCCTTCACCAAAACCTGTGAGCTACCAGGGCCTACCCTGCAGAGGGCAAGGAATAGCTGGAGGTGCAAAATTCTGGCTGTACTTGTCATTGCAAAAATTATAAACTCATAGTGATTATATCATTCTGAAAAGTGAACTATCTCTGAGATGCCTACATATATTTTCTATTATTCAGTGAAAAATAAATGAGAAAAGAGAAAAGATGGAAGCTGAGTAAATGTTTACTTTTGCTGAAAGAAGAGATTGACTTACATATTAACCAAAAAAAAAAAAAAAAAAAGAAGGAAAGAAAAGAAAAAAGAAAGACAGGAAGGAAGTCCCTAATCCTGAGGGCTTGAGCACACCCTTAGAAAAGCTGCAATAGTTCATAAAGAAAGACAGCAGTGTCATACTGATCAGCAATTCACTTACCATTAGCTTTTGTTCTTTGGGTTTTTCTGAAAAAAGCAATTGTAGAAAATCAAGTTCGTATTAGAGATTTATTCAAAGAATCAAGTTTCATCATGAATATTGAATTAAAAATAGATTTAGCCTAATGTTTGAAATCACCATCTCACAGCATGATATAATAACTGATTATAATGAAGATCTTAGTTACCAAGTTATTTTTAGTATATTTAATAATTAGGTTCAGGAATTATGAATTATGTTTGTTATGCCTAAGTTTCCACTACAGTAATCTTGAAGTATAGGCTCCAGAATAAAAACAGAAGATTTATTTTCAAATCCTGGCTTCTCCATTTATTAACTGGATGAAGTTGGCATTTTGGAACTGCTGTCTTTTCATTCATAAACTGATCTATTTCCCCGGATCATTGTGAGGTTTCCACTCATCTTCTAGGCAGGACATCTTGACAGTTAATAGGTTTTAATTTATCTCACCCTACCAGAAAATTGAAATATTTTAAAATAAACTTTCAGAACATGATCTTGAAAAGTTCATAAATGTACGGAGATCATTCCACAATAACCTCTTTCAAAGCATACTGTATCATTTACCAAAATAAGGAACAAGAAACTTTCTATACACTTATTGAGTAAAATCATTAAATCAACTTAGGAAACTTTTTACTAAAGATGTATATGTAATAATCAACTATATCTAGTTTAGCTGATGACAAGAATTGAAATTCTTCACTCATCTATTCGTTCAATAAATATTTACTCTGCTATTGAAGGCAGCTAGATAACAAAAAAACAAGCAAACTATAATAATTTTACATAGTGATATGTGATATGCAGGGGGAAAAATACCAGAGAGATGTGATATGTGTGATATTGTTGCTTCTTTAGATTGGGTCATCATAAAAGGGGAACCCAAAGATTTGACATGTAAACTGAGATTTGATGGACAAAAAGAGGAGACCTAAAAGGAAATTCTAGGGGAAGAAAATTTCACAGTGAGTAGTGTAGGAATAGGACCTAAAGAAGTTATTTGCCTTGCTAGAAGAAGAGAAGGACCAAGCTCATTGGGGGAGAATGAAGTAAGAGGCAAATGTAGTGGAAGATGAGAGCCAGACCCCAAGATGCTTTGCAGGCCAGAGTAAGGATTTGGGGTTTTATTTGTTTGTTTGTTTGCTTGATATTTGTAAATGTGATGAATCCTTTGGATAATTTTAGGCAGAGGGATGACAAGATTTGTCTTACAATTTTCATGATATTACTCTGCTATGTGGAGAACTGACTGTAAGAGGGGCAAGACTAAAGTAATATTGTTAAGAGTCACCTTCACTATTCCTGGTGAGATGATAGTGACTCAGACCAAATGACAGCAGTGGAGGTAAAGAAAATTAATTCTGCAGAAGTTTCAGTCATTAAGGTCCTACTGATGGACAGCATAGTGTGTGAGAAATGGGGGAAAATTAATAACTTCTTGAGAAATTTGTATATGGCAATACCATATACAAAGACACTTAAGATTGGGGAGAGGAAGATTTGTGTGACAAAAATCAAGAATTCCATTTTGGTCACATTAAATTCAAGATATTCTTAGACACTCAAGTGGTGATGTCAAACAAGCAAGTCTGGAGCTCCAGGGGGCTCAAGGCTGGAGGCATTCACTTTAGGGTCATCAGCATGGAGGCAGGACTAGCAGAGGTAGCTTGGAACAATGTGTGTCTGAGGACACTCCATTTTTGAGTGATATTGACTATGCTTTAAGAACAGAAAGTTTCTGGCAAAGTACATGCAAGAGTAAATGGCTAGTGGGAGGAAAATTAGGAGAGTATCTTAGAATACACGATAGGAAATATACATTAAAATTAGATATATTTTATACAGTGCTTTAATAGTAATGGTTTTATCATGTCAGATTAGGAAGAGAATACAAAAAAATCACTTATATGAATTTTCCACATCTTAACTCTCAGCAATAATATCAAGTATTTACTCTGGCTAAGCTACTACAGGAGAGAAACATGAAATGATTGCATCTGCATGGGAGATAATAGCTAATTTCCAATGTAATTTCTACCTGACTTTCCATTCTTAAAAAGTACTGACATATCTAGTGAAGGCAATTAATTGCAGCATTTGATAAATCCATCCACTATTGTATGGAAATCCTATTCTACCTAAATATTATAAACATTGAAAAAGAAAGAAACTATGTTAACATATTTTAGTATTATTTCAAGTGATTTTCTATCTCTATTATGGCCACTTTTTCTAAATGAAAAAGAACAACCGGAATTCTGCAGTAACAAAGTCATTTTTAGAGAATGCTTTTTTAAATTATTGGGCTGTTTAGTATTTGAAGACTATTTAAAATATACAGTGCACCTTTGTATTATGCAAATATATTCAATTCTGAAAACAAATGAAAATAAAACATTCTCTTTTTATTTACCTCATATTACAGTAATGAAGTTGTTACCTCTGAGTGTGCGTTTTAATGAGTTTTAACTAACATTTTAATGAGCTGACATTATCATAAACCTAAGGATTAGACAAAATTCAGTTTACTGGTATAAAGTTTCCTCAAGAGTTAATTATATTAAAATGGAATATAATTCATTTTATGATATACCACCAACTATCATCCTATAACAAAAATTATATTAAAGATTGAATAATATCATTATACTTAATCTGTACATACATGTATTTTGTTTCCTCATTTTTAAAATAAAAAGCTAGGGGCGCCTGGGTGGCTCAATTGGTTAAGCCTCTGACTCTAAGTTTTGGCTCAGGTCGTGATCTCATGGGTTATGGGATTGAGCCCCGAGTTGGGTTCCCAGCTCAGCGGAGAATCTGCTTGAGGTTCTCTCCCTCTGCCTTCCCCAACATGTGCCCTCTCTCTCTCTCTAATAAATAAATAAATCTTTAAAATAAAATAAAAAGCTAATGATATTTTTATATATTCAAATTATATGAAATATAAAAGGCATAGACATATCAAAGATAATAAACCAAAATCTTTATAAAGCTGAACAATTTTTTTTAACATTTACAATAAAGAAAACTACATGAAGGGGTGCCTGGGTGGTGCAGTTAGTTAAATGTCCATCTCTTGGTTTTGGCTTAGGTCAGCTCAGGTTGTGATTAAGCCCCAAGTCAGGCTCCACGCTCAGTGGGGAGTCTGCTTGAGTTTCTCTATCCCTCTACCTCTGCCTCTCCTGCTTGTGCTCTCTCTGTCTCTAAAATAAATAAATCTTAAAAAAAAAAAAGAAGAAAGAAAACTCCATGAAGAACCTTCAAATGGAGATAAGTTTTTATTTTTAAAGGAAGAATCTTTATAATTTTCTTTTTTTTTAAGATTTTATTTATTTGAGAGAGAGAGAATGAGAGAGAGAGAGAGACAGCACAAGAGGGGGGAGGGTCAGAGGGAGAAGCAGACTCCATATTAAGCAGGGAGCCCGATGTGGGACTCGATCCCAGGACTCCAGGATCATGACCTGAGCCGAAAGCAGTCGCTTAACCAACTGAGCCACCCAGGTGCCCTATAATTTTCTTGATTCACATATTTAAAGTGGGTTTATAGATCCACAACTTACAATTTGGGAAAGTTGAAGAACTTTTTCCTAAGTAAATGATATTTTGGCTTTTAAGCACTCTGTGAAGATAGTTAATATGTGATGGTGTCAAGCCTCTCTCAACTAGAGCAGAGTCACCACTCCTTCCTCCATAACTTCCATGCTTTTTATCCAGTCCTCTATACAGGCACTAAGAGGCCTAGGTCTGGATCAAAATGTTGTCATCTTCCTCAGCTTCATATCTCTTATAGAATGAAGCTGATAGTAGGGCTTCAATTAACCTTCCATGAAAAGAAGAGACCCTCTCAACATTCAAGTCTTCTGAATTTTTATTCTATCTTAGAGATAATTAATCAAATTATACGTTTTGATCTCTAAGGTCAGCCTTATCATCATCCTACAGATATTCTGTTGACATTTATGTTCCAAACTGCCATTCTTCTATAAACTTGGACTTTATGTCTCTAAGTGACTCTTGGGAAAAACCAGGTTTCCATATCCTCTTTACAGCTCTGTTGAATCCAATTGGGACAGAGCATATACTTTGAAAACACACATAGTCGATTTTATTTTTATTCATAAGTTGTTAAATATAAATACTAATAAATAATTACTACATTAACAATGTTGTAAAATCAAAAAGTATAAGGTGGATATAGTGAAGTCTTCCCCTTCCATCTTTTACTTCCCAGTTTTGTTTTTCTCTGCAAAGGTGTTTGTTATTATTAGTTTCTCAGGTGTTCTTTCTGAGAAACTAATGTGCATGCAAGCACATTCCAGAATGTTTCTGTTCTTTTTGTAATTAATTAAAGCATATGCCTCATATTCCAAACCCAACTCTGAAGTTGGCTCCTTTAAAATGCCTTCCTTGTTGAATGCAATGTTGCTCTCCTTTGGGCTTTAATGTATTTTCAATGTACCTCTCAATGTAGTTACTGCATGCTTTTTTTTTTCTTTCTTTCAGATTGTAGATTTTGAGTTATATATAAATCTCTTGAGCTCCCTGAAGTCAAGATCTCGGCTTAAAGTTTCTTGTACTCCTCAGTGTGCTGCATAGCACCTTGCAACAATAAAATATGCGTACATACTTATCAAATTAGAAAGAAGTGATGGGAGCCTGGCTGGTTCAGTTGTTGGAGCATATGACTCTTGATCGCAGGATTGTGAGTTGGAGCTCCACGTTGGGTGTAGAGATTACTTAAAAATTATAAAAAAAACAAGTGACTGATTTGGAAAACTCTTCTGTTAAACAAAAGATGTAGTTATAACTAGAACTGATTGGAAAGTGAAGAATCTCTAATTTATCTGGTATCATTTGAACAAAGCAAAATTAAATGTTATGTTAAAATCACCTTTTAAAGATGAACTGGGTAAAACTTACTGGGCAAATGTGAACTTTTCAGTTGGGAGGAATCAATGACATTTTATTGTCCTGTTAATGCTTTATAACATAATATAAATACCTAAATATATTTGATTTTGGATTATACTATTATATTTAAATCCCAATTGCAAGGTCCTTTTTATTTACCAGTGTTTCTAATTCCCAGTAGCAATAATAATTCTCACTTATGAGGTCCTTCCATTATGTCTCAGTGTGTTTACAAAGACCACTTTTTAATTCTTCATAACATCCAAAGACATAAGCTTTATTATCTCCATTTTACAGATGAAGAAGCTCAGAGATTGTATAAGACCATCCAGTTAGTAAAGTAGTAGAACTGAGATTCAAACCCAGGCCACTTACTAAATCCGTTATTTTAACCACAATGCCATATTGCCTCCTTGCTAACTAGTGGTCGTTTCAGAAGCATAAATTAAATGCCAGTTCCAGGTCCTACGAAAGCAACTGGGCAAATGGTGGAGAGGAAGTAACTATTCAGGATAGTTATAAATTTGACTGCTCATTGACAGCATCAAGAAATGGTTCTAATTTTACCATTTATAGACAGTTTTGGGGAAGAGTGGAGTAAAGCAGTTGATATTTGGTGCATGAAAGTGACCAAAATTTGAGATTATAATAATTTGTTAATTTTAATCACCTGGTATCACAGATAGCCTTGATTAAGACAAAATAATGAAGGTTTGCTAGACTCTTTGATAACTCTTACTTATCAAGTTTTGGTACCCTCTCAGGTAGAGAAGCTAAAACAATCACATGCAACAAGATAGTTATTTCTGGGTAGGGAGTTGGCACCTCTCCAAGCAGGAAGTGGCTCTGTTTATTCTTTGTCTTAATTTGGGAATGAAAATGTACTGAGTCCCTGTCCTCACAATAACAGTGGAACCCAGAGAATAAAAATATAGCCAGAGACTCAGAAAATAATTTGATTTATTCCCTTCTTGCTGAGCATGGCCAAGGTTGGCCTGTGGCTGGCCAAGGTTGACTCTAGGTTATGTCAGAGGAAGAGAGGGATTTTTTAAAAACCTCCATGCTTAAGATGACATCTTTTTTTTATAAAGATTTTATTTATTTATTTATTTGACAGAGAAAGACAGCAAGAGTGGGAATACAAACAGAGGGAGTGGGAGAGGGAGAAACAGGCTTCTCACGGAGCAGGGAGCCAGATGCGGAGCCCGATGCAGAGCTCGATCCCAGGACCCTGAGATCATGACCTGAGCCGAAGGCAGACGTTTAACGACTAAGCCACCCAGGCACCGCATTAAGATGATATCTTTCCAGTTTCATATAAGATACGAAGTTTTGAATAAAGTATACGTGAATGTTTAAATATTTAAACACTTTTCAGTAAAACACACAATAAATTTTTATCATGAGAACTCAGTATTACTTACACCTGAAAAGATATTCATTATTGGTTCTTTGGTATCAGTTTCTTTTCATGGAGTACAGATATGGCAATGGGTGGAGTGGGGGTGGGTTGTGGACCTAGCATCAGGGATAAGACAAATTGTGCTTTTCATAGGTAAACAAAAATTGTTAAGTACATTGTCTTCCAGTTGTTGTCAGTGGTGTTATATGAGTTTTCTGAAATAATTTAAATGTGGTCTTTAGCACATTTGCATTCATAAAAAGTGCTTGGATATGCTCCTTGCTTCCTCTTGTCCTGCTCAGCTGTCAAAACATGGTGATGCTTTTGAAGACTTATGGTAGATCGGTAATGAGATTACTGAATGTTAACTGCAGCATTCAGATTTCATTTGGTGACAAAAGAAAAGAAGGTTACTGGGCCTTTGGGATAGAAGAGAGAGATGATAGAGCTCTTTTTAATCAGCCAATTTGAAAATAAATATGCCATATTCTGGATTAGGAAACATTTCAAGCTTTGTGTCATGTAGTAATCAAACAGAACATTTCTAGAAGAATATAGGATGTCATATTATATCCATTTCAGCAAAATTCATGACAGCTTAGAATAATGACCATATTTTGTGGTGTGGACATATGCAAATCTTAGAATATTGGATGGGGAAGACTGAAGAGTCCACAGGCTTGTGGGACATGATTTTTAAAAAATGTTCTCATTGTTGCATTAAAAATGTAAATAAGTCTCACACTGTTAGTCTTTGGTCTATGTTCCTGTTATGTAAAACAAAAAAAAAAAAAGGAAAATAAACAGTATGCTTTCAAAAGAGGTCATTTTTAAGTTTATGAATTATGGTAGGGCTCACAGGTATCCTCTAAATCAAACCTCTAGCAGTTATGGTTATGAAATGTGTTGTCAAAATAGGCGACATGATGAAAATTGTGAAATCAGCAAAATTAAGCTGAAAGTCCATAGATGCATTATAATATATATTCTTCTTATTCAGAAATTTCATCGAGTTTCAGGTAGAGGGGGAAAAAAGATAAAGCAACAGTAGTTTCGAAGTAACTAGCATTCTTGACAAGGAAGGTTGACCTTGACCTTCTTCTCCTTCCAACCCTCATTTCATCAGCAGGGGTGAGATTACTTTGAGACCCTGCCAATAGGTAATAAATAACACATAAATTCCAGGGCACCCTTGCACTGTAGGGTGCCCTAATGTGTAATAATCCTTAGACTATTGAGTTTATAACTCATGACATCTGGCAGTTACTTGGCATTGTAATTCATGTTGATCATGCACATCAGAATACACCATGGGAGAGAAATATTGGAGCAATAACCCGTTGATACTAGGACAGGGTAGAATGACAGGAAGATGCTGTTGAGATTGAGTACCTCTGTGAACTATGCAGTGTTAGAATGCTGTAAAAGCTAATACCTTCAGATAAGGACTAACAAGGCGGGAGGAAGGCATTAATCTATTGGGATCCAGAATAAAGCAGCACATTAATAATTATTTGATAGCTCTCCTTATTCCTTTATTCAAATTGACAGATGTAGCTATAAAGCAGTGATGAATCCTGAAGTTAGAATTTAAATATATACTTATGTTTATTTTAAATTTAAATGTACACTTAAATATACTGTGTTTAATTTTTTTTGCATATCTATATATATGATATTCAGTCTTCTCAAACTTCTATTTTCTTTGGTCTAATAGTGAGGGTTAAATGAAAAGGATGAGAAAGAGAGGGATGTGGAAGAAAAATGGGAAGTAAGGGCAAAAAAAGCATTGTGCAAAGCAGTGTAACAAGCCTTCCTGATACCTAGGAGCATAACTGCTTTGGCTAAAGACTTGAGGCTCATGGGACATGAACCAGATTGAAAAGCTAGAAGCAGACAGATGGCTATTTGTAATCATCCTGTAAATACAAATCCTGTAAAGATATCATGATTGTTTGTTTATACTCAAACCCAGATCTAGAGAAAGTAGGAGGCAGTATTATAAGCTTGAAAAATCTGGTATTTCCTCTTGTTACCATCTTTTCTCTTTTTTAAGTTTTATTTAAGTAATCTCTACACCCAATGTGGGGCTTGAACTTGCTACCCTGAGATCACAAGTCACACGTTCCTTCACCTGAGCCAGGAAGGCCCTTGTTACCATCTTGAGAAACATTACTTAATGCTTTTTTTTCAGTGCCAGCCTGTGTAGTTCTGTATTTTGAATTCAATGTGCTGTTTTTTCCATTGCCCAGAGTTGTAGGCACCTCTGTAACCAAGACTATAATTAGCCCTAAATGGGGCAGGTACTAGAAAGAAGTTATTTGAGTAATAGAGCAGAATATTTTGAGGGTGTTGAGAGGAGGTTTTTCTTCGAAATAGAGGAAGGCTTTGCCTTGAACATGTTTAGGCTAATACCTGCTGTTCTAGACACCATCCTCCTCTTGCATACTATATTTAGATGCATCTCTAAGACACTCTTATTCCTTGGAGCTCTCTGTGATGCTGGAGACATTAATCCCACATGAACAGTTTTGTGGACGAAGGCACTTTAAGGAAGAAAAAAGAGGAGCTGATTAAACATTAATTAGCTCCAATCCACAACTTCCTCCTAAGCTAACGGATAGAGTATGCAGATGCCTGTCAAATATCAGATGCTAGGCTTTGCCAAAAATAAGACTTCCAAGTGTTGAAGGTATGCCAACTGCCGGCTCCTTAACTCAAACCAAAGGAAATGATTACCAGAGACAGGTCTCAGAGTCTGCCGTGGTCAGATGTCACCAGTTTGCGGTGCCACATGCGATCCAAGAGTTTATGAATGATCTCAACACTCGGTCCCCAAGGAGAACATATGCATTACAGAGGTTACGGATACAAATTACAGAGAGCAAGACGTTTCCATGCAATTTCTAAGAATCCTTCAGCAAGTTTTAAACATTAATGGAAAACATTAAGGAAGACTTGGCACTCTGAGCAGCCCTTCAAATTACATTGCTGGTGAGGACAGAACAGGACTAAAAAAAGGGATTCAAGAATAAAGGCTTAGCTAAGAAACCTGGAGCGGGCGCTTCCTCTTGTGAATTGTGTGTTTGTGTGTTTTATTCCCTGCAGGATACCAGGCTTCCCAAAATGCTATGACTTGAAAATGAACAAGTCACAGGGCATCCTTGTTTATTCAGCATGCTCCAATGCATATCAGTGGTTTATCTGGATCATTTGCTGAGTGAATTTGCTTGCAGCGGGAGTCGTAGTAGAGATGGGGGGTGAGAGCGGTTCATTTTGGAATTGTTAGGATGCTTCAGAGGTGCCAGAGTGTCAGCTTGCACAGCGGTAGCAGGATGTCTCCCCACTGAGTTCTTTCTTTCTCGTTCCCCTTCTGTGCAGAAGAAACCACTTACAACTTGTCCCCTAAATATCAGATTTTATCATTTATTTAGCTGGTGGCTAGTCTGTCCATTCTGCCCCTATTTTGTTTGAATGTACCAAATATAATAAGATAATTTGTTGTGAATGATGATTCCTCTTTTGATTTATTTGGTCTTTCCATCATTGAAACTTCAGAAAAATGCAGAATTATTACAGCTTGTCAGTGGGGAGCTTTTAGTTGAAAGGGGAAACTCAGTTTAAACTGTTCTAAGTATGAAAAAAAATGTATTTAGATCATGTAACTAGAAAGTCCAGATTTAGTACAGTCTTCAAGATTTATTTGTCCAGATAGGTCATCAAGAACCCAGATTTTTTTCAAGTGCATAGCCTCAATTTCATCCTGAGGCTGGAGCTCCCCCTGGGGTAACAGCATGGCGATCAACAGCAGTCATGCATGCAGTACAGCAGGAAGAGACAGTGTTCTTTCCTCCGAAGTAGCATAGAAGACCTGAGCTTCATTCAGGCTGGTTGGCCTTACACCTGCTCATTCCCCGTGGTGTTAGGTGGTGGTGATGCTAGTGGCGGTAGGGAGAGGGAAACAATACATACCAGCTGTAGGAATGGCTATCGCATTGTTTCTAGTCCATTAGAATACTGACAGTGTAATTTGATCTAACAGTTTTACTGGTTGGCATAAATCTGTTGTGTAATTGACTGATTGATTTCTGACCCTCTTGAACTGCCTGGATTTTTTTTTTTTAGAGATATATGAGCTTGTGGGTAGGCATGCTATCCCTTAAATCCAACCAACTTAAATGGTTCTTCATAATTGACATTTTAAAATCAAATTAAAACGTGGCTTCAAAACAAAACAAAATGTTATGGTTTATTTGATATGAGGAAAAGACTGCAACACACCTCTTGAAGAGGAGTTCATCACTTCAGTCAACCAATCAAGGAAATTCAATGAGGTCTTCTCCTGTCCTTCAAGATGGGAGCCCATTAGAGGGTCACCTGGTCCAGTGGGAGCGTAGAAGGAAAAACTCAGATGACTAAGTCTGAAGCTGACACTGAAGGAATGGTATGCGTCTGAAGGAAGAAATAGGAAAAAGTAAGGAAACAAAGGGGAATCTGGGGGAGATTTCCAAGCAGAAAGACCACCAAATGCTAATGTACATTGATAATTAGATGTTCCTCTGTACGTTTTTGACTGAGAAGTCTTGAGCCACACACCTCTGACAGCTCATGGGCACCTACAGAGAGAAACCCTGCCAGCAAAGAAGCCTTATTATCAGTGTCGCTCTGAGTTGCTATCAGTTTCAACTGCTGCTAACAATGTTTTTAATTATAATTTCCTTTTAGATTACCTTTCTCATGATTGATTTAGTTTGTCGTGGATGGTATTCTTTATCCAATAATGCGTATGACTACTTTTATCAGTAGTATTTTTAGTCTCTATATTTCTAATAACTACTCTGAAGCATGTGTACCTTGTAATTCAGAAATACATCTTTTGTCTCTTAATCACGTAGCCTCATCTCACTATTACTGCTAATCTAACTTAATAAACTAACATGGAAATGTCTGAGTAATGATTTGCCTTGCCTTTGTTGGCAAAATATAAAATAAAAATGTAAAAAATATAAAATATTTTATAAAATACATAAAGATGTAAAACATGAAATATCTATTTTTAAAATTCTTTTTTTTAAGATTTTATTTATTTGAGAGAGAGAGAATGAGAGATAGAGAGCATGAGAGGGAAGAGGGTCAGAGGGAGAAGCAGACTCCCTGCCGAGCAGGGAGCCCGATGCGGGACTCGATCCTGGGACTCCAGGATCATGACCTGAGCCGAAGGCAGTCGCCCAACCAACTGAGCCACCCAGGCGTCCTATTTTTTTTTTTTAAAGATTTTATTTATTTATTTGAGAGAGAGAGAATGAGAGATAGCACGAGAGGGAAGAGGGTCAGAGGGAGAAGCAGACTCCCCGCTGAGCAGGGAGCCTGATGCGGGACTCGATCCCGGGACTCCAGGATCATGACCTGAGCCGAAGGCAGTCGCCCAACCAACTGAGCCACCCAGGCGTCCTATTTTTAAAATTCTTGAGGACTGTTGATTTGGGACAGAAAGGAGAGGAGTTGGAGGTGAAAGAAGATGGTATTATGAGGAGACAGGCATCAGAGATGTAAGCTCTAAAGGTACAACTAGATCTAAAACTCTTGTAGGGCATTATATTAGTTACCTACTGCTATGTAACAAACTACAAGACTCCATGACTTAAAATAACAAACATTTATTCTCTGTCTGTGGATCAGGAACCCAGATAGGAGTTAAGTTAGTCATCTGCTGTAGGATCTCTCATAACGCTGCAGTCAAGGTGTTGGTCAGGGCTGTGGTATCATGTGAAGGCGCAGATGGGAAAGTTTCTGCTCTCAAGCTTACGTGGTTGTTGGCAGGATTTGGGTCCTCCATGGTTGTTGAACTGAATGCCTCAGTCCCTTGCTTGCTGCTGCCTGGAAACTGCCTTTAGATTGTTGTCGAATGGGCCTCTCCATTGAGAAACACGGTATCTTACATGATCAGAGGAATCCCATGAAGAGAGAGAGGGAGACACAGAAACAGAGAGAGCAAAAAAGATGAAAGTTACAATCATTTATAACCTAATGTTGGAGGTGACATTCCATCACTTTGCAATCATCTATTCAGTAAAGACAAGTCACTAGGTCCAGCCCACAGTAAAGGGGAGGAGATGACACAAGAGAATAAGTGCCAGGAGGGAGGGATCATTGAAGGATATTAGAAGAAAACTTACCACAGGCATTATCATGTCATTCTTGTTTTATATTTCTTAACCATTGGGGCGCCTAGGTGGCTCAGTCATTAAGCGTCTGCCTTCAGCCCAGGTCTGGTCCCAGGGTCCTGGGATCTAGCCCCGCATCAGGCTCCCTGCTCCGCGGGAAGCCTGCTTTTCCCTCTCCCACTCCCCTGCTTGTGTTCCCTCTCTCGCTGTGTCTCTCTCTGTCAAATAAATAAAATCTTTAAAAATAAAAAATAAAAATATATTTCTTAACCATTTTATAGGACAGTGCCAAGCACATTGTTTTCTTCAATATGTTCCTGGAGAACTGAATTAATTTGTTACAAATCTTTATGTCATGACTATGAACTATATTTTATCAAACACACAAGTAGTTCAGAACTTCCTGATCTTCCAGAATAACTTTCTAAGTTACAGTGCATGTCAATGTAAAAAGAATGCAAATCTAATCTAGGTTAGGAGTAGCTGGGTGAACTCAAACATTTGTGGTTTTTGGCTCATATACAGAAATGAATATTTCGATTCTAGCCAATGAGATTTTTCCCCCCATGGAGACTTGAACCCTTGTATTCTAAATTTAGCTTCACAAGGAAATGCTGTATCAAAAGGGTATACCTGTTATATCTTTTTTTTTTTTTTTCTGAAAGCGTAACTTACCACTGCCCTCTAAGCTTTTATCATTGTAACCAGATTCTTTTCTCAGTTAATCAGGTTGATTTCTTTTCACTCTACTTAAAGACCTGTTTGGAGCTTTAGTTACACATTACACATACTGCTTCTTACCCTTGCTTTGGCTTACTTGTCAAGCCACATCAAAAATGTCTCTCTCAATTCTTTCTACAATAGGGGCTCAGGAGAAAAAAAATACAGACTTAATTTGGACTTGCCTTGCTTTTCTACATTTACAGGACCATTTTAGTTCCCTTCATCCAAAATGCATGAATTCTTTACTATAGGGAATACTCTCTTTTCTTTATCACCTGCAATAAAATATAGGGCAAAATCCAAGACAGAAATGAAAAATTAGCACAAAAATTGGAAACAATAGATACTATTTCATTTTATTTCGCTTATACTAAGGAATGGATCTACAAACCTCAGAAACATGTTAGCAAATATCAGAACATACTATCCTTTTTTACAGTTTGGGAAAAGAGTAAAAATGGCTTTACTTTTCGCTAAGAGTAAGTTTTCGGTCTTCTGTGCTAGGACCTAATGAAAAGGATGTGTTCCCCTTGACTGTTTTCTTTGAGAGAAAGAAGAAACCCATTTTATTACCTCAAAGACTTAGGGTAAAAGAAATGGTATCACTAAGCAAAAAAATGAATTAACTGAATGCTATACAAACCCCAAAGAGCATTTTCCCTGTTGAAGAGGGTACAGTACCAATTATACTATTATCTCACCCTACTCTCTGGGTGAATAGTCTGAAAGCCTAAATTACAGTTGATGTTAGATTTCTTGGCTTCATTTGCAAATTGGAGTCATTTTCTTTTTTGTGAATGCCATAAACACATGTTATATTGTTTAAGAGTAGCAGTCCTTAGTTTGTTATGATATTTTTCTCTTTTTTGTCCTCCGTGTCAAAGGACCTTTATTTTTTTTTTTTTTCTTAATTTGGCTTGTTGCAAATTGATCTAACACTGTGTTTCTGAATGATTTGCAATGGCCTTAAGTACCTTTTTGGCATGTCATTTGTTAGGAGACCAGTTCTAGAGAAGGTCCTTCAACTGGCCAGATGTGTCATTTTGGAACAGATTGAGGGCCTGCCAAAACACCATTTGTTGCCAGTTCCGGATATTGTTGGGGTGCTCACCACTCTGTTACCATATTTTTGCATGTCTTAACATTGCATAAATAGGCAGCTGTTCTGTATTTAGAATATAAATGAGTCATCAGCTTGCTTTCCCAGGAGGATTTACCTGCAAAAGGGAACCCACAGTGTTAACCCCTTCCCATCCCCCTGCCTGCATGTCACATTTAAATGCACACTTCTCTGAGCCCATTCAGAAGCAAATCCTTATGCATATAAATCACACCTCTCTTGCCAGTGAGACAGGAGAACCAAAAATGTGCAGTTCACCGTGCTAAAATGGAACACATTTCCTTAGCAGCAAAAGCAGTAAATTAATCAGCTTATAAACTGAGAGTGAGCAATTTGTGCTGAATTCTTTCTTACTGTTCCTTCAATAGGAGACGAGGTTCTCTAATCTCGGAAAGGCCGTGACTTCATTAAGATGGAAACCCCTGTTAAAGGATGTGTTGCAAGAGACAAGAGAAGAAAGGCCCTAAAAGTCACTCAGTTGTCTCTCGCGAGCTATTTTCAGGCCAGGGAATTTTTATTTATTTGGAGAATGACAATTAACCTAGAGACTTTGCCCAACAAAGGAGCAGAGTGCTGAAGTAGGTCTCACTATAGGACATCAAAGGCAGTTGGTGTGACCCAATCCACATTTGTAGCAGAGGATTCACGTAACAGGCTAGCAGAAGCTACCTAATTTTGATTTCAAACAGCTTAACCAATTTATGTATAGACGTGGATATAAGACACTGTATGTGCATGTGTGTGTGTGTTTTCCCTTCGATGCACTTAGGAAATAAAGTTGTCGGTGTTGGAATACAAAGGAATAGGAAGGTCAAGGCAGTTAGAAAAAGCAGAGGTAGTTGAGGTGTATGGTATGGGCCCGGTCTCAACTACTTTTTTTGACTGTTTCCCCTAAAATAGTTTATTTGCTAAAGAAGCCCAGCATTCTGCAATCTGATAGGGTCAAGTCATTTCTCCAGGCTTTTCATCTTGCCAGCCAAAGAAAAATACACACAGATAAGACAGGTGACATTTGGAGAGCCAGGCATGCCAGATTTTCAGAGGTTACAATGGAGGTCCAACCTGCTGTTCTTCTAATGAAAGGAGGGGAAATTCAGACTGGCTGAACTGCTATAAGGAATATCTCTGCTCTGAATATCACGCTGCCCAGATGTCGCTTGGCAGGTGGAGATGCACGGAGAATGAAAATGTAGCCCTGTGTATGTGGGTGTTAGTGCGTTGCAGGGTGAACAATGAGTCCATCTTCTGAAGCGTAATGAAAACAGTGTGGATCTTGTCTATATTCATGTCATGAGAAAGGGCATTCTCAAAGAGTCCCCACCCCGTTTCCCCTCCCAGACTGATATGCGTACGTGCTCACAGACCATGTGCACATGACTTGTTTTGGGGTTTTAAGTATAACTTGATGATTTATTTCGTGCTTTTATAGACATATTATGTATATATGCTTTTTCTTTATAGAAAATGGGATCATACTGCATAAACAATTTTGTACCTTGAGTATTAAATCTCAAAACTATATCATGAGTATTTATTTTCCTTAGACTTTTCTTATATTTTAAAGCAGATTTTATAGCAAAGATACCTGATCCTACAGTCAGCCATTTCCCTGTTGAACATTGAGGTTGGCCCTAGACTGTTTTAAGATGGGCACGGCTATGTTTCTGGGTAAATATTTAATTTTTATTAGAACAAAGTAAGTAAGACGTGAAGTTACGTTTTGGAAGAGAAAGCTAAAGTTACTGTCATTGAGTTTTCTTTCACTGCAATTGTTTTTCTTTAGTGTTACGAGATGACTTCCGGCAAAATCCCACAGATGTCGTAGTGGCTGCTGGAGAACCTGCGATCTTGGAGTGCCAGCCTCCCAGGGGACACCCGGAACCCACCATCTACTGGAAGAAAGACAAAGTTCGAATTGATGACAAGGAAGAAAGAATAAGTGTGAGTTAAATTAAAATGAATGCTTACAGAGATTGACTCTCAAGTCTTCAAATGGATATATTTTATTGCCAATAAAATTGCAGACCTGTACTGAATGCTAATGACCATTCACACTGCATTGAAAGGACTGAAAAAGAAAAACCGAGAACTAAAACTTTAGGATGAGGCCTCAAAGACACAAAAATTATAGAAAGCAAGTGTAGATGATATATTAATATTTGTACCAATCTGAATATGAAAAGATATGAATATGTAAATATGTATGAATATGTAAAGATATATATGTCTTTGCAGTACAAAGATGACAAAGCTTTTTTTAACATCTCAAATGCATCTTTGGATTATGTAGTTTCACTTGAGTGATAAAGGGTAAATGATGGCTGTAAGCCATATTAATGAGACCATTTCTTTTGGCACTTATTTTCAAAATTATAAGAGAAAATAATATGAGGTAATGAGTACTTCAAGCACCTTTTCCAGTTTTCAAATTTAATATTTATAACTAAATTTTTTACATGAATTCATTTAAAAGTTTAAGAGGTATAAAGTAAAATCCAAGTAAATGTGTCTTTTTTGATTCTGCAGTTTAGCTCTTGTAGAAAAATAGTCTGCTTTCAAGGAATATTGATGATTAGGTTCATCACTTGATTAATATCGGAATGAGACACCCAGAACATTGTAAAGAGGTAGAGAAGGGAATGGCATATAATTATTTTATATTTTTAGAGGATCCAGTCAATGTTTGTTTGTGATGCTTATGGGAACCAGTTCACTGAAATAGTAGATAATGCTTCAAACTTCTGATGCTATTCTTAGTATAATTTTTATATTCAGTACAATTATTGAGAATAAATATATTTTACTTAAAATAGTGTCTCATTTAACTGAACAAATGTGCCATTTCTATAAAAAGTCCATAGAGTCTAGGGTCTATTATCTTTAAAAATATCTTATAATGAAGATATTTTTTAATGTATGCATCGTGGTTACATCATAACCGAATAGGCCATATAAGAGATCACAATATATATTCATGTGAATCTGGCTTGAACTCTTGACACCATGAGGAGCTACATTCCAGGGAGAATTTGGTTCTCAATGGTCTGTGCTTAGATACCAAACATGAAAATATACTCCTGGTGATAGAGTAAAATCACTGTTGAAGGGTTTCTAGTTCATGTTTGCATCATTTAATTTTCGCTTTAAAACAAACCACCACAAAATACAGTGACTTATAATAACCATTTTATTTAGACTATTATTCTGTGGGTAAGATGACACTTCTTTATTCTGGGCCAGCTTGGCTGATCTTTGCTAGGTTTTCTCATGCTTCTGTGGCCTGTTTAAAAGATGTGCTGGCAGCTGGATGATCTAGGGTAACCTTACATGTCTGGCCATTGACTTATACTCAGCTGGGCATCCTGGTTCTTCTCTTGGCCTCTAATTTTCCAGCAGACCAGCTCAGACTGGTTCCCATGGTGGTCTCAAGATTCCAGCAAGGAAAGACAAGTCTCAGTTTGAGAACACTTTTTGTCTGCTGAAACACTGCTTTAGTTTCATTGGTCAAATCAAGTTATATTGCCAAACTCAGTTTCAGGGGGGAGGAGAAATGGCCTCCACGGCCATTTTTATAACCTACAGTTTATTATACTCCACAGCACATAATTAAGAACAGGTTGGCAGTCTTTCCTTCCCATGTAAAAACGAAATTGAAAGTCCCTTTCTGTGACATGACAAGTTTCAGAGCCTGAAATATATCCGTTGAGAACATACCTACATGGGTTTTGTTTGCCTGTGAGATAAAAATTAACAGAGGAAACCAACACGTTCTTCTCTCCTATCTCTTTAAGAACATTCAGTCATTGTGATGTTAAGATTGTTGAATTACATAAATATAAAGAAAAACATTGGAAAAGAAGCCATGAGTTGGTGATACACATACTAAAAATCTAATTCTGCTTCAATATGCTCTTTAACAAATAGACATTTTAACGTATTACATTGGTTTATTTGGTCAATAGATGCTTCTCATTTAAGAAACAATTAGGAAGCACCTATTAGAAGCCAATGATTTACACCAACTCATACTCTCATCATTTAAAAAAATTATTTTTATCAAACCTGCCCTCCTCTTCAAAAATTATCTTATACATACCATCAAGGTGAGACAGACAATTAATGCTAAAAATTGAAATTTAAGCTCCATGAAGGCAGAGGTTTATTATTATTTGGTTTACTCCTGAATCTCAAATGTCTAAAACACTGCCCAGCCCATAGAGGTACTCAGTAAATGCTTGTTAAATCCCTCTGCGTCAGTTCAATTTCATTATAATACCAAAAACGGTTATCTAGTGCTTCTTTCTGATGACAAATATCAATAGCAATTCATTCAACCTACTGCAGAGTGAAGACAACCACTAGAATTTGGTGGAAGCAGTCACAAAAGTCAAAACAGGACCAGACAAGAAAGAAAAAGAATGCCCAAAAGCATTTTCTAGAAAGGTAATATGAAGGCTTATCCTGAGGGAGAAGTTAAGAGAAGAAAAAACACATGCAGATGCCAAAATAGGGGGAAAGTTTTGTATCTTAGACACTGAGCTATTTCCTTTAAGAAAAAAGATGTTCTGCTTAAATATTCAAAATTATTTATTAGTCACCTTCTCTTTGCTGTTTATTTTACTTTACATTTTCTTTCTTTTCCTTTCTTTTTTTTCTTTTCTTTTTTCCCTTCCTCTTTTTTCTTTTTCTTTTCTTTTCTTTTCTTTTTTTTTTTTTTTTAACAGATCCGTGGTGGAAAATTGATGATCTCCAATACCAGGAAAAGTGATGCAGGGATGTATACCTGTGTTGGCACCAATATGGTGGGAGAAAGAGACAGTGATCCAGCAGAGCTGACTGTCTTTGGTAAAACTCTTTTTTAAATTATAAATTGCTATTTATATATACTTTCCCTTTGATGTTAAATGTATTTGTTGATACTAAACACCAGGTCGTATACGGAAAGGTACTTATGACTTACGGTGAGTAGTGAAGGACTAGATTTGCCTTGTTTTCTGGTTCTTTCAGATGAAATCTTCCATCTGAAGAAAAATAGAACTTTTTAAACAATAATTCATTTACTTTATTCATATATATTTATAGGATTTGCCTTTTATCAGAATGTAAAAACTTGATCTTTCTCAAATTCTGTTTGAGATATTATATCTGTCTAAAATTTATTCACTGATATATTTATCAAGTATCTTATGTGCAAGATAAAGGATAAGTTTTTTGGTTTTCTTGTTTTATATTAGTGAAGTACAAAGACATTTCACTTGTTTTCTACTTTGAAAATGTTCAAATTGAAATATTTACAGTATAGCTTGTGGTTTAAAGAACTAGCTAGCTGCACACACACACACACACACACACAAATACATACATGTAATCCAAATTAAAAAAAAAAACAACAACAAATAAACTGTCTTGCTGATGTAGGCAGGCTGGGTCCAAGAACCCAGGGGAAGATCCCACAGGACCAGCCAAGAGGGTCCTTGGCTTCACACAGGATAGAAATCAAACGTGAGCCAGAGAAAGTGAAAATAGAGTTTATTGAATAGTGTGAGTGACAGACAGAGAATAGCAGACAAAGTATCTGAGAGACTCAGAAAGGAGAGAAGAATGAGTTTTGTTGTTGCCTATGGCTAAGGGTTTATATTAGAAAAGGGTATAGGGTATGTGTTCCTCCAGGAATCCAGGCTAGGGTCAATCACAGGCAAGTGTTGGGTGAATAATAGGTGTTATTCCATAAATGACCGAAGGTAGGGGTATTGATGCCATTATCAGCTGAGGTTTGTTGGAAGCTAATACCCTGGATCCTGCTTGGGATCGGGCTCTCGTTACATGTTGTCAGGTGTTTGGGACCTAAGACAAAAACTCAGAGAATGATTAACCTTCTTGCTTCCCCCTTCAAGTGGGAACAGAGCTGCTTTGGCTTATTCAGAGGCAAAATATGGAACATGAGTAAATGGTGCCTCACAGAAAAACAGCAGAGATGGAGGTTTCTAAAATGGAGCCCCTTCAACTTCCCTACTTCATTGCGATGATATTCGTGTTTTTTTGATTTAAGAACCAAGGGACTTTTTATTGGAGTAATATGATTAATGGCCTAAAACCTGATTAGATCTGGAGGTACCTGGGTAAAGATATACAGTCAGTTGAGCGTCAGACTCTTGATATCAGCTCAGGTCTTGATCTAAGAAGTTCAAGCCCCACTTTGTGCTCCACACTGGGTATGATGCCTACTTTAAAAAAAAAACAAAAAACAACTTGATTAGATCTGTTTCAGAGAAATTGTGGAGAGAGCATTAGGAAGGAGAAAAGAAAGGATAATAAAGCTGTCAGAGTAAACAAAAAAGGAAAATATTATAAGGCAGCTGTGGAAAATTGAAAGAGAAATAAAATTACAGAAAATTAGGGAAAATAGGGATCCTAAAGATATTGGAAAATGAAACATTCCTTTAGAAGTCATTGAAATACCATTTAAGTCTCTGTATGGATACACACATACACACACGTGTATACAAACACATACATATATACACACACATACATACGTGTGTGTGTATGTGTCTCTATCTTAAAAGATTTAACTGTTGTTGATATTATGTGATTTTTTAAAAAGATTTTATTTATTTATTTATTTATTTATTTATTTATTTATTTATTTTTGAGAGAGAGAGCATGAGTGTGCTAGTGGGTAGAGGGGCAGAGGGAGAGAGAATCTCCAGCGGACTGGCAGACTCCCTGCTCAGTGTAGAGCCCAACATGGGGCTCATGAGACCCTGAGATCACGACCTGAGCGGAAGTCAAGAGTCAGATGCCCAGCCAACTGAGCCACCCAGGCACCCCATATTATGTGATTTTTTTTTGAAACATAAGAGATAAGTGTGATTTTTAAATAATTTTTTGTGCCAGCAAAATTATCTTCTGGTTCTATGAATTACAGTAAGATTTTATTGATGGTCATTACTCCAGAACATGTTTGAGGGTAGCATCAGAATCCTGCATACTTTCTGAAAGAAATCTCTTTTGCAGTTTGAGATGGGCCATCCCGTGGTGTCATGGGAATGCTACTATGCAAAAGAGCCATATTATGATTTCCATTACATTTAGAGTGTTAAGATGTGCTTTGTGAATATGTACTCGAGTGCAGGCCTCTCTTTCCAATCACTTTGAGTACCGAGTAATCTCTGGTAATATTCCTTATGGATACTAAGCAGCTTGAAGTCCCAAATGACAGAACCAGGAGAAATCCCATAATTCATTAAAGGAATTGAATAGTAAAAATAAAATTGTTCAAAGTATGCATGTAAATTTCTGTCCTGCAGAGCTCAGACAAGTATCAGTTTGCCCTTAAATTTCATGCAGTCATCCTTAAGAGTCTCAAAATGTGTTTCACTCCATAATGAATAAAATACAGTTTTGCCTGGTAAGATATAAAATTAGTGGTCACTGAACATTAGCATTGAAAACCCACAAGTACAGCTGTTCTATTTAAAGAAACACTCATTACTATTTTTCTGTAACTGCCACAAGCTTTGGAACAGAAAAATGTTGCATTATAACAGTACATACTGCCTTCAGAAGGAAATTGAAAGGGTTTAAAGTCATTATCCAAGCAATTAGACTTACTAAAATGTGACTGTGTTATGAAATATTCACCCTACGTTCCCTAAAGACATGATGAGAACTACAGGAGATCCTTAAATATGTCAGGAGTTACAGTGGAACTTCTAAATTATTTTGAAAATAGCTATAAACCAAAAAGATTGAATTTGTCTAGTGGCCATACCTCTGGAAGAATTGATTTAAGAATCTGAGAACATTTATCTGATGGTGTAAACTAGTCAGAACCGACCCAAGGGGTTATAAGTACAATATTAAGTTGAAGAAAAAGACGGAAAATCTCCATTACTGACAAGAAAACAACATCCAAACCCAGAAATAAAACATAAAATCAGTAGTGATTGTCCAAATCAAGGACATGACCAGGATTGCATGAGAAAGGTCCCTTCTGTACTTTGCTCAATTCTGAGAGAAAAGAACTAGTGTGCTATGAATAGGGGGGGCTTCTTTATGTTATTTTGGTGCTTTTGTGTCCAGTACATGTTTTCTAATAAACTTCTTTATATTTCATTGTTGTTAGATATTATTATTTCTGACCTAGGGTTTATAAATGTATAACTGGCTACACTTTACCCCTCCCTCCCTCTCAATGAGCAGCAATTCTGCTTTATTTTTTTTTTTAAGATTTATTTATTTATTTTGAGAGAGAGAGAAAGAGTACATGAGAGGGGGGAGGGTTAGAGGGAGAAGCAGGCTCCTTGCTGAGCAGGGAGCCCAATGCGGGACTCGATCCCGGGACTCCAGGATCATGACCTGAGCCGAAGGCAGTCGCTTAACCAACTGAGCCACCCAGGTGCCCCAGCAATTCTGCTTTAAATAAAAAATTTGGCTACTATAACCCCTCCGTAGCTAACAGAAAATTTTTACTTGTCCTTTGCAACTCCATCTTTAAAATATGTTATACAGAAAAAGTAACTGATAATATTAATTGTTCAAAAAGTATAATTCAATTCTAAATGGCAAGAAAAACAGCAAAAGGCGTAATAGGTCATGGCAAATACAAAAGCCTTTGGTAAGTATTTTGGTTCTTTAGTAAGTAGGCTTGAACTTAGAAGTTTTTGTTTTGTTTTTTTGTTCTTTTAGTTTGAAAATTGCAGCTTATATTTTAAAGATCTCTTATGTAGACAAAGAGATCAGTGTAACTTCATTTTCAAAATATACTCTGCCATCCGCCATGCATCATTTATTCTGTTTGTCCTTTAATATTTGTTGGCCATACATAATAGCTTAGTTAAGTGGGCAGTACCAAATCTAAAATTAAGAGGTAGGCATCATAGTGTTAATGGACACTAAAATCTATGGCACACTCCAGATGCCTTCATAAAGAATACTCCCTAGCACTTTACATATGTTAATTAACTACTAAAGATCCTGAAGTCAGAGAAACTAGAATTACATAATTAAATTTCTAATTATGGGTAAGTTTGGGCTATCTGTTATCCAAAATTTAACTGTCACTTAAAAATAACATAATTTTTTTCCAAATGATTTTTATTTATTTATTTTTTAAAGATTTTATTTATTTATTTGAGAGAGAGAGAGAAAGAGAGCGCATGAGAGGGGCAGAGGGACAAGCAGACTCCCCGCTGAGCACAGGTCATGAAATCATGGCCTGAGCTGAAGTCAGACACTTAATCCACCCAGCCACCCAGATGCCCCTGAAATGATTTTTATTTTTCATTTATTTATATTTTTAAAAGATTTTTATTTATTATCTGAGAGAGAGCGTGCACAGAGGGAGAGTGAGAGGCAGAAGCCGATTCTCTGATGAGCAGGGAGCCTGACGCAGGACATGATCCCAGGACCCTGAGATCATGACCTGAGCCTACAGCAGATGCTTAACTGATTGGACCACCCAGGTGTCTTGTTCCCCAAATGATTTTTAATAAATGCTTATCAAAGTAATCCATGAAAAAAAGATTTCATATGTTATACTTCCAATAGACATTAGAAGTATTACTATACTTATAATGAAATACAGAAATATCTAGCCCTACCCCTCCTTCTAGTACACACATACAGACATACACACACACACACACACACACACACACATATTCCTCATCTTTGAGCATTTCTACAAGCCTGTTTATCTTTTTCTTATGGGATTTATTTCCATATTTTTAAATATGTCCTTATTCTGCAGTTTTATACACTATTTTGACTTCCTATTTATAAGACGATGATTTGGCCCACTTATATCCCCTTTCTCACCTTCTCACCTCCACTCCCCCTTCTATCTGTCCTTCAGTGTATTGATTTTAGAAACATTGGTTATATTAAGATTCAGAATGAGTTATTATAACCATGTAAATATGGACTGAGCTTAGTGTTATGCTATTATGATGGCATTTCTTTTCTGGCACTTATTTGTTCTTCTTTGAGTTAGTAATAAACCTATTTTTTTTCTTTTATGTGTGTTTGTCTACATCTGTCATGAGTTCTTAAAACCTCTAATGGAAGGTTCAAAATCCTCTAAATTCTACTTAGCTATTAAGTCCCCCCCACCTTGCTACAGCCTTCCCGGAGGCCTCAGACCTCCTGCCAATCTGACTGGGCTAGTTTAGATCTACTCTGGAAGCTCATGCTGATATTTATTTCCCCTTTTCTCTCATGCTGCATTCTGTTTCCTGCTCTCTACCTTTGTTTCTGTCTTGGTTAAGTCCTGTGTCAGAAGAGTGTCTCTCTCCTGCCTTCTCTTTGACTGGAGCCTAGAGCAAATAAGGGCAAAAATGCATGGATTCTTTCTGAAACTTAATTGATACTTTGGCTAGTTATAAAATTCTAGTTTACAAAAGCGTTGCTCAGGATATTAAAATCACCATTCTAAAATCATTCAGCTTCTGCTTTTGCTCTTAGAAGTCTACTGGGCTTCTGACTCCTACATGATCAGTTTTCTCTCTCTCTCTTTTTTTTTTTCTCGTTCAGGTTTTAGTACTATATCTATTCCAGTGTTTTGAAATGTTTCAATACAATGCCTTGCTTTGGCACTTTTTTCCTTTTACTGGCTGGACCCTTGGTGAGCAATTATAATCTAAAAACTCTCTATCTAAATAGTTCAGTGAGTTTTCCTCTCCTATCTTTTTTATTCAGTTTATATGTCAAACATGTATTTGTTAATTTGATGTTAAACCTCCCAGGTCTTTCTTTTCTTTCATTCTTCCTTATTTATAATATTCTGTTCTTGTTTCATGGATAGCTTAAATTCTCTTGCATTTTAGGATTTTACTAACCCTTTTTTCAAATAAAATTTTATTGTGATGCTTCCTGCTTTTATTTCTTCTGACTTCCTCCCCACACCCCTCCCTACGTTGTTCCATCTTTTACACTGGAGGCATTTTTCAAATGGCAAGTGATTTATTGTTCATACAAAAAAAAAAAAAAAAAACTATTGGAATCTCTGTGTCAATTGATGGCTTTCATGGTAGGGTAACCCAATTGGGAAGTCGCCATTTCATTGGAGACGAGTACAGAGGATGGGGCTGGTGATGCTGATTTTCAATTATTAGAGGAGAGATTATAGGTGGTAGCCTGAATGTAGTTGAGATACTGGGAGACAAAGCTATGAGAGAAGAGAACCAAACCTTAGAAATATCCAAGTTTTATTGAAAACCTGTGGCCTTCATGTAAGAATTTCAAATATAAGTCATCATTAAAATCAAGATTTTTGAGAGCAATATAGTTCTTTTAATAATACTTACTTACAGACTTCAGAACAGCAAATTATTTTTTATCCATTACCTGATTTAACAAACATCTATTGAGCATCTCCTATGTGCCAGGCCCTGTTCAAATATTTAATAAAGTAGTAAGATGACTAGACATGTGCCCTGCTCGCAGGGGACCTTTTGCATCACGTTATCAGCAATAGCATGAAACTTTGCCTCTAAAATATGGTGAGAGAAGCATTTTCCCCTCCGAAAACACTTACCTATGTTTGTCTTTGCCTCACAGGATGGTTTCTCTCAGACAAAGAAAATTCTTGGCAAGAAAAGAAATTAATGCAGCCGGGCTTAATTTAATCACATTCAGACAGACTGATCATTATCATCCAGTCTGTTTTGGAAGGGCACAATAATTCACATTGAATGGCTATCATAACCCCGTCCCCTCATGCATGCCCAGTTAAATAAAAAGAGACATACTAAGGCTAGCCATCTGACTTTCCGATTTAATAGACACTATAGGGTGGCGAGTACTTCTGGGTCAGGTAAAGTTAAAGATAAGGTTTACAAGCACTGGGTAGCTCTACTGTCCTTCTATTGCAGAGCTTTGGTTGTATTGGACTTAAAGGACTCTACCTACATAATTATTGCTGCAACACCACTTTCCGAATGTCAAAGTTTATTTTAAAAATTGTTAAGATAATCCTAGTTACAGCTGTCATGACGTAGCCATTGCCAATTTTATAGCCATAGTCAAAGACTGCCTACAGTTGAGAAAAGAGATTTGTTCACTGGGGATTTAATTTCCTTCTTTGTCGCATGTAAATAAGAAACTTAAGAGATATTATGCAACCGCATTTCAGACTTACTGTATTTTGTATGAAAGTGAACGTTTTGTTTTAAGAACATTATTCACATAACCATAGTGAGACTTGGCATTTGATTTTATTACAGCCACACACGGAGTTGCGTTTTCCAGAATGCCAATTTGAAACTAAATTAACCTGACTACTTGAAAGCTGTATTTTGCATAGTACCACGCTGCTAAACAACACTACTGTCTCAAGAGAGATTAACCTTGTAAGCACGTTATGCAGGTGATTCCAATCCATTTAATCTCACATTTAAAAAAAAATGTTAATTGCATTGGCAAAGACATTGCCTCTGATCACTCCATGGCTATATAATTAGGGATCAGGGCATTCAGAGGGACTCTAATTGATAAGCAGTCAGAAAACAGCCTTTGAGATTTCTCCCCCTGATTTTCAATATGTGATCAGACATAAGGTGATAACATGGAAAAATCAGTGACCTTATTTTACATGCCTCAAAATTAAGTTTGCTTATGATTTAGTAGTTCAAGATGTTTTCATATAAATTTATTTTAATTCCGCAAAGCTTCATAGAGTACAAACTCCATGGGCATTAATGGGTATCGAATGTGATTACTAATCAACTTACTTTCTAATCCTTATAACTTTACATTTATTTGCAGATGATTTTGACACAAAACAGTAAACCCCAAGACCTTTCCTTGTAATTTTTGCAATTTGTGTCTGAAAGAGGCATGGCTTTATGTTTGGCTCATGATAATAGTAGCCACTGCAGTGGCAAAGCCTTCAAAAATGTGTTTTCTACCTGGACAAATTCTTTAGTCTTTAGTATTCATGTCTCTGGTTCTCAGATTTTCTGGAAATAAAGTCTAGTTATGGAAACTGGAAAATAATTCTTACAAAAAACGTATCTCCATTTAAATAAATGTTAGGCACACCTACAGTTTTTAACGAAGTGTTTTTTTGTAGGTGGTTAAAATTGAGGTAGAAGGTGATTTTAGTATAATTAGGAGAAAACAATTAGAATAGTGAATAATACAATTTAGAGATAATTATTGTAATGGGTGCTATGGAAATTCCCAGAATAATACTTTAAAAGTTATGACCAAACTCTAATGTATTAGTCAATGTCAATGTCACTTTGTTGGAAGGTACAACCAAAGATACGCAAGTATAAAACCCATCTTGATGTGCCCTATATGTGCAAGTGACTTTTATCTGGCTTATTCTTTGCATTGTCTTTTCTTTTTTCTTTCCTATCAATTGAGTTACTTTTCCATCATGAGCCAATGTTAGGCTTCCAAAAATTCTATACCACATACTCTCCTGTGGTTATCTAGTTGCTAAGCAACTAGACTCTGCTTGAGGGCAGAAGGGAATAGTGAAAGTTCATTGCGAAGTTGTCCACCCCTGCTGAGTTCATCAGAACAACAGCAGGGGAGCCTATATCTTCCTTATTCTTGAAATTATAAATTAGGTGCTTCCACCTAATTTATGTCTCCATACAAAACAGTAGGGCTTAGAACACATATGGTAGCCAAAAAACCCTCAAGGATCCTATGGTGTCCTGGGATGAAGAGACAACTTTGCTTTTAGTAACTTTGGTTTTGTAACAAGTCTAATGTAAAGTTTACCCTTTGGATTAATTACATTCATATGTTGCAATTTTGTGACAGGTAACATGTTAAAGGAAGCATACAAAAACCTGGCCTGAAAATATTTATGTGTGTTTTAATGGAACTAGTCTCACATACTGTTATACAATTTACTTTATAGTTAGCATCATGTCATGAAAATTTTCTGTGTTAGATAGATGATAGACAGAGGGAACTTTATCATTCCAATGGCTTACTAGTTTTGTAGTATATAAGTCTGCCACAATTTTTCCTAAAAGCACCCATTTTCCAATACTGCCAGTGTTGCTACAATGATTCTAAGTAATTCTTTTTTGTTGCAGTTATTAATTATCAAAATTATTATTCTGTTCTCCAATACTCTCACACTTTCTTTTTTTTTCTTATTGATCATTAATGTTGGCATGTCCATCTTATTCCTGATTTTAGTAGGTAGGATTTTAGCATATTACTTTTAAAAAGAAGTTTTGCATTTAATTTCTTTTTTTTCATTTTGGAAATACTTTATTTGTTAACTTTTTTATTGTTATGTTAATCACCATACATTACATCATTAGTTTTTGATGTAGTGTTCCATGATTCATTGTGCATAACACCCAGTGCTCCATGCAGAACATGCCCTCTCTAATACCCATCACCAGGCTAACCCATCCCCCCACCCCCCTCCCCTCTAGAACCCTCAGTTTGTTTTTCAGAATCCATCGTTTCTCATGGTTCGTCTCCCCCTCTGATTTTCCCCCCTTCATTCTTCCCCTCCTGCTATCTTCTTTTTTTCTTAACATATATTGCATTATTTGTTTTAGAGGTATAGATCTGTGATTC
>NW_027397063.1:22441077-22852413 GCF_003265705.2 Callorhinus ursinus
CTAGTTCCATCCACGTCATTGCAAATGGCAAGATCTCATTCCTTTTGATGGCTGCATAATATTCCATTGTGTGTGTGTGTGTGTGTGTGTGTGTGTGTGTGTGTGTGTGTGTGTGTATAAACCACATCTTCTTTATCCATTCAGCTGTCGATGGACATCTTGGCTCATATCTTCTCCATGCTTAAGAAGTTGTTTTCGGTTCCTTTTTTATTCATTTTTTTTAAATCCAAGAGCTTTTCTATATCTATAGATATCAAGTTTTTTTTTCTTTTCCCTTCTATTATGTAAATAGCCTCCTTTATCTTCTTAATTAGGAATGTATTTAACTTCACTTGACAGAAACCTGACCACTATGGCATAAGCATAAGGTGCTCATTTTTCTCATATCTACCATCTTTTTGTGATGAAAGGGTGTACACACACATACACACACACCCTATATCTGTACTTTACCTGCCAATCTGTGCCAGTTTGCTAAATAGAAATGAGGATCTTTCTAGACTTTTCTTCTTCAACCTCCACATCTGATTGATCACCCAGCTCTGATATCTCTTCATTCTGTCCCCTTTTTTTTTAATTTTATTATGTTAATCACCATACATTACATCATTAGTTTTTGATGTAGTGTTCCATGAGTCTTTGTTTATGTATAACACCCAGTGTTCCATTCAGTATGTGCCCTCTTTAATACCCATCACCAGGCTAACCCACCCCTCCACCCCCTCCCCTCTAGAACCCTCAGTTTGTTTCTCAGAGTCCATAGTCTCTCATAGTTTGTCTCCCCCTCCGATTTCCCTTTTCCATATCCATAGAACCACTGTATCAGTCGAAGCTGAAATAATTTCTTACAAAAACCATTTGACCTAATTCACTGCTTCATGTTTCTCATATAGCTCATCTTTCACAGATCTGCCAACACAGTCTTTTCCACATGTTATTAAAAATGTTGCTTCTTTATTTAAAATCATTCAGGAGCTCTCTTTCTTTTTTTTTTAAGATTTTTTTTTTTTTTATTTGACAGAGAGAGAGAGAGAGAGTACAAGCAGGAGGGGCAGCAGGCAGAGGCAGAGGGAGAGGGAGAAGCAGGCTCCCTGCTCAGCAGGGAGCCTGATGTGGGGCTCGATCCCAGGACCCCGAGATCATGACCGAGCCGAAGGCAGACGCTTGACCGTCTGAGCCACCCAGGCGCCCCGGAGCTCTCTTTCACTCTCAGGGCAGAACTCATATTCCTAGACATGGCCTGTAAGGCCCTTCATGGTCTTGCCATTCCCTATCTGACTAGCTTCATATCCTACCACTTTTCTGATGAAACCAAGCTCAAAGCCTGACTTAGGAAAAGCTGTGTTAACATGTGCGAAATGAATAAGCGATAGAGGGAATGACTTCTCTCTATACACTAGGTTGTAGCACAACACACCCATTAAAATCCAAGCGGGCAGGAAGAGTCTACTGACAGATGATTTCTCAATCTCAAGCCATATTAACAGTAACTTTGCTTTCTTTTAACTTTGGGTTATTGCAGCTTTTAGATGAATTGGATGAACGTCCCCAAGTGATTGGAAAGAAAAAGTTAATCCTGCTTTCTGTGCTAATGATTCATTTGTGCTATTAGCATTCCAAGCACTCATACAGAGATATTGTACTGATCCTGTTACCTATTTGCTGCCAGAAACAATGGCTCAATATCAACCAGCCAGTGCTAAAATAGTTGTTTGGAGCACATAGTGTCCTGAGTTCAAAAGGATAATACTAAATAGGGGCGCCTGCTTGGCTCAGTCGGCTGAGGAACCAACTCTTGATTTTGTCTCAGGTCATGATCTCGGGGTTGTGGGATGGAGCCCCAGGTCAGTCTCCATGCTCAGTGGAGTCTGCTTGTCCCTCTCCCTCTGCTCCTCCCCCACTCATGCTCTCCTCTCTCTCTCCCTCTCAAATAAATAAATAAAATCTTTAAAAAAAAAAGATAATACTAAATCATTCCATCCAACATGCAGATTTGTTCTGCCATCTTTGGGGGAGGGGGCACTTAGCTGCTAATTGATTCTGACTACCTAAAATCTTTAGGAGCAGCCTTTTTTTTTTTTCCCTTCCAAGTTTTTATGGATTATTTCTAAATTTGTGTTATAAAAGCTCTCCATGAAAAGTTCTATTTGCCTGTTTTACAGCTTGGGATTTTGAGGTCTCAGAGTGCAGATATGTAAGCATTAGCAGGTTGCTATTTTAGAGAAAATTTTGATCCGTACTGTCAGGTTCACTGTGGAGAGATGGAGTTGTCTTCCTTCTGAATGCCAATGATTGTTGACTTTACTGCAATACAAAATGTCTCTTGCAACTTACACATTTATTTTATAAATGTAGATCTCTATTTAGACAATAAAATTATATACTTCCATCCTATACTCTTAATATATGCTATTTGAAGTGATTTATTTAAAGGTTTCTAGTTAAATATGTTTCAGTTTTGTGCTACTTGTTTGACATTTTTGAATTGGATTTGAAACTAAAGTCTTAAGTGACTAAATATGGCCATATGGCCAGATAAATTCTGTCAATTCCCAATGGATTTCATCTTTCTTTTCCTTGACTTCTCTTTCTACTTCAGTAAGTAGCACTATTGGACTGCCTATGATTTGAAGACATGTCCTAATAAAAACTTAAATGATAATGTTTCCATTATTAAAAAGGGAAGAAACTAGACAAGAAGTGAAAATGCTTAGAGATTTGTAAGACAACTGTTTGTTTTATATTTCTCTGAGATGGTAAGATTTTTATGGACAGGGATTGTTTCCTAGTGTTATGTAGAGGGGTGCTGAAGTGCAGAGTAAGGAAGATACGTGCAAAGTAACAACGACAAAAATAAAGGGTGGGAAAATGAAAACACAATACTAGAGAAATAAACATAAAATTTAGGTAAAAAAAATTCTGGAACACTAAGAAGACAATTGGAAGTGGCCCTAGAAAATTATATATGACACTAAATAGTTTACAATAATTAAAAATAACAGTGTTTTTTACTTAACAAAGAAAACCAGATTGACAGCTTTTTTATTTAAGAAAAAATAAATCAGAGAGAGAGCTGTCCATACATGAAGTGAAAACATTCATGGAAGTATTGGGTCCTCGTGAAATGATAGCCTATGTGGGAAAATTTAGGTAACACTGATATGTGAGAGCACAACTTTTTGTTTCTCTCACATTTTTTCTTTTTTTTTTTAGTTTTTATTTTAACTTCAGTTAACGCTAACATTCTTTATGGAGAATTAGAATTAGTTTCCTTTTAGGTGTTTTCCATCGGTCTCAACTTCTAATTCTCCCGCTCAGCCATTGTGATAGATTAAAGTAATCATTTTTACCTCTTTGCTTCTTTCTGTGGAATTCAGTGTTCAGATTTTTTTATGACAGGATTTACATGATTTAGCTCAGTAATTCATTGAAAAATCAATTTAACATTTTCCAAAAGATTGTATAGTGTTAAATAGCTACTTCTCTATTCCAAAATATTTTATTTTATTCAATTACACTGGATTCATAAGGTCTTATCAAGACATAGTTGAGATACGGAGTTATATTTTTTTCTATAACATACTTAAAGCATGCACAACATTCATTTCATTTTACCATTGCTGCTTTTTTTTTTCTTCCTAAGAACGACCCACATTTCTCAGGAGGCCAATTAACCAGGTGGTGCTGGAGGAAGAAGCCGTAGAATTTCGTTGTCAGGTCCAGGGAGATCCTCAACCAAATGTGCGGTGGAAAAAGGATGATGCAGACTTGCCAAGAGGAAGGTAAGAACATCATATGGGTGGAAAATTGTTAGATAACCATTGAATAATTAGAAAAAAAAGACATCCTGATTGTACCACCAAACACTCTTATATCTCAGTGTATTATTTCCAAACACACGATTTTTACATATGCAAGCCACATAGCTGCTGTTTAATATACTGAAGTCCTCCAGGCTTTTAAGGTCACTCTTTCATGGAATCTTCACATAAATGCCAATCCTCCACTCCATCTTCTATCCCCAACTATCAAAGATGCCTGACGTAGCCCCTTCCAGGTCTGCCATTCTGCTCGTGGTGAACTCTTGACTACCTAGCCTAGCTGCCTCCAACTACTCCTCTGTTGTGTGATACTTCCCTGCACACTGGATACTGTCTGCCTTCCTTGGTTGTCCAGAGCATCACTAAGCAAAGGCTGCTGCATGTAGCTGACTCTAAGGTCTGGAGTAAAGCAGAAGTTTTGTGCAACACAAGGCTGAAAAAGCAGCAAATACTTGACATCACTATCCACACAGGGAATTTGTCACTTAGGGACCGTCTGTCACTTTCTCAATCTCGATGTCTTCATGGAGATCTTTTCTTCCATCTCTTTTCTAGTCTTCCTATCACCAACCCCCAAGCCCAGTCAGTCAACTCTTCAGGGAAAGTACAAAAATGCTTTTCATCCTTTTATAAGAATATTTAACTTTTTTGTTGTCTAAATCTTTCCAAGACCTTGCCCTTTGTGACCAAATGAATCATTCAAGTGTTTTTTTTTTCTATATAATGAGTAAGTCTAGCTTTTTCTTAAGATTTTATTTATTTAAGACATACACACAGAGAGAGAGAGAACATGAGCAGGGGGGAGGGACAGAAGCAGGCGCCCCGCTGAGTAGGGAGCCCAACACAGGGCTCTCAATCCCAGGACCCTGGGATCTAAGATTTGTTTTGTCTTCCTCCTAGTCTCACCTTCTGAAACTATACCATCACACCTACTACAGTCATCATCTGCCGAAGATTTCACATCTTGCCTTTTTTGTAATTTTTCTTTAAAAAAAGAAAGAAAGAAATTAGGTTTCATTCAACTGAAATTATACATGCTCTCACAGATATCAGTTGCCTTTTATCTGCTCTCACTAGCAACCACTATGGATGCTTTTCTGAATGTATGCATTCATTTCAAAATCTTGATTTATTTATCCCTAAGCCTCTGATACTATATTTTCTAAAGTTTTATCATCAACAACACTGGCCAGAAATGGACCAAACATTTTAAATAGTCAGTGAGAGGTTCTTTGCAATCTATAGGAATAAAACAAGTGAAACTTTTAATTTGGTTAATTTTTCATCATAATAATAGGCTGTTGCCTTTGTCACTTTGCTGTTAGACATCTAATTTTAAAGGAGTGTTGTTACAGGAGTTTGTGAATGTTAGGTTCCTCAAGCCTTCTCAGTGGAGAAGCAGGTTAAAAAGCAAGAAGAGTTTATGGAGCTGAGTTATTAGTGTCTATCCTCTATGTATAGTCAATAATTTTCCTCAAGTTTGAGAGCACTTAATGTGTAATTTTAAAATGTTGATGTAAGATTGAGAGATGAATTATATAGTAAAATTTGGCCTAGTATAGATGAAGGTTAATTTTCAGTTACTAGGAGTAAATAGCCTTGTCTATTTTTTTAAAGATTCAATTATTTGAGAGACACAGAGAGAGAGAGCAGGAGCAGGGGGAGTGGCAGAGAGAGAAGGAGAAGCAGACTCCCTGCTGAGCAGGGAGCCAGACGCTGGCTCCATCCCAGGATCCCAGGATCATAACCTGACCCGAAGGCAGATGCTTAGCTGACTGAACCACCCAGGTGCCCCAGCCTTGTCCATTTTTTAAAAACAAACAATCAGACTTTTATTTTGGAACATTTTTGGCTTTATAGAAAAATTACAAAGATAGTACAGAGAAATCCCATATACCTGATACTAAGTTTCCCCTGTTGTTAGCATCTTACATTATGATGAAACATTTGCCATTCCTAATGAACAAATGCTAATACATAATGATTAAAGTTTATACATTCTTTTGATTTCACCAGGTTTTCCATTAATGTCTTCCTTCTGCTCCAGGATCCAATCTAGGGTATTTAGTTGGGATATTATAGAATATTGCATTTATTTTTCATGTTTCCCCAGTTTTCTCTATCTTTCCTCAATCTTTCATTGTTTTTCCTCAAAATTTCATTGTTTTTATGATCTTGACAGTCTTAAGAGGTACTGGCCAGGTGGCCTATAGAATGTTCCCCGAACTTGAATTTGTTTCATGTTTTCTCATGATTAGACTGGATTTTGTGGGGTGTTAGGGAAGAAAGCCACAAAGAATGCCCTTTGTCACATGATATCAGAGGTTACATGATATCCATTAGAACATCCCTTATGATCTTGACATTTTTAATCATTAAAAAAGATTCAGTTCACAAATGTTTCAAAAATGGAAAGTTGTACGAGTGTGTTGCATTTTAATGGGTCTATGTCTTTGAATTAAGATAAAATAAACTTAATCAAGCCCAGTTTGATTTCCCAGATTTCTTTAGGTGTTAGATCATAAGCCTGACACCTTTAGTTGCCACAATATTCTCCAATCTTACCAAATTCATTTGCTTCAGACTTCAAATAATAAAAATCAAAGAACAGTATGAATATTACATGTTTAGAATGGATAATAGAAAGGCCTCGAAAGACAAGGTTGAAATTTTGAGAAATCTTACCTCCACTAACTTTCCCTAAAACATTGTCATAGGTTTCTGGCCTCTTTATTTTTCTGTTACTGGCATGATACTACTACAGTGCTTTGTGTGACCAGCTAAATATTTTTGAAGTATTAAGCAAATGGAAATGCTGTGTAAGCTTTAAATTGTATGTTAGAAAGGCTTAAAGTAAGGATCAGTGCAGTATAGAAATTGAGGTCAATATTTTTATCATGATAGAAGCCATGTACTTTTTCTTGAATTCTCAATCTTTAAATGGTATTTCAAAGAGGCTTATTCATTCTTAGATTTGTATGCATTAACATAAGCTTCACTTATGAATAATGAGGGAGAAATAGACCTCTTTCCTTGGTAAGGAATAACAGTAATGACTTTTAACAAAACATAACCTAAATCAACAACATTGATTCTATTACGTTATTTAAGTCTCAGACTAGGGAGATAGCCATTGTTCTTGTGAAGCAATTGTGTGACGTGGTGTGGAGGATGACATTTCTTTGGCTTAACATTTAATGCAATTTGAATAAGGTTTGTGTAGTAGTTCATGCTTAACACATTTATAGTAAAGCTTTGTAGGGCAGCTGCATAGCCTGTAATTACTATGTAAGTAATATGTGACTATTTTTCTCTTGGAGACAAGAAAAGCTTTTCAATTCAAGTTTAAATTTATGAAATGCTGTGATAGCTATTTAAACCTTCAACACAGAAGAAGATATCTGTGCCAAACTTTCAGAAACCAGAGATGAATTAAGGGCATATTTTTTTTATCTTTACTGTGAAAATATGTATTTTTTTAGTAGTACTCATATACCTCTTTCTTTGATTTAGCCTTTAAACTCCTGACCTTTCCCAGTAACTATCTTTAATAAAATTAAAATGTACCCTTGGTGAGTTGTATTAAAGACCTTTTTTGATTAGATGAGTGTTTTGGTGAGGTGGGAAAAGTAGCAATTCCTAAGGCTAGCAATGACCCTAATGTCCAACCAGGGAGAAGATGGCTATTTTCCATATAACAAAGGGACAAAATAAGAAGGAGTCTTTACCTTATTACATGGTCCTGTCA
The DNA here is from genome assembly GCF_003265705.2 of Callorhinus ursinus. Taxonomy (NCBI): domain Eukaryota; kingdom Metazoa; phylum Chordata; class Mammalia; order Carnivora; family Otariidae; genus Callorhinus; species Callorhinus ursinus. Next base: position 22,448,647 of record NW_027397063.1, read on the forward strand.
AAATGTTAATTGTTTGCTGAAACTTCTGAAGATGCTACTCTTTCAGAATTGAAAGTTTTAGGAAGAAAAAAAATAAGTCACTCCTTTTATTTGTGACTGTGTCAAGTATCAATATCTTTTTTCCAGAGGGTCTCAATATATGTATGCTCAAATAAATGAACATTGACTCATCTATTAGGGGCAAGAATTTTACATACCAATATGAAAATAAAGTGGGTAGTGGGAATAAAATGAGATGAGGGGAAAGAGGGGAAAGATTTTATTGTTTATAATGATTATTTTTTTTAAAACACAGGTTTTGTGTTTTTTTAAGCATAATTTAAATTGTAGAAGATACCTTTTCGGAATCATCTACATTTATTAAGTGCCTACTATATTTATAATGCTCACTGATAGTCTGTTAAAAAAAGTCATTTAAAGCAAGATAATTATACTGTTATTGGTTATTTTTTATGTTAACCAGATTGGGTGATGTGGAAAAGTATTTTCATACAAAACACATTAAAGAAAGTAAGGACTAAAGTAATCTTTTGTTTCTTCCTTGGGTACCACATTTTTTTCTCAGGCAAACCTAGAGCTTTTTGCTAATTAATACTCTTTTTGATGACTAGTGCCTTCAGCACATCTTTCCACAAAGTGTTTCATATGATAAAAGTTGCCAGTATTTATAATATTAAGACGGTGTTTCATCTTATGCTGTGTTCCATCTTACCATAGGGATAGTGCATATTTTTATATCAAAATAAAAATACATATATATATGTAATATATATATGTGTCCTGAAGCTCTGTGGAAAATACCATGTATTAATGTGAAGGAAACAGAATATAATAAATTTATAATGAAACAAAAATTAAATTAAAATACACCAACACTACAATATTCTGTTCAATTGAATAAGAGTGAGGAGAATAAAAATATCCCTTCTCAGAAATTAGTTAAGGAGTAGTGCGATTAATCTAATTGTAATTTCTTATCTGGGCCTGTCAGTACAGATTGTGTTTCAGTTAATTATTGGAAGTCCTTTAAAGAACTGCAAACAGGAGATTTAACATCCTTCATCATTCATATAATTTTGTTTTATCACCATATAGTTAGCTCCGTGATTTTTTTATTTCATTTTTATTTATTTTCTAAACCAACTCTAAAGTGACACTAACTTTCTTAATAAAGATCTAGAGTACAGAACGGAATGTTCATAATAGCTTGTCAGAGCAAAAAGGAAATAAAATATGCCATTTACATTCTTATGTATGCCTGCAAATTCTAAATGCGGTTGATGGCTTGCACATAGTGGATATAATTCATGAATATTTCATAAAAATAGAAAAAGGACCAGAGAATAAGAGTTGCGAGATATATGGTGCAAAATTCTATCAATTTTCTTGAAGCCACTGACAAATTCCTTTTTCTAAAGTGCAAGTCTATTTTAAGAGAGATTTTTTAGAGTTCTTCATTCCGTGAAATGTGAGATTCACATTAAGTACATGAATCCTTAAGAAAAGAAACTGAATAGAACCACTTGTAATTCTCTTTTTTTGTAGCATTTTTACACTAAGTGGCTCTTTTCACTTAGCCCTGGAAAATGTTCTTATATTAATTGTTTTGAAGCTCCATTGTTTAGAGCACGTGCTTCTGGGATGAAGAGATGCTGAACAGGTGCTTGGCCACCCTGCTGAGGAGATAGGCCTTCTTGCCATACAGTGTGTGCTTCAAGGACATGTGGTAATTTGGGCTCCTGATAAATAACCATGCTGATTAGGTAGGCTGGTCATGATCGGTCAATTATTTTTTTTTTTTTAAAGAAGGAAAAGAACTGAAAGCAGGAGAAAAATAATGTATATAAAACATGATATGTGACATCCGAAAAGTGGATTGATCCCTAAGGTTTAGAAATAAAAAGAAAAGTATCAGTGAATACTCTATGATTTTCAGCTATCCAGATGCCTTAGCCATTTCTGTCTGGAAAAAAAAAATTAGAACTACATGCACAATTACTGAGAGGTCTTTTAATGTAGCTACGAATAGCATGAAGAATGTTTAGGCCTTTGCCAGAGATGTTAGACTTTAGGCTTGTTCTGACACTGTTCAATCATTTATCTGTTTACTTATACTCCCATGTTCTGGAAATGGTGTTTGACAGATTTCTCTACCACTAACTAGGAGTATGACTTTGAAGAAGCTATTTAAACTCTGTGTTTTACATCCGGAAGAAATGGACCAGCAATGCCGTGGGACTAATGACTAACCTACACTTTGATTCATTTGTATAGGGTGAATAATTATGCCATCCACTCTAACTCAAAGGGTTATTAAAATGATATAACTAATTCAAAGCACTGTAAATATACATACCAAGTGTTCCAGTTTTATAAATTCAGCTGATTGGTGGCATTTATTAGTTATATAGAAAACTATAAGGGAAATATAGTAAAGGTAAAAAATATAGCGTATACAATTTCTATGGATACTCTTTCTTTGGCCAATTTCTATAGAAACACATAAAATCCTATTGATTTAATAAGTATCCCTTTTTCTTTTAAATCATATAGATTTATTTATAAATTTTGCCAGCCAGTTTGCAAAGCCTGAAGATTATCACCAATTTTTCTACTTCTGGAAGATTGTGCATGATCCAGATATTTTATCGTAGCCCCAATTTGATAAGATATCTGGCTTGGGACTTTCAAATTTCACACATTCTACTATATCATTTGTCTGCTCATAATAAGAAAACCATCACTTTTGTAAGAAGATTATGAAAAAAATAAAAGCAAGTATTTTTGAAAAACATACTATCTGTCACATGCTTTCACATGTTAATTATGTTATTTTCAGTGGTGTTCTAGAATAATATGACTCCGCATTTGAGGGATATGGAAATAGAAGCCTAAATAACTTGCTTCCAAAGTCACACGTATTAATACATGGTAGGGCCAGGACTTGATTTAGAATCTGTCCAGCATAAAATATGAATTTTAAACTAATGGGCTTTGTAATTATGTGATTATTAATTGTTTATGGACTTGAGCCACTTACAAATTTTATATTGAGATAAAATGTTAGATAATCAGTTAAAAACACTGTATTATGGATAACTTTATAGGAATACCATACAGCATTAATGTAAAGGGTAATTTTTAGACCAATTTCATAAGCCACACATAAAGTGTCTTAGTGTTTTGAAAATCTAAATTTGGACCAGGTCAAAGTTACTTTGTTGGAAGTTGAAGATATAGATTTTGTTTACAAACAGGATTAATTAGCAATTTCAGAGGGATGCCAAAATGGTACTTTCTCTGTGTTTTCATCAAATAGGTGCTAATAGTTGCTGTTAACACAAACCTAATTGCCACATATATTGAGGAGTGCAAGTTGCCCCATCCTGTGACCACATTGGCCCATCTGTTGAGAATCTCAGCTCAGGAACAATGCAGGAACTGGCATCCAATTTGGGCTCTGGCCAGTGGTCAACTAACAATCTGGGACACACTTGGAATATGAAATGCCTCAAAGTCAAAGATGACCATTAACTGGCAGCTCTTCTTGTGTTGTGTCGAGGCAGAGCCAAGACCAGGTGCCAGTTTGCAGAGCAAAAGGATCTGCCTGAGTGCCACCTGTCATTGGCATATGGGTGTTGTCCAACATAGGAGCCACAGCAGGTTTGTTTCATCCATCAAAGTGTAGCATGTTCGAGAATTCACTAGACAGCGGTCAGGACTACAGCAACATTTACCTTAGTCCAAATTATAGGACAAGTCAAAGACTTACCAAGACATAGTCACTGTATCAAGCCACAGGTGGATATATTGGATATTCACCATTGGAGACACACTTTCTAGTACCTAGATTCTTATGTTAACTGTAAACAAATATAAAAAAGGAGAAAGTTCTTTAACTGACCATGTTAACACAAATCCTTGCCTTCATATGACAATTTGTGGTTAGAATCACTTAGATGATTTTTAATCACCCAGGGGTTTTTCTTAAGATATACTTCTAATTGATTTTTGCTGTTGTTCTTCTTAATAAGTTGTAATTGCAATGTGGGCCTACAAGGTAAAGTTGAATCTAGGAGATTAACAATCTTATCCCAGCTATGCCAAAATGCATCATGCTGTTTTAAATAATTTACATAATATGTTGAGTACCAGAGTCCACACCTGCAAAATGTGTAAGTTGGATGGGATGGCTTCTGTGCCTTTAAATTCTGAAATGGTATGATTCTGTGAATGGCCGTAACTCAGAACATCTTAACAAGTATAATAACACATTTTATAGGAGGAAAAAAACCCCAGAAATTTAAGATAGATGGACCTAAGGAGGAAAAGTATAAGTACTGTATACCCATATATCATTGACAACTACTTTGTATGTTTTGCATATATCCTGTCAGATTTTTATGCACATCTGGGCATATTTTTTAATTCAGAATTGCCTTTGACCCTAAATGCTTATTTAGGTTTGTTTAGGAAAAGGCTAGTATTGATTCAAAAGACTTGTTTTTAATGCATTTTCCTTTTCTGTAAATGTAATATTAATAAATTATGCTTACATTGTGCTTACTCTATACCAGACCTACGCTAGGCATTTAACATTAATACATTTATTCTTATGGCAACCTTATGATATAAATGCTATTATTATTTCCATATTACAAATAAAGAAATGAGACAAAAAGAGGGTAAGTATGACAAAGTCACTCATCTGGTAAGGGATCTAGGATGTCTGGCTCCAAAGCCCACACTCTTGACAACAAACCAGAGGTGCTGGGTGGAAACAATTATTTCCATTCTCCATTTAGGATTAAAGATTAGAAAAAGACAGTTTAGTAATGCTTGCCTACCAGATGGTCACAAAATACATTGGTGTAAAGAAGTACATATGAATGATTTATAACCTGTATCATAATGGCACTTATCAGTAATGTATATCATATAAGTATGCATGATTTAAAAAATTATCATTACTTCCCACTGCCCATTGAAACAAAGTTTAAAACAATTCTGTCTTTATTATCATAGAATATTTTAACTTAATATATTCTTGTATTCTTTTTTAGATTTTATTTATTTATTATTTATTATTTATTTATTTTAGTGAGAGAGTGCGTGAGCTCAAGCATGAACAGGGGGAGGGAAAGAAGGAGAGGGAGAGGTACAAGCAGACTCCATACTGAGTGGGGAGCCCAGTGTGGGCTGAGACCCTGAGACCCTGAGACCTTGACACCACAACCCCAAGACCGCAACTGAGCAGAAACCAAGAGTTGGATGCTCAACCAAATGAGCACCCCGGTGCCCATATTCTTGTGCTCTTCTTAACGCTGTTTCTGAAATGAAAATGAAGTCCCTGAGAACATGAAAGAAGCTGAAGAAATACTTGCTGTGAGAATTAAATAGTAAAAAGTATATAAATCTAGAACCAAGGACTTTTCTAGAGCATGATAATTTAATTCACCTTTTCATCTGCATCGCCTAATGGCACTCAGACAGTGGTTGAATTTACTACAAGAGCATTATTTTATATTTTCTTGATAATATTTGATTATCAACAGTTCTATGGACAGTTACGAATTGGCTGACAGGACTGAGTTCTAGACTTTATATTTCCTAAAGTGTGGGGCTATCATCATCACTATTATTATTGTTATAACTATTATTATTTCTTATAATGGTCCTTCTGGAAAAGTTGCTTCTCAACCCAATTATTCAAGTCAACTGGTATGAATTGAAAGAGAAAGGAAAATAAAAAACACAAAGAATAACTTGAGACCTAGGATTACAATAACATGATGAATGAGAGTTATATTTTTGTTAGTGTGTGAAGGAGATACAGTTGTCAGAGATAAGAGACAAAAAACAAATACTTTCAAAGCATTGTAAGATTATACCCTACTCCATAGAGTAGAATCATAATTATTGGAGAAATTTACTTTAGTTGGTGCATAGTGTCAACTCATTGGAGTTTCATTCTCAAAGGTCATATTTGGCAGTGGGATTGGGGGGGGTGGGTTGCTGCTTTTGAGACACAGTGTACCTTTGTCAAGAAATTAAAGTACTAGAAGTCTCTTCTGAGAAGGTGATTCATGATATAAATCTATGGGGTAGACCTGTGATAAGATCTCAGTGTAGAAATTTTACCAGTCATTCTTAATGATTATTGTGACTGTTAACAATTATAAAAGTTACTGTAATACCTTTCAACTAATTTCATTGAATGTGTAGGTGTTTGGAGCCTTTATAAAGAATATCTGGTTAAGTATTCTGCATCACTGCAATTCATGTAACAAATGGCACTTGTTATAAAAAATGTTTGATGAAAACTATAAATATTTCATCCATTAATCCACATTTTCTAAGAGTTTTGTTCAACATTTATACCACAAATAATAAAACGAAAAAGTTGATCAGGACTCTTAACTGTTATTTGAGAAATTCTATAAAGAGAGAGAAAGAAAATATTTTTATCCTACTATGAGCACAATTTATAGCACGATGTCAGTTCTCTCAGAGGAATAATAAAAATCTCTAATGTAGACTAATAAAATATTACATTTCAAAAATTCAAAAATAATCATACATATTCATTGGACATTTTTAGTGTTGTTAGTGCAACAGATTAAAAAAGGATGAGTTTGTTCTCAAGGATTTTAACAGAAGATATGTAAAACATTAACTATTAAATAAGGCAAACTATATAAAAAGTATGATATATAAGACTCTTCAGGTTTTCAGAAAGGAAAAGCTGTTTTAGTCCCATGTGACATTAGAGATGAGTCTGAAAAGTAGAATAAAATTCTCCTAAGTGGAGCTGCAAAGAATATTCCAAGCAGGATGGGATATTCCAAGCAATATGGAAGCAGAATGAAAAACATTTGGTGGTAGAAAGTATAAGCCAACAATTAGTGGTTCATTGTGCCTGAAGTGGAGTGGAGTGGCACTTAAGGCCAACAAGGTTAGTTGAGGCTTTATTATGAAAGCCTCTAATTCCAAATAAAGTGTTTATACTGAACACACTATGAAATAGGGATTCACTGAAGCACATTCAATAGAAATGTAGCTTTGGCTCTATGTTTAAAAAATTGATTCCCATATTTTATGTGGGAGAGTTTGGAATAGAGAATGTTTAGACAGATGTAGGCATGGCTGGGAGGAAGTTGTTTAAAAGGTAGTTAGGGGACTCCAGTGTGTTATTTCCTATGAACACATAAATATGGATATTAATGCAACTGGAAATACAAAGAAAAGCTTTTTTTATATTTTAAGAGATCCATTCTATGTCAGGATTCATGGGAAAAGAAGGGATAAAAGTAATACTGAGGTTTATAACTTGGATGATGGGTGTTGTCTTTAATAAATATGGAAGTCAAAAGATTTGTTTAACCCAACTATTTGTAATCACATAATAATATCATATGTCACTGAATTCAGGCTGGAATTGTTTGCAAGATCCGGCAGTACTTTTTCTCTGAGTTAAGGAGAAAAAAATGCCAGATCATATATGATATGTCATCTATGGAAAATGATTCCTAATGTCAGAGTTGTTAAAATAGAAAAAATGTGTATCTTAAAATTGATTCAGGAAGTACTAGCTAATTTTGCAAATGCTTCACATGTAGAGAAATCATTAAATCCTCACAATTTCCCCATGAAACATGTATTATTATCATTCTTATGTTACCAAAGGAAGAATTTGAGGGGCAAATTCAAGTGGTAGAGAGTGACTTGAACCAAACCAGACACTCTAGCCTTCAAGTCCACTCTGTAAACTACTACACTGAAAGAATCCATCTTTTTTTTTAAGATTCTATTTTTAAGTAATCTCTACACCCAACATGGGGCCCAAACTCACAACTTCAAGAACAAGAGTTGCATTCCCCACCAACTGAACCAGGGCACCCCTAAAAAAATTCATCATTAAATGAAATTATATTATATTATCACATCATATTATATCATATCATATTATATTATTCACTTATTTTAAGTAGGGTCCATGCCCAGCATGGAGCCCAATGTGGGGCTTTAACTCACAACCCTGAGATCAAGACCTGAGCTGAGATTGTCAGACACTTACCTGACTGAGCCACCCAGGCTCCCCAAAGGAAATTATATTAAGATTATAACAAACACTGTATTTTTAAAAAATATTTGTTATTTGTTTGAGAGAGAGAGCACGAGGTAGAGTAAGAAGCAGACTCCTTCCTGAGTGGGAAGCCCATTGTAGAGCTCAATCCCAGGACCCTGGACTCATGACCTCTACTGAAGGCAGACACTTAACTGACTGAGCCACCCAAGCGCCCCCAAAACACTGTATTTTTTTGAGGGCCCACTGGTTTTATGCTAGTTATAATTAATCTTCCCAACAGCCTTGAAGTATGAATCCCCATTTTAACAGTGCAGGAAACTGAAGCTTAGGGACAATGAGCATCCTTGTGCTCAAGGTCACAGGTCCTGTGGGTAGCAAGGTGGGATTCAAACCCCAGGTCTCTCTGACATGAAAGCTTGTGCTCATTTCCCATTTTGGACTGGAATACCCTTCATTCCATGTTTTACTGAATGGCTATTAGCTATTTTGTGGTTTTTTGTTTTATTTTGTTTTGTTGTTTTTATATTTCTGTGTAACTAAGAGAAAACAGTGTTAATCTCATTATTGTAATTTTTTATTTCTTTGTCTCCCAACTCCCCTTACCATATTTATCTTCATTCTCAAATATCCAGCCCTATGTCTGATATGTGGTGCTCACCAGATATACATTTAGTGCAGTGGTTCTTAACTGAAGCTAGTTTTGCCTCTCCCGTTCCCAGAGGAACATTTGGCAATGTTGGGAGACATTTTTGATTGCCACATTTGGGGGATTCGGTGCTACCGTTATCTAGTGGGGAGAGGCTAAGAATGCTGTACATAGCAGTCTAGACACAGGACCACTCCCACAATAAAGGAGAACCTGGCCCAGAATGAGAGTAGGACTGAGGTCGAGCAACCCTGATCTCGTAGAAAAGATGAAGTAGGCATTTCTTACCTGAACGCTATTTTATAGGATTTTTATTTTTTGTTTTATAATGTTAGGGCAAAAATAATATAGTTCAAAGAAACAGATTTCAAAGTCTTTCCTTATTGCCTTAGCTATAAAGGTTATATCAGTGAGATAGATGGATAATCCCATGGCTGGATTTGACAGAAATATGTCATCATCGAATATGAGAAGGTCCTTTGGTTCACTAATGACTTGAGATGAATGTGTATTTTTGCATATTTTCCAAAATATATGAGGCATGGAATGTTTCTTTATATTTCTTGCTCATTAAATAGTTGCTGAATTGATAAAACTAGTTAAGAGTAGCTTAATTAGAGAAGTGTCTGAACCTTCTGTTTTCAAAGATATCTAGCAACCTACACATTGTGACACACTTAATGATGACAAGTGCCCCCCGTGTAGCTGTGTTGAATTCCTAAATTACTCCAGAAGCATATTTCATGGGGAGATTTCTGTGGGCAGAAGAAGACAGAGAGCCTTGTGAATCTTCCATAGCACAGTCCAAACTGAACTTCCTTCTGATAATGCAGAGCACCCCTGCCCCTCCCTCAGCTAGTGCTCACTTCAAACACCAGTGAGTCTTCTGGAAGTTTATCCAGTGAGGATCGCAAGGCTGCTAAGTAGATGACACATTCAAAGATCCATTTCACTCTGAACTTGCAATCCCTATTGCACAGAGTTTATTCTCTACTCAGGAGAGTACAAGAAAGGGAACTGCCTGTCAGAAACGTCTGCTCTGAGCTGTGGATTTTGTGAATTGTTGTGTATTTAATCCCTGAAGTCCTCTTCTAACTGAATTTAAAGTTGAGATTAATTTCTAACCAAACACACAACTATGAGATAGATCCACTTTTACAAACCTGATGTTATAATTCCTAGTCCTATTGTAAAATCAAATTGTCTTAAATGAATTTAAGCCAATGAGTTCTAAATTGAAGGTTAATTTAACTTGCCTCCACCACTTTATTTGTCCCAACATGCTTTCCTTAATTGTGATTTGTTTGCATTTTTACCATAAATTTTCATGTTCTAATTAAACAAACTTATGAAAATAATACTACTAAGTTTTAAATTTCAAGTAATGCATTTAAGGAACAGCAGATATTATTTTATTTGAATAAGTCACAAGGATGGTTACATATTAAGGATAGCAAAGAATTAGATATTCCTTTCTGCTATTATGAACCAAATGAAAACCCTAATATCTCTAGAATGGTTTGAATTTAATCTTATATGAATGTGGTAGACAGTAGTACATGATGTACACATGCATACACACCCATACACACACACACACACACACACAAAGTTAATCTCTATACTTTTAAGGGATTTAAATTTAGTGAAAATCAGTATAAGTGTGAGGTGATATTAAAAGTTCTCTGCAGTCTTGAAAACAATAATGTAATTATCAGTGATAGGTCAGTGCCCTCTCTGCCGATAATACCAAAAACAAAAAGAAAAACAAAACAAAACAAAACAAAAAAACAGCCTAATTAAGAAGAAAATCTATTTGCCAGGCAAATAGTGGATATCGTGTCAATAATAAAAAAAAATAGTTCTGATTTTAGGATTGTAAAGTTAAATCCTTTAATGTTAGTGTTTGATCTGATGAAAGATTATCAGTGATAAAATATACTTCTATCATGTAACTTTGACCTAAAAGTTAATTTTTATATTAAAGTTTTGGGACCTCACTCTTTTCTTACTGCTGTACATTGAACTTGAGTTTCTTTATATGGGCAACAGATTAAATCATAGAACAAGAATAGGTGTGAGCAAGGGTATCCTCTGTAACTTAGAATCTCCTTTAAACTATGGATTGTTCCAGGGCCCTGTGCACTGTATTGTTAATTGTGGTATTAGCCAATGTTTCAGAGAAAATGAACATAGAAAATGTTTTGAAATAACAATTATGAGTAGAAGGTGCAATTTAAGTAAACTCAGTCAAAGTTCAGGGAACTGAAAATAAAGTGATTGGTTTTTTTAAAAGATTTTATTCATTTATTTGAGAGAGAGGGGGTGGGGAGAGGGAGGGCCCAGAGAAAGAGTGAGAAGGAGAAGCAGACTCCCCACTGAGCAGAGAGCCTCATGCGGGGCTGGATCTTAGGACCGTGAGATCATGACCTGAGCAGAAGGCACACGCTTAACCCACTGAGCCACCCAGGCGCCCCTAAAGTGATTCTTCTCAAAATGTGCCCTGTGTTGTCTAAGCCTCTCTATTCTACAGATTTGGCATTTTGTTATCAGTGATGTTTGATTCTGGTGAAAGATATCCTCTCCCTGTGTATGTACAGCTTTAATTTATTCTTTCATGAACAAATTGATCTTGACTACCTACTAGATTCAATTCACTGTACCATGCTCTGAGGATACAATTGTGAACAAAGACATGACCATGCCTTTGTGGAACTTCAACTCTGGAGGTGTGGAGAGACATCAAACGCATTAATTTTGTGTCAGGATAAACAGAAGTAGTTAGGCTCTCGGGAGACAGAATGGGGGAGTGGGGAGCTATGTAGAAAAGTCCAGATGTGAAGACACAGCATATGCAGAGATGCAGGAACAAGAGAGAGACTGAGAATTCTGAGTACCGTTGGGAGCTCCACTGTAAGGTAGCCAGTGGGGCAAGATGGGACTGGAGAGGTGAGCAGAGACCAGGTCAGGAAGGAACATATTGGGCAGGTTCCAAAGTTGGGACTTTTCTCTAGAGAACCAGTTGAAGGTAAACTGAAGCATTTTTTTAAAGATTTTTATTTATTTATTTGACAGAGAGAGACACAGCGAGAGAGGGAACACAAGCAGGGGGAGTGGGAGAGGGAGAAGCAGGCTTCCCACAAGCAGGGAGCCCGATGATGTGGATCTTAATCCCAGGACCCTGGGATCATGACCTGAGCCAAAGGCAGACACTTAATGACTGAGCCACCCAGGTGCCCCAATTGAAGCATTTATAAATCTACTCTTGGTATATAAAGAAGGGTAGACTATTGTATTAATAAATAATTGGGGCTTGCTGGGGAAATGCAACACAAAGGTAGTAACACAAGAAAAGTGAGGATGTTGGCAAGCAACTTACGGAACACAGAATCTGGGTAGGATAGAGGAGGAAGTGATGATGGAAAGAGTTGATAGAAAGGGACGAAGAGGTTCAGTTTGAAAGCTAATTAATACAGCAGGAAACGTCCGAGGTTAGGGCAGCATCAGACATTTGACCTTCAGATTCCAAAAGTGAGCCATTCCAGCTGAGAACAAGGTCCATGATCCACTATGAGACAATGTCCAAGAAAGAGGGAGATATTCTCACTGGAGGAAGAGGCATAAGTGAGGTGAGGGGCAGCCACGGAAAATCTCAGGTGACATTTATTGAGCATTTACTGTCTACCGAGTTCAGGTCTCAGAACTCTAAAGGTTTTAACTCATTTAATTCTTAAAACAGTCCTGTGAAGTAAGTCCTATTAATTACCATCTTTTCTAAAGAGGAAGAAATTCTAAAGGTTCCATTTGCAAACTGGATGACATGATTCCCTTTCAATGGGATAGGATTTTGGTTTGGTTTGGTTTATTTTCATATGAGCGGCTAAGCCACCCATTTGAAAGAATATTCACTGAGTAACTAGTTCATGTTAGGCACTGGATAATTGGAATGGCAGGGAGGACACTTCGTCCCTTCCTCCTCCAGCCTTTCACCAACTCTCGGGAAAAAGCTAGATTTCTATTAAGACATGAGGTGAAGGTAAAAACCTGCAAGAGAGGATAAGGAGGTTTTTACAAATCAGTGACCTGGTATTTCAGAAGGCACAGTGAAAACTATCGTGGAGGTGGTTACCAAAAAAAAAAAAAAAAAAAAAATGAGGAGAGGTGTCAGAGGGGGGAAAACTCGTTACAACAATGAAACATGAGAGAAGAAGATAACAAGACAAGATGGAAATGGGGTGGTGACTAAGGACAACGGGCTGTGAACTTTACAGTTGCTCACAAATTTACCAAGGGAATTAATCCCTGGATGCCCCATTGTCTGTCATAGGAGCGAAAGATGGGGAGAGAGGGACCCTTAAAACATAGCAGCAGCCCACAGTGATTAAAACTTGCAGACTCTCCTAGTTCAGGGTGAGCAGGATGCTTTGGTCTTTCTGGAAGGGCTCAACTGCAGTTTGGTTTAATTGCTCAAGCTCCAGAGAGAGGCTCTGGCTTTAAGGTGGTCGGCGGTGTCTGGGAACCCCGGTAGTGTTCTTTTGGGCTTGGTTATCCACAGATCGGAAATCTGCACTTCCTTGAATCAACTATAGTATTTTTTATCCTGGTGGGTATTTTTGAACATTTTGTGTGTTTCCTTTTAGCTTTTTAGTTGGAAAATGCCCTGCTCTCTCAGCTGTGCTAAAGGGAGACGGGGTAGAGGGGTTTTCCATCTATGGGCAGGCTGACAAGGAGGGAGCCATCCATGGCTGGGATGGAGGTAATAAGGAGAGAATTTAGGGGAAGCCAAGAGAATTAAAATATTGTTTTGTTATTTAGGGCAGAGTCAAATGCCATCATATTTTAAGTTTCATTTTGGCTTCTCTGAAGCAAGTTCTCTTCAGAGACCACCTTGTAGCTTAGTATTTCCCTGTAAGTCTGATCTTCCAGGATTTTTATTTTCTTACCTTTTCCAATGAATATTACATTAATTTTCATTTTTTAAGAAGATATCTGTCCTTCATGCTGGTCATAGGTGCCCTGCCCAGAAATGCTTATGACCTGAATCCTAAAATAATAGGTAGACAATTCATCTTCCAATGTAAACCTTAGCTTTTATAACTGGAGTACATAGTATTATGTATTATAATTAGTATATCAGTAGTAGTATAATTGTAGGTAAAAAGAAGAATGTGACCCGGGTTGGCTCTAAAGTATAGAAAACTTGACTCAGTATCCCTTTGCCAGCAAAATAATGGCCTAATGTGCTCATTCTTGGGTCCCAGACTTCAAATGTTAAAGAGCTTGACTTTAAAATATTTTATTTATTTATTTATTTATTTATTTATTTATTTATTTATTACCTTTTTTTTATTATGTTGTATTAATCACCATACATTAGATCATTAGTTTTTGATGTGGTGTTCCATGGTTCATTGTTTGCGTATAACACCCAGTGCTCCACGCAGAACGTGCCCTCTTTAATACCCATCACCAGGCTAACCCATCCCCCCACCGCCCTCCCCTCTAGAACCCTCAGTTTGTTTTTCAGAGTCCATAGTCTCTCATGGTTCGTCTCCCCTTCTGATTTCCCCCCCTTCATTCTTCCCCTCCTGCTATCTTCTTCTTTTTTTTTTTTTTAACATATAATGTATTATTTGTTTCAGAGGTACAGGTCTGTGATTCAACAGTCTTACACAATTCACAGCACTCACCATAGCACATACCCTCCCCAATGTCTATCACCCAGCCACCCCATCCCTCCCACACCCCCACCACTCCAGCAGCCCTCAGTTTGTTTCCTGAGATTAAGAATTCTTCTTATCAGTGAGGTCATATGAGTATTACAGAGTATGAAAATATCACCTGGGATCTGGGTTGCCAAGAGGTGCTTACATGAGTTTTAATAATAGTTTCAAGTGTTGTCTGTGGAAGAATTTTGTTTGAAGAATTGTGAGCAGAAAGATCGTGTTAGAAAAATTGACCAACCTTTTCTACTTTCAGCTTTTAAGAGTGAAAAAAGCAAAAGATTTAAATTTCTCCAAGAAAGTTGATGTTTTATATAGGAGTGTCTCGATTCAAAGTTGGGAGTTGTTAGCATGCACTTTTTTGAGCCACTGAAAATCATCACCACTGAGTTCTAAATGGCTGTATCTCCATGTCTACTGTAATCCATACAGTGCTTTCGGTTAGTTGACGGGTGTGAATTTAATTATCCATGAACGACTGTTGTGGACATTGCTGCTATAAACATCGGGTTAGCCTGGTGATGGGTATTAAAGAGGGCACGTATTGAATGGAGCACTGGGTGTTATACACAAACAATGAATCATGGAACACTACATCAAAAACCAATGCTGTAATGTATGGTGATTAACATAACATAGTAAAATAAAAAAATGCAAAAAAATGGAATAAATTTCCATTAAAAAAATTATCCATGAATGACTCCATAAGATTAATGAGTCATTTTTATCCTGAAAATCCTTCTGTTGAAAGCAGGCAACAGACTTTGTGACATTTTCATATAAAATCTTCATAGTTAAATTTTCATTGAATTACGGAACTGTGGAATGCTCGTGATTGTACACATTTCTTTATTTTCTACAAGAGGGTAAAAGGTGTAGGGTGATCTTCAGCTATTTAGATTGAGTGCCAGTATTTTGAAAATATAAAAACTAACTTTTTTTAACCCCCCCAAAAGAAAAGCATATTTACTTACATAGACATTAAATGTTTCCTGGTTCAATTCATAGTTTTTACTACTGGCCAACATAATGATTCATAAAGCAGATACATAATAAAAATTTAAGCCCTAATTCAAAACATTTGTTGTAGAATTGGAGCCAGACTTCTTGCAGCAAGAAGTAGTAGGTGATTTCAAAAAGTAAAGGTGTTAAGAAAATAAATTTCCTTCCATGAAAAACAAAGGTGCTTTTGAAACGAGAACAGCCACTCGGGAAGTTTTATTAGTGCAGAATCCTCACGTAATTCAAGCAAGGCGATGAGATACACAGGCTCAAACTTAACATGGTAAAATCACACTTCATAATAGAAGTTGCGTTGTGTTTTTGTTCATTCTTTTCTTCTCCCAAATTCTAAAGCCACTGTGGAAGGCTTGGAGGGAGAGGTCCCTAAATTATCTGAATTATATTCACAAAAGCCAGAAAATAAAGAAAAGGTCCTTCCCTAGAAGCTTACAGTGAATCAGGGATTGTAGAATATGAGAAATGTGTGAAATGTGGTTATTTTATCAAATTTTGCCAGTTTTCAAAAATCCTGTTTGATATTTTCAAAGTAAATTTAGATGTATAGGAAACCTTCCCACTACCTATGAAAGTTTCATCCAGAGAAAGAAATAAAATAGATTCTTTAAATTTAGAAGTGATTTGAGAAGATAGTACTCTGCTCCTTAAAAATGAATAATATTTTCTCTTTGGAAACACTTTCAAGATTGATCATCAAATATGAGATCACACACCAACAGAAGCTTGCACATAAACTGTTGTTGTAAGTATTAAAATAAATTTATTTTGTTTTCTGGATTATTTAGCTGAACATATGGTAATGGTTTTGACACAATTCAGTTTCCTTTTCCCTTTTTTTCTTTTTTCTTTTTTTTTTTTTTTTATTTGGGAAAAAATAGAATACAAAACCCAGAGCTTCTTTTCCCACTTTGTCACAGCTGGTTACCAATCAATCTCAATTCACGGTACAGTGATGATAGCACATGTTGTCCGGGGGCCAAATCTGATTGGGTTGCATTTTTCAGCACTGTTCCGTATAAGGAAAAAAAAAAAAAGGTATCTTTATGGTGGGGACTGTCAGCACATGATTGTACAACTGTCATTAATCAAACCTGGCAACAATGACTGCATTTATACCAGTCTGAGACAGATTTTGCAATCAAAATCACCCAATTTCTATCAGGATTTCCTCACCAGTAATGTTTTTTTCATCTGTTTCATTGTGTTTCCTGCTTTTCACTAAGTCAGACAATACCTCCTACATGTTGATCATATATATTGTACCACATTTACAAAGTAGCTGTTTTATGTCAAAGTATGCTTTAGATATTTAAGATGTATTCTCAACTACTTTAAGAAGGCTAAGAGGAAATCAAGACAAAACCTAAGTATATTAGATTGCTTAACGAAAGAATAATTGTAAACATATATATATTAGTAAACACATTTATGAGCCTCCTAGGATTACAGTTGATTTTAGAGTAATAGCGAGTAAAATACTGATAGTTATTTTCTGGAATTTCTGGAACTGTGAATATAAAATCACTGGCACAGCAACGCACATCTTCCCAATGTGCACACACACACACACACACACACACACAGAGCAATAACACACATGTCAAATGGAAAGGGCATGTCACTCTAGGTTAGATGAATGAATATACTTGCTGCAGAGGACACTGATTTAGTCTCTTTATAGCTCAAGACAACAATCTCAGCATCTTCTATAAAATAGTATTTGGAAATAGGCATTTTTTTCTAAGTCATTAATTGTGAAACCATGTATTAAACTCTGTTGTAAACTATAAAGATCTCTCTAAATGTTAAGGAGCTATTATTCATAATTTTGTCAGAATTATGTTGGTTAACATAACATAATAAAATAAAAGAACGCAAAAAATAGAATAAAATTCCATTAGAAAAATTATCCATGAATGACTCCATAAGATTAATGAGTCATTTTTATCCTGAAACTCCTTCTTTTGAAAGCAGGCAACATTTGCTTTCTAGGAAAAATGAACATTTCTCCAATTATCCAATGTAATAGTGAAAAGCATCAGTGAGATTCCTATGACGCATATACCAACTTATCCAGAAAGAAATAAAAGAAATAAGGCCACATTTATTGGACCTTTGGAAATATTTGACATCCAATTGCTTGTGAAATACGTAGTTTTAGGAAGCAAATTATTGTCTCAGGAAAATCATGACCCATTAGAGAAAACAGAGACTAGTAGTAGATAATCATGACAATTTTTCCCCTGATTGTATTTGCCTCAGCGTGTGCCCTTTAGAGAGGATGTTTGTCATTTTTTGCCTCATATTGCCTAAATGTGAAATTAGTAATGAGCCACATATTTACTTCTTTCTGGGTTTTGAAGTGTTTTTAAAGATTTGTGTATTTGAGAGAGAGCCAGAGAGAGAGAGGGAGAGAATGCACATGCACGAGTGGGAGAAGGGGCAGAGGGAGAGAATCTTCAGGCAGACTCCCTGCTGAGTGTGAAGCCCAACCTGGGGCTGGATCTCAGGACCCATGAGATTATCACCTGAGCCAAAACCAAGAGTTGGACACCCAATCGACTGAGCCACCCAGGGGCCCCTTGAAGTGTTTTTAGACATAGTTTCTTTAAAATCAATTCTTGCATTTCTTAAGTTTTTGCAAGTAAGAGCTAATTTGATCACATTATAAGTTTATCATTTCTCTGACACAAGATGCTTCTTATTGTGAAAATTTATAGAAGTACATAATGTGCTTGAGTCTCCTGGGCTTGTCAGGGTACTGTCAGTGTTTGAGCTAGAAACTGCCACAGTGGTTGAGTGGTGTTAGAAGGAAGAGTAGTGTCTCCAGCTGTACAATGTACCATTGTATTAGATCCACTAGGTTGGTAGTGTGATGGAGAAGAAAGAGTACGTACTTTGGAGTCAGATAGACCTTGATTTGAAAATCCAAATTTGTATGTGAAAATGTCAAAATTTTAAATGATGTCAATTATTCCAATAATTTAAAAACATCAGTGAGCCAAACACAGACACACACAAACACAGACATACACACCCCATGGTTTTATGCATATGTCAGCCCACAAATAATCAAATTGCAATTATATACTAGATAGTATAAATTTACCTGGTGTAAATTTCAGACCATGAGGCCTGAATTCTCAGCTGGTAAAAGCTTAATTGTACTATTGACCATTTATTTACTAAACCCATTAAGGAAAAATTTGTGGGCTCAGCTGCCATTTCGGTAGTAAATCCCATACTCACTTTAATGTTTCTTCTGTGTATTTATTCATCATGGTATTTTTTTAATAAATTGAAAATTTATGCTCTTTCTTGGTAGAAAGTTATAATCTCTGTATTCTAGTTCATGAAGAATCTAGATTCTAGATTCCAATATGGTCTAAACCTTTGCTACCAATGAATTTCAGGGTTCTAGATAACAAAGTGCTATTTTTCTAAGCTTAAACTTAGGGCATTAAACTAAACTCAATAATTTTTCAATTCTTTACTGTGTCTCAGAATTTATAATCTGTTAGCTTCTTAGAATAACCAATTTCTATATTTTATAAAAGTATATTTATTAATGAGGTGTATAGTTTGCCTTCAAGCAGGTTGAACTTTGTATGTCTAAGTTTTTTTCTATTTTTAAAATGGAGAAAATAACATTTTACCTCCTTACCTACCAGAATTTTTATGAGGATAAATTAAAGAGTATATGTGAGAACACCATGCAGTGTCTTTTTTATCATCATTATTTTATTTTCACAAGATGTGTGATTAGAAACCACCCTAGTTGCCAAAATAATGAGATAATATATCTGAAAGCTTTCAGCAAAACACAACGCTTTAACCCTGTTTTCTCAGTCTTCATGTTTATTTTAGATATTCTTCTAGAATCATATCATTTATTCTGTTGTAGGAAGAGAGATTGTTTTTCATGTTATTAATTTACAGAGGGAAATTTATTAATGATAACTTATAAACCAAATGTCTAGATTGTTGGTCAAGATTTGTTAACTTCTTTTCTTTGTCTGTCTTTCTAGTAGCATTTGTTTATTAAATATTTTGAGTTCTTACATTCATAATATTATGTTGATATTAATTTAGCCAATGTTTCAGAGCTAACTGCTGATGTATATACCTAAGAGTACTACTCTATTTCTTGATAGAGTAGAATGGTATATTTCAAATTAGTTAATCTTTTCATTCTACATACAGTTGTTTTACTAGTAATCCTGCTATGAAAGAACTACAGAAGAATTTGTTGGGTGGTTCATCATTCATTCACTAGCATTCATTGAACACATCCAAGATCTCAGGAACTGTTTGATAGGACTTGGGGTACATAGTTTGCAACAAGAAAGATTTAGTTCTTGTTCTCATGGAGCACACATGCTCTTGGAAAGACAATAAACAAGGAAACTAAACACTTGGAAGAGATACTGCTTTAAAGAAAAAAAAATAAAAGTAACAAAGGAGATATGAAAATAAAAAGAATGATGAGCACTGGGTGTTGTACACAACTAATGAATTACTGAACACTACATCAAAAACTAGTGATGTACTATATGTTGGCTAACTGAACATAATAATAAAAATAATAATAATTTTTAAAAGTCACTGGTGGGGATAAAGCTACTTCACATTTTTTGGGCAGGAAAGACATCTTTGAGGGAATATTTGAGTAATCTTGGAAGTCAAGAAAGATTATCAATGGAAGATGCAGGAAAAGGGCATTCTGTAAAGTTGCAACAGTAGTACAAAGACACCGTGGTAACTAGGTAATTATGTTAAACAAAGAAAAGAAGGATCATCTGGTTAGAAGAGGGTGAATATGAAGTTGGACAGGTAGGCAAGGAGTAGATTACCTAAAACCTTGAAGATCATAGAAATAGGTTTTATTCTAAGTGACTGAATGAGAAATCATTGGATGGTTTCAGATAGTAGAATGACATAATCATATTTAGGTATATTAACCAGTGAATTTGTACTAATGCTCTTCATTCTTCTAAAAACCCTTAGATTATATAACTGCTATCACATTTTACAGTCTGTTTTTAGAAATAGTTGACCTAAAAATGAGATAATTCATAAAAAAAATGCAAAATTCAAAATGCTGTCATGAAAGAGAAAGAGTGCACTTTACTGGTTGGCACAGGAAGTAATAGCATTAGTAGAAACTTCTGGAAGAAGTGGTTTTGTTTTATTATCTATAGAAGACCTAAGAGTCAGAGATCAGAGATTTTCAAAAATGTAAGAGGTCATTCATCAGAGGAATTAAAGTTGGAAGACTGGTTGCTAGATTGTGGCACATAGGATTCAAATGGTGATGGATGGTTGCAGAAGGGGAGGTTTTTAAAGTTGCTCTTGATGGAAAGATTTAGTCATTTTATATATATTCAAAATACTTTTGTATAAATCCATAATGCTAATATTCACAATACACACAATCACAAAGATCCCGTGAAAAATGAGAATTTAAAGATTCTGAGCACCCTGTGATATCTGAGAGTCTTGAAATCTGTTTTTTTGTTGTTATTCTTCTTGTTTGTTTGTTTAAAAATTTCAACCTTCATGTGTGATGGGACCCAACAGGACTAGTGTATTGTAACCATTATTTCTAATTGGGATAAGACAGCATGGCCCTCAGAAATATGTGCCTAACAATCCTTGGGACTGGGGAAAGGTATGTGTTAGCTAGAGAAAGTTTTAGAGGTAGTTCTGATAGACCTTTGTGTGGAGTCATATCTCATGGCTTCCAGTTAAGAATTGTTTCACTGGGCTCGGAGCCTTATGAAGGCATATGTCCCCAGTTTTAATGCAGTGCCTGGCATGTAGGAGACATGTAAGTCTCCTTAAATGTTAGGATTTTTGAATGAAATAATTAAAATATTAAATTTTCATTATAATTTTCTCAGATGTCAGTCATTTTATATAGGAGAAGATCATTAAAAATTATCACCCCCAAACCTCTTCTTACTCCAAAGCTGACCTGTATTCCTGTAAATGGGTCCATTACCTGGTGTATGTACTCTCTGTACCGAGTTGGAATTCTATAAATATTCTACAGGAATCGGCATAGCACCAGACCATTGTTCTTATCCAGAGGTTTACAACCTATTTCTGAAATCCTGTCTATAGTTAGAAAAAAAAAAGTGTACTTACTATTTTCTTATAATGGCATGTTATCTTTGAAAAGTAGTCTCTTTTATTAGTAGCCAAGATTAATTCAATTTATTCCTCCCAGCTGTATTTCATTTTTCATTTTTCTTATGAAAACAAAATTACAAACATAGGGTAGAATACAGTTACTTGTATCCCTTATCAGGGAACCCTTAAACAAACAAAAACCAATTTAAATCAACCAAAAAATTAAAACACTGTTGCAGTGTTCCCATTCCTATTCTTGGCTTTCCTAAATACTCCTTAAAAAATGAGAAATCTCAGCAAGTCTGATTTCAGACATATTTTGGGTTCAAATTTTATGTAACCTGTAATTTTTAAGTAAACATTTTTATTTTTACCTACTAAAGCAAGGTATAAATAGCTCTCTCATTCTATATATCCCCCATGTTTTTCCCTATATAATGAATTTATCTAACCTGAGGTACAATTTGCTAGAAGGTATAACTCAATGTTTGCTGAATGTGAAATTATATTTCTATCCAAGTGGTATAGGTAATGTGGCATATATGTCTTAAGTTAGCACTTAAAAATTCAACAGGGGCACCTGTGTGGCTCACTCAGTTCGGCGTCTGCCTTCTGCTCACGTCATGATCTCAGGATCCTGGGATCCAGCCCTGCATTGAGCTCCCTGCTCAGCAGGAGCTGAACTCTCTTTCTGCCCCCCCCCCCCGCCCGCTTTTGTGTATGTGTATGCATGCTTTCTCTCTCTCTCTCAAATAAATAAATAAATCTTTAAAAAAATTTCAACAAAATATTTTACTGTAGGAAAGGGGTACACACAGAGTAGAAAAAATTCCAGGGTGAAAGTCAGAGTTCAAGCTTTGAATTCTGATTTTTCTCTTCAGTAGTAAAACGACTTTGAGCAAATCATTTCACTTAACTAAGGGTCAGTTTTCTCATCTGTAAAATGACAATTTCTGATTCAAGAGAATTATTTTGAGGATGCTATGAGCTAATGCATGTGAGTCTTTTTTGTTTGCTTAAAATGTGAAGCAACATACAGTTTTTGATTTTTTTTCCTCAATGACAAATCAGCAATCCTGTATATCTTTTTTTAGAACTTAGAATAATGTTTTCATGTGTGTTTGATCCAGAGAGGACTTTGTAGACATTCAAGTTTATCTTCCCCTCTTTTAGCTTTTGAAAAAAATTCAGAAAAAAATTTAGCTCTAAAAAAATTTAGAGCTCTGAAGCGACTTTACCAAGTTAAACAAGAACCATGACAAAACTCTAACCAGAATTCGGATATTGAGATGAATTAGAAATGTCTGCAAAATACATTATTTTTATTCAATCCTTGTGTCTCAGAGCTAAGCATGTACAACAGAAATAGACTAACTGTAGGAAAGGTGATCTTTATCAGACGGTAAATATATCATCAGCAACTTTTCTTAACCCATCATCAAAATCCTTATTTTTCTCATTTTTAAATGGCTGAGTTAAGCAGAGCACGTTTGCATGCACTGTTACTTTTTTATGCATTTCAGCCCAGTCCTTGCCCTGAGTTGTAAATATAGCTCATAAGAAAACCTTAATAAATAAATGTGGCAAATTTGCAAGCTTGCAGTCATTTAGATTTGGTTGACCCTTATATCAGTAAGAAACAATATATTCATCATATATTCAACCAAGATTTCTTGAGCTCCTACGAGTTATAATAAAAATATCTAATATGCATTGTGCTTTCTGTGTGCCAGTTTTATGCACTTTATATGTAGCATCTCCTTCAAAGTTCACTTTCACTCCATAAAATAGGTGTTATTATCACCGCCATTTTGCTAACGAAGAAATTGGGACCCAGAGACTTTAAGGATGTTGTCCGTTTTTACAAGCATTGGAGGAGGTAGAGCCCAAGATTAAAACTCTGGCCATTTGGCTCCAGAGTCTGCTCTTAACCACCTGGTTATGCTACTGGATGTTGAAAGCTCTGTGTTAGGGGCTGAGGATATAGCTGTGAGTGAAGCAGGCAGGATCTCTGCCTTCATCAAAATAGACAGTGGTACAAAATGTAAGCAAGTGTGCAATGATTGTATAGCAATAAGTTTCAAGGAGAGAGTAATTACAGTTGTCTAGTGTCATAATGGATGGCTTCAAACAAGAGTTTGAGAAAGCTTTCCTAACAACTTATGACATTTTAAATCAGCAGAAGTTTAACTGAAAATGTGCTGACAGAAAAGTAACCACCATAATTGGAAGAGAGAGGAGCATGGGTAACTGAGTTTCGTTGACATGATAGGTTCATAGACATTGCTTTTTGTTAGGCAAAGTTCTATCAGATGGAACAATTATTAGGTCTATGTCTTACATTGCAGTAAACTGAAGCTATTATTCTTTTAGCTAAAGCCAGAAGTAGAAGAAATCTGATTATAGTAGTTTTCACTGCAAGCCTAAAAAGTCTGTTTTTGTCCTGAAAGCAATAGGAAATCACAGCTAGTTATGAGTAGATAGAACCAATTAAAGCAATATTTTAAAAATACAGCTTTCTCTGTGTGATATATATGAAGAAGAGAGGCAATGTGATCAGTCAAAAGCTATTGCAAAATTATGTGTGTGAAATAACAAAGACCGTCAGTAAAAATCAAGAGGAAAGATCAGATAAGAAAAGATAGTAGCTTCACTATTTTGCTTGTGTAATTGTAATATCTTAGAATCTAATAAAAGCATATTCTTACATGCAAGTATTTCAACAGATTCATGTTAAAATTTTAGAATCTTTTTCTGAACTAGTGTATTAGTCTACTTGTTAAAAAAGTAGAAGTGAGAAATGAATGTGTGTGAAAGAGCTGAGGATGTGCATTTCCAGAAGTCACTCCCAGGCATGTTGGTGTTTTAAGAGTTAATATTACTAATTTTTAAAAATCGGCCCCTTCTTAATTCTTTCAACAATGTATTTGTGTCAAGTTTCCAACAAATAAGAGAAAAAAAATTTTGCCTTCAATATATTTCAGTTCTAGAGTCAAGATGCCCCAAAAGTAAATCATATATTGAAGTGCAGTATAACTTACAAAATAGTAGAATATAACTCACCTAGAAACTGAAATATACACTATTCCTAACTTACTAAGAACTACCACCAAAAAATGTCAGAATGCTGATAATGCCTTTGATAGTTTTGATGCAGTAAGAGTTGTTATACATACATGAAATATACCAGTTACCCAACTGGTAATCAAGCTGATAGAGATCCCATATGAAATTAACGATCTGATTAGTAACACCTTTAGTCTAACAATTGCACTTTGTGGCTGAATATTATGTATGTGTGCACGTGTGTTTGTTTTAGTTAAAATATATCAAAAGAGAAAAATGAAGATGAAAATGTAGTGTTACCTTAATATAGCTAATATGTTATTTAATAAAACCAGTTCATTTCTACGCAGGTATGACATTAAGGATGATTACACATTGAGAATTAAAAAGGCCGTGAGTACAGATGAAGGCACCTACATGTGTATTGCCGAGAATCGGGTTGGAAAAGTAGAAGCCTCTGCTTCTCTCACAGTCCGAGGTAAGAAACTTAAGATGTGAAATACAATTGAATCAACAGACTAATATTTGGTTAAATTGGTAAGTGAACTCACAGTCAAAATAATAGCTTACACTCTTTTATTATTATTATTAAAATGCCTAGATTTTATGTCCATTCTGTCATGAATTGAAATAAAATTACTTTCAAATTTGGGTTCAGATGGGATGATTATTTGAAGGAATTATTTTTTTATTTAATAAATAATAGCTAAGATGGTTTAAAAGTAAATCTTAAGAATAGAAAAGATTTATACTAATCTTTTATGTACCCACTGTTATGAAGCATTTACTGCTTTTTAAATGTCACAATTTTAAAGGTACTCTGTTTGCTGTTTAATAGTTTGCCAGTTTATACTAGGAGGGTACTAGTTTGAAATTCTTTTTTATTTCAGCATGCAAAAGACAATAAAAATAAATAAATAAATAAAACCAACACTGCTCCCAAAGTAAAAAATGGATACAAATGAGTTCCCGCAATGAGAAAATCTGATTTAGAGAGTGATTTGTGAAGTTCACTGGCCTTAAATAATTGAAATAGTCAGTGTCGCTCCTGTAATAACTTTCACTTTCTGAGTGTCATGCACTTTTTCATTCATGGAATAATCTTCATTCATAGACTCCCTAGAATTGCCAATAAGTGAAAGAAAGCATTACTTAACCCTACAGTGAGTTAGAATGATTAACTGTCTTCCTGGTGTTGCATGTTGATCCACATGAGTAAATTATATAGCCCCAGGTACCAAGTAGTACCGTGTGGACATCTACACTTATTCTTGCCAAATAGACATCACCCATGGCATCATTTCCACTCACAGGACTTCAGACAGAGATAGGCGAGCACATCCTCTGCTCAGTCTTTCCACCTTTCTCCCACCACCTTAATTGATGCCTCCTCATGTCATCCTTTGTGATGTCAGCTGCATGCTTTCAGCCCAGTCTCAGTTATATCTCACCCTGTGTAATCACACCTCCGACCCTTGTGCAGCTTTACTCCCAGAAGTTTTCACAAGATTGGTGAAAAGGTTTGGAGGAATTTGCATTGGTGAGAAATGTGTCAGGGATTCTCATGTTGGTCCTCCATCGGGGCCATCATTTTTTCTGATCTATGACTTCAGCACCAAATCGTAAAACAAACAAACAAAAAAATCCAAAAAACAAAAACCTGTCTTTCTCTGGGTAACACTTAGGAGACAACTTGGAAAATATTGATGATTTCCACACTTCTCAATCGCTCCACTTTTATTCCACCAAATCCATTTTTTTCCCCCATCCGGACATTCTAGCGTGAACTTAGATACAAAACAAATTTAGACAAAATCGGCATGCTGGTTGCTTAAAAACGTTTTCATTCCTCATGAGTTAACAGATCATGAAAAGCTGTGATCATATACCAATCAAATATATAGACTGTATATTATCAAAATCCAATAGCCTTTGTAAGCCCCATTACTACATTTAATCTACATTCTCTGTATGTGATTATATATTTATATATATATTGTTTGCTAGGCAACCCTTTGGGAAAACAATTCACCTGACCAAATTTTCCCCAAAGCTTGTTTATTTGTTGTTTCTGAAGTGAGTGGGGAAAAAAAAATAAACAACCCACCAAGAAATGTTCCATTTAAAAAATATTTGCTGACTAAACAAAGTGAGAAAATGTGAGGAGTTGTTTGTTTACAGAAGCAGCAGGGTTCTTTTTATACTTGAATGCTTGGATGAATGAGACGTGAAGTGGTCTGTTTGCTTTGAGAGATTTCCCAGCTAATTGTTTTCATAATTTGTTGAAAGTTGCAGGTTTAACATTTCATTTAACAAAGCATGCTCCTCTCGCATGGATGTTTCTAGCTAACTTAAAAAACTAATAGAGTTTTTTTGTTTTTAATAGGATTTTTTTTAAATCAGCAAACCTTAAATGGTCTCTCCCCTAATCTGTGTCCTGTAGATGGATTAGAGAGTTTAATCTGTGTGGTATGTATTTATTACTCATCTAAGACTGAAACCTCAAAAACAGGGTTAAAGAAAAAGAAAATCTCCATGATACAATAGAATATGGAGTAAAATATTATTTAAAAATATTTTTTATCATTAGGAAAAGCAGTTGGAACTTCCCATGCTAAGAGGTGAACAGGAGAAAAAGCATATTATCTGCGACTGTTTTCTGTGCTCATTTTTCTAAGCACATACATGAAATGTTTAGCCCTTCCCTGGATTGTTTTATTAGAACAGGGTCAACTGACCCAAGAGGCCGTGTCCATTTTCATTCCATTTAATGCAGGGACACAGTTTAGTTTAATTTGCTGATTTTGAAAACATCCACCTGCTAGGTTTTTTCCGGATGAAATGTTGCTATGTAACAAAAACAAGAAGTTGAATTGGGATGTTTCGGCTAAAATTTTATCATGATATTCAATTGGGGAAAAGAAAAAGGACTTTTATAGTCAAAATCTGAAACAGAGATTTGCTGTTTGCCACTTTAAAATAAGGTGAAAATAGACTATAAAATTAAACTTAATAGCAAGTAGCTCCCTTTGAGGACTTGACAAACATAAAATTAGAAAGAAACAATACTAGACAACAACCAACCTCCTAGCATTCATATTCTAGTCAAATAACTCATGATCTAATAGAGTGTTTTTAAATGGGTCCAAAATGAATTAACACAAACTGCATATTTGCAAACACATTTTTTCCTATTTTCAGGTCTTCAAATTGGCTTTGCATAAATCAAGACTTCATTGGAAAGACTATCTTGCTTTTAGGGCAATAAAACCTTTTTTTAAATAAAATTACTCTAGACTAAGTGAGATAGAAATATGTTTTATTTTTTTAAGCCTGATTTTTCGCCATGGTTTCTTCTTTTTCTCTCTTTAATATCAATAGATTCAAAATGTCTTTTGGTTTCTACATGAAATATTATGTTGGGGATTCAGCCTGAGGTTGCACCTGAAAAATGCAAATTCAAAACGAAAAGACAAAGTTCTTTTCCTACTGGACATTGACAAAATTAAGAGATATATCTTTCGAATGAGGCACAACTTTACGATGTTAGTCTGTTGTCTTGTTCTCGGTTGCTATTTTTGTGTGCACCTCACCCCAAGAAAGGAAACAAATTGTGCATTGGGCAACTTTCTGATTTTTTTCCTCTTGCTATGTAGGACACACTAGAAGGTCACTAAACTAGAATTTTCATGCTGCTGCTATAATTGCTTTATTCTTCTTTGAATTCTCTTAATCTCCCCCTTTTAACTGTAAATAATATTGTTAAGACCACGCATCTCCTACAGAGGCAACTCCATATTGTTTCAGAGAATGCACAAAACTAGTATCATGATGTATTGATTGAGTGAATGAATGCCTATAAATATGGTTTCAATGGCTATATTTATCTCATCATGTCCAATGAGACATCATAAGACAAAACTACCCTAAATTCTAGAGTCATGTTGTATATGCACTAGAGCTTTATCCACGGGGATGTGGGTGAGACACTTGTTTGTTGTGTAAGTTTATATTTTGATTGTAAGAGTTCATAATAGTTCATATGCTACTAAATATATTTCCTCTTCATGTGAATAATGGCACCATATGTTTTATATTTGTCCATTGCCTTTATATAAAGTGGTTTACTATCTAAATTGATTTGACATTATTCTCTTTAAAGAAAGTATTATTAAGCCCATGTGTGTCTCTCACAATTGCTGTGCATTAATAGCAGGGCCAGCCTGATTTTAGTGATTAAGTTATGGTATAATAAAAATATAATAATAATTTGTTGAAGCAGCAGTTCGAAAGCCATTCTCAGTGTGAACAAGAATCAACTTGTCAGTCATTGTTTCCTGCTCTCAGCCAAAAAAAAAAAAAAAAAAAGGAAGGAAGGAAAGGGAAAGGAAAGAAGGAAGGAAGGGAGGAAGAAAAAGAAAAAGAAAAAAGCTTAACAGTAGTTAGGGAGCTACCCCGTTGAAATCTCTCAGGATGTTCCAACGTATTTGTTATATTTTCATCCACCCTGTCCACGGATGAAAAGTGATGTGATCTTAACTTCCTACTGGCTGAAAAGCAGCATCAGGGGCTTTTAAGCAGTCCTTGTGATGGTTCTGACTGACCATGCTTAAAATCCAACTGCTATTTAAATCAGACAGTGAGGACTTCTTTTATTGACATGACATTTGCTAGTCTATGACTTGAATAGTTATATTCATCAGGTTCTTAACTTTGGGGTAATACAGGCTGTTTAAAAAAATCTTTGAAAAAATAACTATAGTAAGTGATGACAATATGACTTTACATAAAATATCTCTCAATTCACATAGAGCTAATTCTGCAATGAAAATAATTATTTTCTTAGAATTATATTTATAACTTTCAGTTTTAGTCAAACTCAGACATCCTGTTCATACTTGAATTATAAGACTAGAGATCACTCTACTGTCCATACTTAAGTGTAACATTACACATCATGCATTCTGATAATTTTCTTTTCTTTTTTTTTTTAATTTCTTTATGTTCTCACCACACCATTGTAATGTCTACAGCTCGCCCTGTTGGTAAGTAGCCATCCTTCTATCCATTTAGCATGGCTTTGTACAATGCTTCATAACTCATGCATAGTAGGATTTGATAGAATGAAATATATTTATTCACCCATGTTAAAATATTACTTGTGGGACTATCTTCCATAAAAGTTGCTCCCGATCTATTCATCACTTTGATAAACCATTTTGTAGTGACCTATGGTATTAACAATAGGTAATGATTTTCATGGAAAATAATTTATGAATGTTTAATACTATATAAACTGCTAATTTTTCTTAAAGAGAAAAATATAATAATTCCTTTTTTCCTATATATAAAATAATCATTTACTAGTTATGGTTGATATTCATTAAGATAAATGGTTAGGAACTAAATTAAGAAGTTTGATGACTTGATGCACTTCTTTGATTTTAAACTGCTTCAAGTCCTTGCTTTGTAATGGCATTTTTAACTGCTGTATACTTATTATCTGTTTTCCTATTTAAACAAAATTCGGTAGAATGCTTCAAGTTACTCTAAGTAGATGCTTACACCAAGAGGAAAAGAGAAGGATGAGTTGTGTTCTTTGGCATGAAAAGTTGGTGGTTTTAATATACTTCATCCTTCATTTGGCTGTACAAAATTGAAGTTAAGTGTTTGCATTTGCCGTAATTTAAGTGGTAATTATTTGTAAACATTTGGAAAGTAAGATCTTTTCAAATCCATCGATTTAATAACTTTTCTGCATCTCTTTTAAAGTTTAGCTTAACCAACCAACAAAAGTGTTTAAGTAAAATAAATCTCGGTAATTGTGTTATAAGTAAATGAACAGATGGATGCATAAATGGACGGATGGATGAATGAATGAATTTAATATAGTGCTTCTTTAATATATCTAAAGATATTTTAATAAGTTATTTGATTTGACACAGCTTTATAAATGGTCCATTTTGAAAAAATTTTGAAGAAATCCATTTTGAAGAAAACTTCAAAATCTTTCTTAATACACTGGCTTGACATTGACATTTAATATATATTGGGTCCAAACTCATAACATTTTTCTCCATTAGTTGACATATTCACAAACCTTATTGTCATGTAGTATATTCTTGCATAGATAGCAAATATAGAAAATATAGAGCTTTGGTTTCCCAATCAGTTTCTGGTCTGCTATTTCTGAGCAGTACTTCCTTTGTTAATTGTTTAATATTCTTGATCCTAGGTCACTTTGTCTGTAAAATGGAGAGAGTAGTATTGACTTATCAAAGCTGTTGTAGGAATGAAATAAGCTCAAGATTGATTATATATGTGAAAACACTTTGTATGCCAACAATGGTTAGCATATTCCTAACTTCTGAGACATATATTATTTCATATTTTTATATTTTTGAAACACAGTTATAGCTTACAATTAATTTGAATGTAAAATGCTGGCTTTTTTTTTTTTCTTTAAACACAATTATTAAACTGATCATCTTTTTACAATTGGGGATGTTAGGAAATGGAGGAATTTTTAAGCCTTATTTTTTAAGCCTTATTTTTTAGTATTTGTATGAATTCTTATTAATGATAACTTTACCTATTCTGTGGTATGATATCTAAAATTAAGAAGTGAATGGGAAGCAATAAGATAACTTTGCAAGTTAACAGGAAAAATGACATTTAAATTTTAGATCTTTCTATATAGAAACCTTATGCCAATAAACCATGACCACTGGACTTACATTATCTCACAAGTTCCCAGAACAGAAAACAATATGTTAATAATTTCCAATACATTTAAAGCACAGAAATAATAAAAAAAAAGATATACATTGATTAGAAAATATTTTGTACAGGGAGCTTTGAGATGTACTTGTCACCTAAAAAGCGTTTCAAAGTTATTTCTGTTTTTATTCTTGTTTAAAATGATTTCTTAAATTCCCATTGGGCTGGAACTAAAGAATAGCTTCTTGACACATTGTATTTTATTCTGGGAAAGTCTGTCATTTCACAAATCTATCTCCAATGACTTATGACAATGTTCAGAAATATGAAGAACTATACTTTAAACTTGACAACTGCTATTAATTTTGGAAACTGAATGTTAGATAT
This sequence comes from Callorhinus ursinus, assembly GCF_003265705.2. Classification (NCBI taxonomy): domain Eukaryota; kingdom Metazoa; phylum Chordata; class Mammalia; order Carnivora; family Otariidae; genus Callorhinus; species Callorhinus ursinus. The sequence continues at coordinate 22,480,433 of NW_027397063.1, forward strand.
GCTTTTATTGGATCACCAAAGATGAGGTGGATAATGAGGAAATTAGCTTGCCTTTCCTTTGCATAAGCTTTTTACATGAATTATAATTCAGAAGCTATAGATATGCCAACTTTTTTTGTAAGGTCAGAAAGTACAAATCAAGTAAATCATAAATTAAGTAGTCAAATAATAGAAAGCTACATTAATAGTAATATTTGTTAGTTGACTAAAACACAAGTTTTTCAACTTTGAAGCCTTTAGCAAAGTACATTAATATTAATATTTGTTAGTGGCTTGAAGTGCAAGATTTTCAACTTTGAAGCTCTTAGCAATAGCATAAAGGGTATTCCACAAAGTAGAAATCACAGAAAGGGGAGAAAGTCCAGCTTTGAAGTCCAATATAAATTAGGTGAAGAAATAGGTACCAAATATCTAAAATTTAGAGAAAATTCAAGGGATAGTTCCTGTGTAAAGATTTTGAAAGAAAATTAGAAATCTATGCAAATTCCAGAATATTTATAGATTCAGAAATTAATAGCTACATTCCATACAGGATTAAAACAAACAAACAAGTTGGTAGTCCATGTGGAAAGCCCATTTAGAAATCCTTATAAACTCCCAAACTGGGAGTTTTGTCTCAATGGATAATTCTTATGACCTGTGTTTGAATTAAAGAATTGGCGACTCTATGCAATTTGCAGTTGGAATAAACACCTTCTGCTCTACTTTTGAGACTGTAGGAAAAACTCTTGACTTAGAGGATCCTCAGTGGCGGAAATATCAGTGAAAGCAGACAATCACGTACTTGCCAATGGAGAAAAGTATTCTCCGGATTTCACTTGCTCATTGGCAAAGTCAACATTTCAACAAGAGTCCTTCGATTCAACTTCCATAATTTGGCTACCACAAAATTACCATGAAATTGAGATGAATGTCACTTTGATTATTAAAAGTCTGCCAGCCCTTCTTGTGGCTTTGACTTTTTACTATTCCGAAGGCATTCTTTGTATGGGAAGCAAAAATACATCCTAGGACAGAGTTAACTAAGAATGCTGAAATGTTCATTTATTTGGAAAACTCTTCTGATAAGTTCTGATAAGGGAACTGACAGAAGAAAATCGTCTAAATAGGAATAAATATCTTGCTTCCTATACCCATCTGTCTTATTTTCTCTTGGAAGCCTTTCCCAAGCTTAAAAATAAAAAAGAACATCTATTTTGGAGACGGGCAGCACATTTTTTCCTAGCAGCAACTCAAAACATGATGAGTAATTTGGAAGAGAACTGACAAATCTACCAGCTGCCTTGCTAGTGAACTGAGCCCTGCTCCGTTTCCTATCATGTATACCATATGCTAGATGCTGACTGCCTCCAATATGGAAGCTAAAAGCTGTGGGCATCAGGTGAAACTTGTCTAAAATATCAAAAACAAACTGACAATACACAACTTTATGGAATCTTCTAAGTATTTCCTTATTTAGTGACTCAAAAGCATGTTTCCTTTTGATGGAAGAATATAAATGGCCACGCAAGAGTTTGTAGGTACTGAGAAATATATATGTTTGAGACAAAATTCCCATTTTTTAATTATTGTTTTAAAGAAGTAGCCACTGTTCTAAACAAAAATCTATAGGGACTTTGTTTATTTTTTCAAATCTTTTCACAGCTTAAACACAAAAATTAAACATATCCTCATTTTAGAAAGTTCCATTTTGAGCTGAAGTGTAGTTTTGTTTTAACATGCTCTAAAACACATTATTGAGACCACTAAGATGTCCAATAAAAAGTTAGTATTTGAAAATTCATTCAAGGCAAATTATAAAGCAGACATTACTTACAGAATAACACAACTGATCTTTCTGACACCACCACCCTCCATCCCACCTTGAAATCTGGAAAATTTTATGTGCTGTATATAATTTAACTTAATATTGGAAATATTCCAGGCTTTTTTTTAAATCAGAAAACATGTAGGTATTATATATGAACCCTTTCATGTCAAGATCCACTTTTCTGCAAAAGGCGTCCGGAGTGTGTCTTGGAAGGAAACCTCTACTTTTATTCCCTGCAGACTTTCTTCCTTGGACAAGCTGTTACCCCATGACCTGAGGCAATCATCTCTGTCCTACAAGCACTTAATGTTTCCTGCACCTGGCGCTAATTAGCTACCTTATTCAGAGTCCCATTTAATTTTTATTAAGCATCACGTTTTTCATTGCTCCGTATGTTTTGATTAAATAGTAGGTTAAAAAAATGCATTCTGTTTTGTCTTGTACATTCCAAGAGAGTTTCCATAATGTGAAACGTTTAAAATATCTCAAGCTAATGCTAATTCTTAAAGTGAAAAACAAGTGCTAGCTACTTATGCTTGGCTGGTTTTAGTCACCGACTTGATTCTTCTGCAAGGGCCTATGTGTTTGACAATGTCTGTTCATTGCCTCTAAAGTAGAGGATAGGTATAAAATTATTGAGTCATATTTTTTTTTCTCATACCTTGCTGGAAATGTTGGGTTGTTTTAGAATTGGAATTGTACTGTAGTGAAGTCTGAGGTTTATGGAATATTTTTATCTTTGGCTGAGATTCCCTCTTACCATTTGAAGACCAATGTAGTCTCTTCTAGAAACTTGCTGGATTATATCTTGGTCCCGATCACCCTGTATCTAATATCCCCAGGACACAAGCCCTTGAATCTGTGGATTCATGCTTTAATTTACTCTATTTCAAGAGTGTTTTCTTCTCTTTTATCTTTGACTATTTTTTTCTGTCTCACTTTTTCTGTCTCCCATGAGTAATGTTGGCTTTCCTTTGTCTTAATTCCATATTTATTAACTTCTGTATAATAATTTTGAAGTCATCATTTTTATTTCATATTGTCTGATTTCATAATGCTTATATTATCTCCCTGACTTTTTCAATTGCAATTATCATTTTTTTGGTATCTAAAATATATTTTTCAAAATATATTTTATTTATTTAATTTTGTTTTCTCTTTTCATCATTTCCTTGCTAACCTTAAGTATAATAGTCTTCACCTCCAGTTGCCTTTGAGCTCTTTAATCCCATTTTGAGGGTTTTATTTTTTTTTTAAGTTTGATTCTTTTTAAAAAGAGAGGCCCTGTGGTATGTAATTTCATTTAGACTATGGACAACTATTTAGTTCTAAGTATTGCTGTGTTTCCTTGGGTAATTATTTGAAGATAAAAGATTCTTTTTCTTTTGTTAACTAATTGATTATGTTCTTTCTATCAATAATTAAACAATTAGTTAGTGTGCAGCTTGTTTTATTTTATTTTACATAGATCCTGTTTTTAGACCCCACCTGATTATTAATCATTTAGTTAACTGCTGAAGATTAGGGTTTGCATGTTTGGAGAAGAGAGAATGGGAAGTACCAGGGTCATTCAGCAGCCTCTACATGGACATTATCTTGAGTAGTTTATCAAAAAAGATTTTATTTCTTCTCGGTATGCTAGTGACTCTGATGGTAAACAGCAGATCTATTTAAGTTAGAAACTGTCTGCAGTCCATATGAAATTCCCTCTTCATCTTTCTTCATAATCCCTGCTTCATGATAAAAATGGCTTTTAGATGTATTAGTTTTCTACTGCTGCCTAACAAATTACTACAAATTGAGCAACTTCATTAGCACCCAGTTATGAGGCCACAGTTCTATAGGTAAGAAGCCCCAACAGACTCATCGGAGTTCTTTTTCCTAGCATTTCACAGGCCAAAATCAAGGTTTTGATCAGGCTGAGCTCTTTTCTGGAAACTCTCCAGAAGACTCCACTTCAAAATTCATTCAGTTTTGTTGGCAGAATTAAGTACTTTGTGGCTATAGGATTAAAGTCCCATGTCCTTGTTGGCTACCAGCAATAGGTCCCAGTTCACTTGCCAACCTTTGTACATGGCCATCACAACCTTCAAATTCAGCAATGGTCTGTTGAATCTTTCATGTGCTTTGCTTTATATCTCTCTGACTTCCCATTCTGCTATCAGCTAGAGAAACTTTCCTGATGGAAATGTCTTATTTAATTAGGTTAGGTCCATCTGATTATTCTATCTTAGGGTCAACTGATTAGTAACCTTAATTACATTGGCAAAATTCCTTCGTCATGAGACATAACATAATCATGGGAGTGTCTCCAGGAACTGAAAGTTATGGAGGCCACCCTGCAATTTTGCCATTCACATTAGGCTTGGCTTTTCCTTTCCTTCAGTACCTTCTCCTCAACTTCTGCATTTTAACTGGTTTTCTACAGTCATATCTCATATTTCCTAAGACTCCTTCTTAACTCTAATTTTTTTTTTCTTCTTCTCATCAAAGGACCATGGGATGGGTTCTCACATTGTTGACAGGTAGTTTTTGTGAAATTGGCATTGATAGAGGATTGTGAATAGAGGCTAGTTGGTATTTACCATGCTTTCTCCCATTTTTTCCAGACTTGACTATGTTTGGCAGGACTACTTCACCATTTGTGGTTTTGGGCTATCGTAGTTTATCTATAATATTAATTTACCTTGTAGTAAATAGAGGAAAGTGGAACAATAAGCCTTTACTCCATTTTCTTAACCTAAGTATCAAAAATCTTAAATAGTCATTAATTTTAGTGTTTACTAAATTAAGAATAAAATAAACACTAAATATGTTAACTTAGTAGTTGAAATTAAAGTACTATAAATATCAAACATCAAAATAATATAAAAACTCTGGACTGAAACGTTGTTAGGAGATTAGTATTGAGAGATTTCACTGGCTATTGCCAGAAAGAAATAGTAAACATATTTTAATACCTTCTAAGATAGTCAAAATTTTCATTTACATGTTATAGTAATTTGTGATTTGATAGAAAGAGATATCATGATATATATATATATATATCTATATATGTGTGTGTGTATATTTCTGTGTACTATAAAATAGATATGATGTGCATTACACCTAAAAATTATATGCATGACATTTGAATTATGACATTACTTATTTAAACATATTAAATATCACTCAAGGGAGTAGCTCATAATTAGATTCATTAAAAATATGTAAGCTACCAAGTTAAATTAAATTTTGAGTTAAAATATATCTGAATGCCTTTTAAAATCTCTTATGGCAAGCATTGCTTTCTAGATTTATTAGGAATATTATTTTCATCTGTTCTACAAAACTATTAACTCTTTGTTAGTAAATACATTGTTATATTTATCTTTTTGCTGCCTCTAGGTCTAGCATAACACATGTGGTGGGGCAAGCTAAATGTTGGTTCAGTTAATTGATACACACATATGCATACATAGGTAATACTTGCCTAGAAAATGTTTATGCAAGCAGCTTTAAATAGTTCTATAAAAAGATTAAGCAACATTAATGGTAGCAGGCCAATCACATAGTCCCCATTCTGCTAGTAGGAGATAAAATACAACAAAAAGAAGGCACTAATGAGTTAGGATGGTGCCTTACTAAGCGTGTAATTAATGTTATTAAGAAACATTGCAGTTGCATATTAAAATTCCGTTAACTAAGCAGCCCTTCAGCATCAGTACATTTGTTTCTTGGTTGCAAGTTTTTTTTTCTTTTTTTTTTCTGATTGGCATCTTCATGCAATCTTTTTCTAAAAAAAAATGAGATAATGGGATGTGATCAGCCTTCGTGGGTTAGCTGGAGTGCTGACATGACAGTTCTGGCAAGTTGACAGGTTAAGTGAGTGAAAATGAATGTCTTGTCTCACCATTTACTTGAAGAATCCCCTCCACAACCCCATACTTACAGCCCCTTCTATCTGCAATGCGGAAATGTCTAGTTTTCCCAGGTTAGGATCTAGATAGAATTTTTTTCACTACTCATTAAACTATTGTCTTTCTGTTGATGAAAAATGAGATCATTTAAAAATATAATGTAAATATTGCTTTATTTAATAATTCATTACCTTTTAAGCTAATAGTTTGTTTTTTATTTGTTTGTTTTTTGTTTTTGAGAATGAACAGTCCCTTAGAGAAAAAAAATTTATTTTGTTCTCAGTATTTTAGTCAGTCAGGAAAGCCAGTTGAAAAGTAAAACTCCTATTGATAATGGACAGAGTAATATAGGAAAATGTGCTTGACAATTCAGAATTTGTTTAAAATTTGTCAGATTTTTCTAGGCATTCTCAATTTATAACTTTTGTGGAATTCAGAATGTCTGTGAAATTTGCATGTTGAATCTCAGGATGATTTCCTATATTTAACAGGATTTCCTATACTTACCTATAATCAAAATGAAATCTATTTTAGCAAACTGGAATATAATAAAGTTTAAAATTATCTTAAAACATATCCAACTTAGTTACTTTAGGAACTAACTACTATGTTTATTGCAATGTAGAACATTTTTTTTCTTTTTGCAATGTAGAACTATTTAATACCATTAGAGGATTGAAATGGACTTGCTAAAGCCAATAAATATTATTTACATGGAAAAAATTCTGGTTCCACCAACATAATTCTTCAGTTTAATAAACAGAAGTAGTTCTAAAATAGCTACATAATTGCAACATGTCTTTATTCATACGAGATTGAATGCAATTTGTATATGTGAGATGTTTCATGGGTAGAGTAGAAAGCAAAGTCTAAATAGATGAAGAATATAAGAATTGTGATTTTTTGTAGCCATTCTATTGCCTTTGAACATTTACGTTTCTCTTCATATTTATGGAAGCAGTATTTCATTTAGTATTTTTATTTTTTCATACTGACATTAAGGAAGCAAATGTAGGGATAAATTTATATGTATTTATATTTATAAAAAGATACTAGATTAATGAAGAAGCATATCTATAGATAATTACTAGATTATTGTTGAAAGGAAAGCTATAGATTTTGGAATTTTACCATGGAATTTTTAATATTAGCTAGAAGTAAGGTACTGGCTGAGAAAGAAGGCATAGCACTCAAATGGAAGAGTTATTGCCATGAACTCAATAAGAGGTTAACTGGAAAGGTAGGTAATTTAGCAATTTAATTACTTGTATTCCTTGAAAATAATGACAAATGAATAAAATGTGATTAAGCAGGCTTTATAAAAGTGATTATTTTAAATCGTTTATCCCTAAATTGTTTTCCCTTATAAATGCACTGCTTCCTCTGAGATGAATTATGTGTTAATAAGCTTCAAATCATACATTTCCAATATGACATTATACATTTCCAATATTATTAACAGAAATTCTTTTGAAGTCAAATGAAGTGCTAAATAGTAAAAATTAAATAGAATTAAGTAAGTTGAAGAAACAATCATTTACCAATTAGAAGTTAGTCTGTTCTGATGATAAACTAAGTAAACATTCATCTCTTAATCCCACTCTATATTGCATTTTAATGAAATGGCTTCTCACCGTGTTTATTGTTGGTGGGGGTAAGCCTATTAACTAAATCTTTTCAGGAAAATATAGAATTGGTTGTTACACAATTCCTCTATTTTTCTATATTGTTGTTGTCACTTTGGAATGGTGGCTACTCATTTGTAGTCTTTCTGTCATAAATTTCCAATATGGTACAGGGGCAATCTCTACAGAGGGACATATCAGAATCAGTTGGGAGATTATTTTCAAACAACATATTTTCTTTGGCATTCCTCCACCCAAATTACTACAATAGTGAGTCACTGTCTCTGGTGGGAATGTGTCATATCCTTCCAATATGATAAAATGGAAAAAACATTGAGTATTTTCTTTAGATCAAGAACTTTTTGTTTTTAATATCCTATTTCAAGACATTCATTTAGCATTCACTAAATGGGACTTTTTCAGGCCAAATAAAGATTCCATTTCAATGCAAAATGGTAGCCCCCGATTCCAGTAAGAGATTACAACTGAACTGAGGAAGCAAGACACCCAGGCAGGGGGAAGAATAGAGACAAAAGGCAATGCAAGCAAGAACAGGTATCTTAAAGTGGAAAGAACACAAAAAAAGTAGAACATAGAGTGTGCTCAGGTTAATCATTGTCAACAAGTTGGATCAAAGAATAATAGATAATGAGATGGGTCAACCTAGGGAACAAGCCAATACATGTGCAAGTGGTTAAAAGTAGACTGTTCTGCTGAAATACCACAGCTGGTCTGGGGACAAGTGAGTGTCAGGATGGTAAAATCTCAGGCCAGTGTAGTGGAATGCTACACTGAGGGGAACAATTTGCAAGCATTGCAAGGGCAAGCTATAAGAAAAGCACTGTAGGTTTTTGAATAAAGAATGACTTGAAATAAGTATACTTGAGAAAGGTTGTACTTTTCAGTAGCACAGAAAGAGCAAGATCATAGGTTTTATGCTACTTTAATAATAAAAGCAATTATTCAGGAAAAACATAATGTTATGATTTTAACATCCTTGTACCATATCGGAAATCATAGCATATGATTCTTATCCTTCTGTGTGGTACTAGAGATGGCAAATTTTAGTCAGATCATGGTTTGAAGTAAACTGAATTAATCTAAAAGCTCAATGTTTAAGAGGTCCAACTATGGCATTAGATGGACCATAAGTCAAACCTGTCCTCCGATCTAGTGCTTTTAATCTTTAAAAACCTATGTGCCCTTTATAAGATTTAGTTTGATGATCTTCATATCATAATGGTAGTAGTTCGTACATAGAGTTCTGTGAGTATTAAGTGAGATAATGCCTGTGAATGGCTTAACACACTGCCTGGCATTGAATGAACACACAATTAATGTTAATTATTGTCCTTGTATTAAGCAATTTGTGACTCAGCAAATCTTTAACACAAGCATATGATAAATGAGTGTGCTCTTCAAATAGGCTTATAGAATATATTAGAATGTAACAAGCAAAAATGTTAAATAGCAAAAAAAATATTTTCTACTTGCTTAAGATAAAGTTCAAAATGTTTATTACAGAATAAGAAGCTTACTTACTCAGGCAACAATTATACCCAAAGAAAGCTCAGCAGACTGTGCCTGTAACCATCCTGTCACATATTAATATATGCAACTGCTGCATGACTATCTCCATGTTCACGTCTGCCATAGAAAGTCATATTTTGCTGTAAAAACAACTCGAACATGATGGGATTAACCTTTAGGTCTCCTCAGCCCCTCATCTCCAAGCCCACCTCACGCATGGCCTGTGCCTCCTACTCATGTTCAGCCATCTGATTTCCATAACACCCACTCACTTCCACCAGCAGGCATTAGCATAACAGAGCTGTAGCCTGACTTTGATGGAAGCCAGCTTGGGCTGAATGCAGTATCAAAGCATAATTTAGCAGAAATCAAATCTAATTTAGTGTGCATTGTATTTAAATTCTCAAAAATGCCGTTTCAAGTGAACAATACCAGACCTCTAATTCCACTGACCTTTTTATATTTGGGTCTACTTTCTGGAAATCACATAACCCACTCTTCTTATAAAGCTATTGTTTTTCAGTTGGAAGTATCCATCGAACACTGAATGGTACCACTGTTTTCTTCATCTCATTTCCTGTGATAGCTGTAACAATAAGGTATAATCACTTAACAGATTAAGCAACTATGTTATTATGTCACAACTACAAAAGATTTGTCTACCGCTTTTGGATTTTAGAGAAGATATAAATATGTATTTTATAGTCTTCTCTCTTAGAAAATATGTAAGAGAATTGCCATTTCTATCACTAGCATATTCTTCTGGAGCTCATAACTCAACCTTTTTAATGCACATTGGGTTTAAACATGTGTTTGGAATTGTCATCTTGAGGACCCAATCATGGTTTTTCTTTATGTTTAATGAGAGCCATCATAGAAAATCCATTTTATATAGAGCACAATTTGTGCTACCTTGCTGTATTGATAAAATGCCACCTCTCTGCCTACTCCCTCCCATCGGTGCCATCAGCCAAATACTGTCTTTTCAAACCATTTTCACTGCCACCTGGCAGAAATACTGAAAATGTGAAATGTTAGCAAAAGAATTATTGATGCAGTTTTTCATTTTAAAACCTCAAAAATAAATTCCTTCAGCTGATAGGCCTTCACAGGAGATTGCAATATAGATCTTGAGCAGAGAGAGTCTACAGAAGTAAAAGAGATTGATGCAATTTGTTTCGGTGGTCCAACGTTAAGTGACAATAGGAAAGGATGTACATTTTGAGACACTTAAATACTCTTAAATTTTTTTGCTTAGCTTTAATATCTGTATTTTGTTTGTTTAATTTTAAAAATAATAAGGGGAATCCCATTCCAGTGAGAGCAGTGTGGCTTAGGTTCTGATGACAAGAAACTATTTGGTATGTTAGAAATAGGGTGTATTTATAATAACTTGGAATAAAAATAGAATATAAGTAAAAGTCATATGAAAGAATTCTTCATAGTATGAATAACACAAATGCTGGTAGTTATTTTGTTAGGGGTTTTTAAAGAAATTCAATATTGGTTAAAAACTCAAAAATTATGATTTCCTGGTCTTCATAGATCATATCAGTATTAGTAAATGTTACATTATAATATTACAGAATTTCTTTGTCCTTTAAGAGTTCTGATGAAATGTTCTCTTAAGGTGCTACTATGACTAACAATTCTCAACTGGATTTTCTGCCCTAACTTGCTAAGATTTTCCCACCTCACATCTGTCCTTTCTTTAGAAAAAGCATTCTTTCTAAAACATAAATCTTACTACATATTTCTTGCATAAACGTCTTCGCACAGATCTCCGTAGCTTTCAGGGCAAAGTTTAAGTTCTTTTAGCATAAATTATATGGCCCTATTTATATCACTTCTGCATCTCTGATTTTATTCTTAAGACCATTTACACTCCCCTAACACATCCAGCTCCTCAAGTCTCTGCCTTATGTCTGCTTCTCTCTTTCCAAGTGACCTTACTCCTCTTCATCCAGTGAACTCTTACTTGTGCTTTAAAACACAACTCAACCATGGCCCTGTCTGGCATCTGGCCTCTTTTTTCTTCATCACCCAGTCTATTTGCTGCTCTTCCAAACTTTCTCACCCAGTGCCCTCTGCTTCTTGTATTATTATACAAATCAAACTATGCTCCATTTGTGTTTATTTACTTATTTACTTGGAAGTATCTGCCAATTTTTTATTTGGCTTTCCATCCCCTGTACCCAACAGAATGTCTCATAATTTGTAGTCAATCAGTGCATTTTGAATGAATAAATGAATGAATCATATCTTTTCAGAAAAGTGGAGAGATAGTTGTGGTCATTTGCCAGCCCTTTTTGGGGGGCGGGGGGTGGCTATGTTTCTGCAGCTGGTTAAAATTGTAGGATCTAGATTCCAAAAGCATTTTGCAAAATCACTTATCTACTACAAAGTTCTTAAAAGCTTAAAATATTAAATACAAGGAGATATGTGATTGTAATTAAAGTATAGATGTTAATTTTACTGAAGTAGATGGGTAGACAGATACAGGGTGAGCATAATATACTTAAGACTATAAAATATATTTTCATTCTTTTCACTTGATGTTTTATTTGGTGACTTCAATCATGTGTATTCTCAACTATTACATTTTAAAAATGAATTATATAAAGAAGGACTTCATAGCACAAATTGGGCTCTAAGATTTTACTAACCAGTTATATGAGCCAATTTAAATTCTTTCTAGTCCAAAGCAGTACAAATGAACAGATAAGCTGAATGTGTGACTTTTATCAGACTGTTAAGTGATTTTTTTTTAATTTTTGATAATGAGGTATAAGCTAAGTTACTCTGACTTAGTATCCATATTGGCACTAAACTTGTCTTTCATAGGATTACTAAAAAATGGGAACTATATTTGATCTTTAAATTTTGCTTAATACATATTATTTTTCTTGGATATTGGAGATAATAGAGACCAATCTTAAGTCTTTTTTGGTATAAATAATCCAATGGTTTCATATCTTCCCTGAAAAATGGACATTGCAGTGTTTTAAGAGTCGTCCCTGAAGTAATTTTGTAACATTGATTTAATCTATCATTCCTATTAGAAAACATGGAACAAAAATCAGTGTATCTGCTGATTCAGTGAAATTGTGTAGAAATAACAAGAAGATTGTAAGAAGCAAGTAATCTCCTGAAAATGCAAGGCAACATAAACCACATTCTGCTCAAATAGATCCATAAATCTGGGTTCTCCATACTGTTAGACTGGGTCTACTGTTATCTATAGTTATAGAAGAAAATTTCACTTAGTAGATTTATCCCCACTGTCCCTGGGGTATGTGTTGAATGGGTTGAGTTAGGAGGCAGTATAATAGAACCCAAAAACTAAGTCACTACAAATCTCAGTGAATTAAAAAAAAAATCTGCTGCTCTTTCTACACTAGCATTCTTGTAAGAATGAGTCCTTGGTTGTATGTTTGAGGCTACCCTACATTTACTTTGTTCTTGGACCTGCTCTTTTGTATTCCTGAAGGGCTGAAAGAATTCTGGGTAAAGACTTCAACTGAATGTCATTTATTGTTCTAATCCTTTAGAGTTCAAATTTTGGGATGGTTGCCATGGACAGCAGGTTTTAAAAATTAGAGTTGATTTAAAAAATTTTTTCATCCTCCATTTTCTAGCATAAGCAACGATTTAAAGTGTAAACAGATGATGAGAAAAGTCATGGAATAAACATGCTGTTTTCTTGTCAGCGGAAGTGGGTTTTGGTATGAAGAAGATGTCCTTGTGAAAACTTCCAGTTATACTGTCTACTGTCTTTCACTTGGCTCCCAATTTAAACTTGAACTTTCTTAGGATTTTTACCCCCCCCATCCCTTCAGTTTCTTTTCTATTGGCGTTACCCATGCCTAGATCTCATTATTTTTGCCTACATCATTCCCCTCATCTTCCAACCAGAGTTCCTACTTTATTCACTGATCTGCCTCCCTCACAGTCCATACTATATTCATTAAAGGGTTAAGGCATCTAACGATTTTGCTTTGCATCTGTCACTTCTTAGATTAAAAAGACCCTGAACAAAATCCCCACTTTGGCTTCTCAGGACTTTCTTAAGCTACATCCAAATCTAAATCCAAATTCAGCCAATGATGTTTACACAACTGAGACCCTTCATTTCTGCCAGAATACACACTGTACGCTGGATGTGTTCTTGCTTCCTGCACTTTGCTCAGTAAGCTCCTTGCTTGGAATGTGTTCATTTCTCCACTTATCTAAATGCTGCCCTTTCCTCAAAGTCCCCATAATGTGTATTTTCTGCATAAAGCCTTTCACAGCTGCCATAACACAAAGGGATCCTTTTCTCTTCAAGTCCTGTCACATTTCTTATATGTACTAGGATTTAAATGCCCCTATGCTGTGCTCTGAAAGCATGTCTATCATTGAACTTAGCATAGTCTTAGATAATTGTTTTACCTTGCTTTTGCTGTTGTCATCATCATGTTTTGTGTTTCCCATTAGGTTGTGAGTTCCTTGAAGCCTGCAGGATAGATATATTTTTTTATCTCTGTATCCTTGTGTCCAGTAGGGGAACATAGCAATTGTCTGACTAATGCTTATTTATCTAAATGAAATGAATTAAGTAGAATCAACCATTTTCAAACATGTCATTATATCATTAGTTATCTTTGTATGTAATTCCCAGTTCTTTAATTCTTTGATGTCTTCAACACTTTAACTCGTCAATTCTAGAATATAAGCACTTTGAGGATAAGGATCATATTCTAAGGCTTCTGGTATCCCTGCGTGTAGAACAATATCTTATAAATATTACAGGAATGGTCAATATCTGTGAATAGACTAATTTCAGAAGAAGGAGATACTTGTGTAATGAAGTGATTCTTTTTTATCTTTATTCAAATAGCAAAACCAAATTGGGAAACCATATTTTTCTTTAAAAAAACATTAAAATATCATGAAAAATCTATTTTCCTATGCAAATATATGGGCTATATGATTATTATGTACAACATTTAGGAAGTGTCTACTAATAAATTTTCTTTTCCTTACATTTGATAGAGTGCTTTTCTTCTTCCCCCATTGTGTGTTGAAAAATGCTTTAAAAATAGAAAAAAATTAAAAACTGTAGCTTCTGTCTGGCTCTGAGCAATCCACCAGATTTTCCCTTTGATATCTTTTTCTTTGTCAATGGTTGATATTTATACACTTTCTTTCCTTTTAAATTATAGCTCCTCCACAGTTTGTGGTTAGGCCAAGAGATCAGATTGTTGCTCAAGGTCGAACAGTGACATTTCCCTGTGAAACTAAAGGAAACCCACAGCCAGCTGTTTTTTGGCAAAAAGAAGGCAGCCAGGTGAGTGTGAACTTTGACTGCTTTTCTGAAATCTCTGAACTCTGTCTCTGGTGCTCCTCAAAGTTTGTCTCGCCTTTCCTGTTATCGGTGTTGAATTTATTTTATTTCTAAAAAAAAGAACAATTAATTCTAAAATAAGTGAGAGTTGGATGTTCTATATAATGTTATTTTCCAGTATTAATGTCCAAAATTCTGTATTTTACATAGAATAGATACAACTCAGTGTAACTAAATTATCTTAAAGAGCATAATCAAAACCTCTGTAGCTATTTAAAATCTCTGAACAGAAAAATAATTTTACTTCCTTGCAGCAAGCTACATTGGGATTATCAAATGAATTTGTACAGATAAAGTGTTTAGAATATCTTAGGCATATGTAAACAAGTCAAACAATATCTCCATTATCAATCTACCTAGAAACCAATTGCAATCCCTGTACATAGAGAGATATTATAAATGCCTTTTCTTTATCATTAACTTAAGGATACTTCCATTTAAGAGTGGGAGAAGTATTTACTTCCATCATCCCTTCTGGATTCGTTCATAGTGGGGTTAGATAGCACATTATCACACATTATATATCAGAAGGAAATAACACATTATATACCAGAAAGAATTAGCACTTGCCTGGTCTTTGCTGTGCCCTTATCTGTCCACTCATGGCCCTCTCTGGGTAGCATGGCCTTTCAGACTCTGTTCAAAGTCAATTGGATATGCTATTTTTTTTTCCACTTAGTGTCAAAACTTGAACAAGCACTTAGCCTCTAGGTTCTCAGGCAATGAATGGAATTTCCAGCTTAAACCAAAAACTGTTCTTTGCCTAAGAACTTATCAGTGCATTCCTGAAGGACCTAGAGATATTTTTGTTGTAGACTTCCCAGAACCATCTTTAAGGAGGCATACAGTTCTCAGGAAAAGACCTCAGCACCCTCTGTTGTTAGTCCAAATTCTGGAAGAATTTCATGATTAAGAGTCCCAGGAAATCTAGAAACTTTACCAGAGATGGGAAATTTTTTAGACTATATTAAAAGAATCTGTTGATGAGAATTTATGTATGATTATCTGGGTAGAGAGACATCAAGAAGTTCCCCTTAGTCCTCATCTTCATAATTCTGCTCAGGCCAGGGCTGCCAGGACCTGAGGTCTCCCACTACCCAGACACTGATGTAATGCCCAGCACCAAGGAAATGCTCAACACCATTCTGGTCACCCCTGCCCAAGACCCACACAGTGCCTGAGAAAGCTGGGATGGGTGAACGCTGGAGAGCCCTGGTAGCTCGACAAGATTTTTTCTCTTGCCTGTAGCTCTTTCCCTCCACCCACCCTGGTGGCTTTGGGATCCATCAAAGTTACTCCCTCAAGCCACTGATAGTAAATGTAATGTTATGAATATATTACTTATTTATCAATTTTATAAATATAATGATATAAAGCAGTTTGTTGCAAATTTATACTTTAAATCCATGTATTGAGTCAAATTCCATCATCCCATATCTCATTGTTATATAAATACTGCTGTATCATGTGTAAATCACATGCCCTCAAATAGCTCTAGGTTGACATAAGATAGTGCATAACATGTGTATTGGTCCTGTGGCCCAATAAACATGGTATTTAAATATGCTACATTCTGCTTTAATGGCTTTTAAAGATAATCAAATAGCTTAAAATATTTTTTCTTTTTTTTTTTTTTAACAAAGTGGCAGGTAATTCCAGAGATATTAATCTCTGAAAAAAATTCCAGTTAGGTAACTTGATTTGATTATAATCTTAGGTCTGATTTTCTTTCCTTCATCTATCTCTCTTGCATCAGAGCAAAAGACGGAGAGAGAGAGAGAGAGAGAGACTGTGAATGAGAACAAAAGAGAATTGCCTGAGCAAATTGTAAAGTTTCAAATTATGAATTGGAATATTAGGAAAAATAAATTGGTCTTACTGTCTCCAGTATCCAGTTTTTACAGTGATCTATGACTCTCCATCAGTAGAGAGTTAAGAGCCTGGACTTAATGGTCCATATTCCTCAATATGTGCTGATAATGCCAATTAGCACTAATAGGATACCTAGGCACTTCAAGGCAAGAAGAGCTTTGTAGAATTCCTGGGTTTTGCTTGTAATCCATTTTCTTGTGCCTATATCACACAAGCAGGGAATAAAGATGATGGGTTAACCTCAATCATATGCCATTTTCCATGTCAACGAATCATTTAGAAGGTGGACTGATATTACATTGTAGAGGAAGAGATCCCAGAGAGAATTAAGCCCATCTGATGTATTAGTGCTATGTAAATTAGTATTCTAATGGCTAATTGTAGGAAAGTGCATACTTTGAGTTATTGTATCATTTTCAAGTGGCTTTAAAATTTAGACCCTTCTCTTTTAGATGGTTTATTTCAGTAATATATTTGGATTCCATGAGAGAATTAGCTTGTTCTCAAATTGTTTCATGTGCATGAAAATGTCTAGCCTTATATAGTAATACAAGTTTTATAGGAGGGCAATAGCATTTTGAAATTATATTCCTGACATGCTCACAAACATCACTTCTTTTAGAAAGGGTTTAATAACATGGTAATGTTTATGTAAAGTGGGCTTATAGTGTCACACTCAAATCTAATAAAGTGGACATCCATCATGTTGCAATAAAGAGAAGAGCTTCTAATTAAAGTAGGACATCATTCGCAGGATTAAAGTCATTTAGCGTAATTGAAAAGTGTTAATACCCTATTTTATCCTCTTCCATTGGTATTACTTCAAGGGTAAAAACATTTTAAGGTGAAAATGTGTCTTATGCCTTTAATTGAATGTTATTACCTCCTGATTGTAACGTATTGAAACTGTTTAATTACAAACCTGGAAAATTAATTACTATGTCGAGAAACAGATCCCAGAGGGTTATAATGTTCTTTTTTGTAAGTAAATACAACATAAAAATTGATATGTTCTTATTTATAATCCAACTTGGAAACATACCTCAATATGATTTGTTATACCCAAATGTTTTTCTTAATTGAACAACAATAAAGCGGCATAGGTCATCCAAGTTAACATTACTGCTCTCATATAGGAACTTCTAAAATTTTATGTTTAGGCTGCTCGTGTTTAATGTGAGATGTATAGTAAAGTAAAATAATTTTTCATAGAAAAGTCATATTTGAAATTCTTTAAGGGCACATGCCTGCTTCAGAAACATTCTGCACCTTTTTATTTTCAATGATTTGCTTCATCTTGCATAGATGGTAGTATATATATCTAGATCCTTTCAAAGCTATTACAATCTGCAGAAATTGTATAGCAGGAGTAGATTTGGCTGTCTCTCTCTGTCAGTCCCAGCCACACACTTTTGAATATCTTCATAAGAAATTCGGGTAATTACATCAAGTATTCAGAATGATTAGTGGAAATTCTATTTTGCATTCCTTAGTAATGTGCAGTTTATAAAGTACAAGCATAGTTAATGTTACATTCACATTATCACAATGTGTGATGAGTCACATGAGCATTGTTATGCCCATTTTACAGATGAGGAAGCCATGTTTCAAAGATACTAAGTAACTGGAAGTAAGTAAGGGAGAAAGTAAAGGGTTAAGATAAAGATCTATGGTTTTTATTTTTTTATTATTTTTTAAAGATTTTATTTATTTATTTGAGAGAAAGAGTGTATGCATGTGCTCACAAGTGCGGAGGGACAGAGGGAGAGGGAGAAGCAGACTCCCCGACGAGCAGGGAGCCCCACGTGGGGCTTGCTCCAAGGACCACAAGATCATAACCTGAGTAGAAGGCAGAAGCTTAACCCAATGAACCACCCAGGTGCCCCAAGATTCAGGGTTTTTTGATGATTATTCCTTCAGACTAGAGCATGATGACTTCTTAAAGCATATTATTTTTCCGTGATTTGGAAAAGGTTTCCCACTGAGACTCCCTATATGACATTTAATCATTTCAACACCATATTTTTAGAATAAATGTATTTTCCAACCATATTCCAGTAATTGTAATAGCTAGTGTTAATATATTTTTCCTTCTGAGTGGGAAAAGATATTGATGAGATTGTGTTTCTTCCACAGAACTTGCTTTTCCCAAATCAACCCCAGCAACCCAACAGTAGATGTTCTGTTTCGCCAACCGGAGACCTCACGATTACCAACATTCAGCGCTCGGATGCGGGTTACTATATCTGCCAGGCTCTAACTGTGGCGGGAAGCATTTTAGCAAAAGCTCAACTAGAAGTTACTGATGGTGCGATATTATTATTAGATTTGTTTTAGGAAAATAATAATTTTTATTTCAAGATCCATATTAACCAAGTGAAATTTTCTGAGTTGCTAAACATGTAAATGAATGCTTATCTTCTAAGTTTGAATCTAGGTAAAATATCATTTTTAATAGTCTCTAATTCTACATGTACTGTCCCAAAAAAGAATATCAAAGATTATCTATTTTATTTTTAAAAATAGGGTGATTCTTTCTTTATTTTTTTTAAGACTTTTTTTTCTTAAAGACTTTATTTATTTGAGAGAGAGAGAATGAGAGATAGAGAGCACAAGAGGGAAGAGGGTCAGAGGGAGAAGCAGACTCCCTGCTGAGCGGGGAGCCCGATGTGGGACTCGAACCCAGGACTCCAGGATCATGACCTGAGCCGAAGGCAGTCGCTTAACCAACTGAGCCACCCAGGCGCCCTGATTCTTTATTTTAAATAAATGACATCACACTCCCAGTGTATAGATGTGTCATCTGTATATTTTTTAGTCTTATGCTGACATGATTGCTTCTAATGGATATTAATAATATTATCTCATTAGAGGAGGAAGAGATATCATCTTTAATATTATCAGTGGAAACAGAGATGAGTTCTTGGTTAGCTAATCACATTATGACATCCTATGACTTTTTAATTATTCATTCACTAAGTTAAATTAATTAAATACCTTCCAAACTACTGATGGATGCTAAACTTTTTGGTTTTTTTTTTATTTGCACATTATGTACTATAAATCGTAGCTGAGGCACCTACATTTATAGTGAT
The DNA here is from genome assembly GCF_003265705.2 of Callorhinus ursinus. Lineage (NCBI taxonomy): Eukaryota > Metazoa > Chordata > Mammalia > Carnivora > Otariidae > Callorhinus > Callorhinus ursinus. The sequence continues at coordinate 22,499,650 of NW_027397063.1, forward strand.
TGTTGAAAAGGATGTGAGGAAATTCATAATCTGTTTTTATTTCCCCCAAGAGCTTATTTGTCACATTTGATAGGTAGGGAACTTTAGATATTTTGTGAGCTTCTGAGTATGAATTTAAGCCCTGTTCTTTGATGTCTTAAACTAAAAATTCTCTCTTGTTCTCCTATATTTGTGAGGTTTGTGGGGCTTTTACTTTCCCCGTTGCTGGTTTCTGAGATATAAGAACTTTGTTTTGTCACCTCTCTGATTCTCTTCCTTCTCTGCTCATGAAATTTGATTCACTTTTATACAATTCAAATTTACATGTAGATTAAATGGTAATTTAAAATTAATAGAAATGAAATATTTTTTAATGTCTGTCTATGGCATTGCCTGATTCAGCACCATGTCAAGAATAGAAATAAATGGAACAGACAAACATTGGTTGCAGGAACATTCAGTTGTTAATGGCCACACCTGCTGATGTTGCAGAAATTTACTGCCATGGAACTGAAACAAGTCAGGTTCAAGGGCAACAGTGCTAAGAAATTCTTTAGATGGGCAAGATCTTTGTTCCTTCATACCTATGTATCTTTTAAAAGAAATAGTAGATAATTATTCATCTTTCTTAAGTCCTTATGCAAAATTTACACCATTAGCAAAAATGTCCAGGTACATACACTGGGAAAAGAAGATATTCTGGCCATAGCCTAAGTTGTTTTCTATATACAAGAATAAAACATTCTAAGTATAATGATGAAGACCTCTACTATAATCTAGTTACTTATATTATTTTACAAAGGTCAGACTCTAAAATGTTTCTAAATAAAGAAATTGTTCATGGGAAAAGGCAAACCATATTTGTAGAAAACAAAATTTATGAATTAGAAAAGCCAGATGATATCACAGATACTCAGAGTCATTTCTGATGAAATGAAAAGGAACTTTTGTTTTTTAGAACTTGTGTTGGTTGATGACATAATCTCACAAAACAAAACAGTAGTTATTCTAGCTTAGAATAGTAGTTCTAGACTAGAATAACTACTAGAATAGTAGTTATTCTAGTCAAAACTAAAAAAGTGAATACAAATTTAAACCTGATGAGTGAGATGACTGTGAACAGTTTGCTACAACTAGCTTGAATATTAATTCCTACATTGATTTTTACTTAAGTAAGCAATCACAAAGTCAAGATCCTTTTACAAAAACATTGAACGAAGGTTATAGAGTTATTGATTTTGACAATAAAGAACTGTAACTTCAAGACCTAACCACACACACACAGACACACATTATTATTACAAATAACTCTTTCTAAATACTAACTTGCTACATTGGCTGATGCCTTGAGCATCTATTCATAGTTTCGAATTTTTCAGATTGGTTAACAATTTAATGGTACGTGAGCTATCATTTTCATTTGGAACATTTTTTGGAGGGTGTGACCCAGGGCAAATTAGAGCCAATTGAAATTCCAATGTAGAATAAAAAACGTATGTCATATTCAGAGAAATAAGCAAAACATCTATAATAGTGTTTCTGTTGCTACATTTTTACACTTAGACTCCTTTCTTGGAGGTATTTTTAACTCAAGTGTTCATATAAGATGAGATTGCTAATGGTGATGAAATGTTCTGTTGAGTGATAATTTTACTGATTATAGATTGAATGAAGATGCTTCAATATACTTGAATTTCAAAATATCCTTTTAGAAGACTTTCTCATTAATTCATTGGCACTGTTCATTTCTTCCTTTCTTCTGCTCTTTTTCTCTCAGAAAATTAGAAAATTGTAATGAGAATTCTGAGTACAGCCAATAACATCCAAAAGTACTAGAGAGAAGAAATGTATTTATGTATTATGTTGACAGTAAATGTCACACCATGATCTCATATGAATGGTTTATTGAGGATTTATAATGCATAGTTAAAGAAAACCATGGAATTGGTCACAGATCACTGGAAACCCTAAATGTTCATTTAACCTTTGACCTCAGTGTCATGGAAACCTGTGGTCATCTTTCACCCATAACATGTTTGAAACTGAAAATTCCTTCCGGCCAGGAGATTTTCAATTACTTTATTGATTAAATTCATTAAAAAGACATTGAGCTACTCATTTGAGCAATAAAAAGGAAAGAGACTAATCAGATGTCCTTGGCTATATCTAATGATTTCAGGGATATAAAAATAAAAACAAGTTATAAGAAGTTACCTAAATTCTGTAGAGATATTTAATTTGAAACAAAGCAGTAAGAATATTTAAAATTGAATAAATAGATTCTACTCTAGTAATGCAGACCCATTTTTCTCATTGAATTTAGAATTATTCATGTTTTGTGAATTGGCCCTTCATTTAGTTTGGATATCTATTTGCGCAGTATGTGTCAGAATTAATATAACATTGTATTTTCACATTTTCTGAAGTTTATTTCACTTACTTCTAAAATGAAGAATTTGATCAAGAAAATCATGAAAGAAGTAGTTCTAATTTTTGTTTATAAATAATACACAAACAAAATTTTATTTTTTTAGTTTTTTATAAGGTTTTACATATGTATATAGACACACATACATACACACATTTTAATACATATTTTGATGTAGTAGGTTTAGGTTGATTGGAAGTCCACTGTGTCTTAACATGCACATGCAATGGCTCTATTTCATAACTTCTATTTTAAATTAAAATTGGTTGGCTTTCTCATGGTAGGCTGTAAAGGGGCTGCTCAGCTGAATGTTTTTCCCTCAAAACCACAAATTCTAATAATAAAGATGATGCATATAGATTGGGAAACAGATAACCTGGTGGACAAAGAAGATTAGAGTGTTAATGAGCAAAATGACATTTTGATAATGTACATTGTAACACAACATGACGTTCTTTATAGACACTTTCTCCTCACAGTTGCTTAACAATCATTAAAATCCACAGTTGTTTTTCCTTTCTGTGAAAGTTTTATATTTATATATGATATACATATTTTTTGTAATTATATAATAAACATAATATAAATATAAATAAGCATAAATATTTTCGGTAATTAACCAAAATCCATGCTGACGTTTATGGAACTGTCTCTTAACAAAGCCTTCCTTGGACCTGAACTTGTCAGTTTTGTTACGAAGTGTTCTTCTAATGAATTCTGGATGAAACTTTGCACCCAAATGGCTCCATATTTCCATCACCCATTTAAGTAATACTAAAATTCTGGTATATTTCCTAAATCATTATGAAATACTTCCAAAGGCACTGAAGATACTGCCATGAAACAATATTTGATTAAAAAAAACACTGAACTAGAAGTTTATGAAATTATGGAAATTTTACCCAGATGAACACAGGAGTTGATATATATATAAACAGTGATTTTACATGAAAACAGTTATTTGTCATACCATAAATAGAGTTTAACTAGATTACTGCTTAATTCTAAGGACTGGTTAAATCCTATCATCCAGATTATAATACTGTAATGTAAGGCCCAGTGTCATAATCTTGGAAGTAAAATGTTTATATCTAATAATTTAACATCAACCAATATTTCATAGTCTCTATATATAGCAAGGTGCTTTGAAGGGTGAAATTATATATTATACATATATTTATAATAAAAGCAAAAATGAAAATTGTTTCCACCCATATGACACTCTACAAGTTTTCTTAAATATGCATATAAGAGATAAGTGTACATTTTGTGAATAACTGCCATGAACTTTCCATATTTTTATTTTTATTTTAATATGATGAAGACTTTCAACAATACTATAATGTCAGAATTTATTATTGCCATCTACTGTAGGTAATTCAGAGTAAGTTATAAACAACAATATGTCCTCAGTAAATATGCTATATATATAGTATGTATAAATGATAGATACATAATGGACATAGAATATGCAGAATAAATTATAAGTAATATGTATGGGATATACACCTAATAGTATGATGTAACTTCTGAGAAGTTAAAATATACTGAAAATATCCTTATCCTTTAGTTTTGACAGATAGACCTCCACCCATAATTCTACAAGGCCCAGCCAACCAAACACTAGCAGTAGATGGTACAGCATTACTGAAATGTAAAGCTACTGGTGATCCTCTTCCTGTAATTAGCTGGTTAAAGGAGGGATTCACTTTCCTGGGTAGAGATCCAAGAGCAACTATACAAGAACAAGGAACATTGCAGATTAAGAATTTACGGGTAAGTAACGCTTGACTTGTATTTGGATCTTCATTTCAACTTAAGTATTGCCCTCGGGAAAAATTGCTTTGTGAACTTAAAATCTTCCATACTAGCACAGTTGCTATACCTTTTATTATAGGCCATGTTATTTCTTATTTTATTTCTTATTTCAAATTCATCATTTGATGAATTGATATTAGAAAGTCCTTATGTTAATATAAGATCATAACAGACTTAGAAACCTTTTGTTCTTTCATTCCAACTCATATGTATTCAATTGATAAAGCTAAAAATCTTAAACACATGAAGTTAATGATAGTAATGGGATATTTAAAGTCATTTGAAAGTGTCAAATGCTTCTGATTTACTGTCATGAACAAAGGATGTTTGTAAGAAATGTGTATAAGTTAGCTTGGCCAATTTATTATATGAAAAAAACCAAAGACATAAGATTGCATAGAAGGTAGGTTTGGCTAGTTGGTCGAAAATCTTACATTTTAGGTTAAGTTGCTGTGGAGTTTAGATTTAAACCTGTGGGCAAGGACAAGTCATCGCTGTTCTTTTAATAGAAGATGGCAACCATTCCTACCAATTTAACAAATTAAACTTACTTCAGAAGCAACTCAAATGCCATTTCTGAATATTGTATTAGCTATCTATTGCGATTTAACAATATTAACAAACACTTAGAGACTTAAAACAACATACATTTATTATCTCATAGTTTCTGTGGGGTTAGGAGCCTGGGTGTGACTTAGTTGGGTCTTCCACTTCTGGGTCTCACAAGGGGACAATCACATATCAGGTTTGTGGTCTCATCTGAAGATTGACTGGGGTTAGATTTGCTTCTAAGCAACATGATTGCTGGCAGCAATCAGTTCCTTATGGCTGTCATACTGATTACCTCAGCATCTTGTTTGCTGTGGCTGAAGGTTGCCTTTAGTTACTTGCCATATTGATATTCCCATTATGACTACTTGCTTCCTCAAAGTCAATGAGGAAGGGAGTCTCCTGGCAAAACAAGGATTACAATCTTATGTAACAGAATCACAAATGGGGCATCCTGTCACCCTTGCCTTATTCTGTTGACCAGAAGCAAGTCAACAGATCCCACACACATTCAAGGTGAGGGCTTGATTACACAAGGTATGAATACCAGATAAGGACTGCCTGCCCTCTATGAGTATATTCACTTCATTCAACAAAACGTACAGAGCCTCCCCTCCCTGTGGCAATCACTATGGTAAAACTGAAGAGTTTGCTAGAATAGTCAAAAGATTGGGAATGAGAGCCAGAATTAAGATGACTGATATAGTACATGAAGAAAAATTAATCAAAAATGATTTGGTGGAAGAACAATTAGTAGAATCTGGTATCTAGGTAGAAATAGGGAGCCAAGATAAAAAACAAACAAACAAAAAAACAGAAAAACAATGTTGAATTTTCCTATCTGGAAGCTAGGGAAGAAGCTAAAATATTTTTCATTACATGTATATTCAACTGATTACAACATGGATTATTTCTTCTCTTAAAATACAAATATATTTACAATGACATATATTTAGTATTTACCAGCGTGTCACCCAGACATTTACAAAAAAGGAAGGACTTTTTGTAATATGTACATGCACACTCAAAGCACACAAACCTTCGTTAATTTGTATATTTGTTAATAAAATTAATATATAATGTTTTCATTTTAATTTTGAGACATAGGCATTAATTATTGCTTTAAGTAGAAAAAAATGCTGTCAAATTCAGTTAAAAGACAAATAAATTAATACAGATTTTAGCCTGTCTCTTTATTGATTCTAAATTAATTGTTAACTTTCTTTGAACAAATGAGAGTTATTAAAAAATTAATGCCAACTCTCCTTGAGTAAACACTTTCAGCTCTGTCTTTGGGCTAAAGGCAGACTTGGGCCATGAAAGTTAATGCATTTTCACTGTACCACTGAATTAAAGGGTGTGCTTGAATAGTAAAGATCCCCAGTAGTGTTTGAAAGAAACAATTAAAGGTGGGTGCTTGATGATGTCAAACAAACTTCGACCCCTGTGTCAGGCTTCTGAGTCATCTCTCTGAGATGCAAGCTCCTGGGGGCTTGTCTGCAGCCAACCACACAAGGAGAAAAACAGGTGATGGAGTGTGCCAGCACATTAATCTCTTTTTAAAGCACTTGGTTAAGGATAAAAGGAGAAGGAACGAAGGGAGATGAAGCACTCATGACCCGAAAAGAAATTATTTAAAGTTAAAGGAATAAGAATGAATGTAGTCATGATGATGGTGATTGAAGAGTGAGTTTTAGCAATGATATTTCAGCTTTTGATGTGGCTTTTGATAAACTCCAGTATGAAAATGTTGTTCTTTTTCTGTAAGGTGACTGTCTTTAAAGGGATATAAAAATGTATTTTTACACTACTTCACTCATATAGTCAAGAGAGGGTTTCTGTAAGTCATATTCCTTTGTGTCTCACTATTACTTTCCTTCTTCTTTTTTCTTTTTTGGTACTTAGTGCAATGGGGGGGGATAATGGGATGAACACTCTGTTCTCATAGTCCAGCTAATTGGTAACTGAATCTGTATCTTTTGAGAAGTAGAATATTCCAATACTCATTAAAACCTACCTACCACCGCTAATGTCAGACTGTGTCTCTACACAATGACAAGGAGATGCAGTTAAGAAGCATTACCTACATACCCTTCTTTCAGCATTTGCACATGATAACAAGTGCTACATTTTAGTTCAACAGCTATAATAAAATGCAAATTCTTTACTCTTTCACAGACCATATTCAAATGAACGTCACATTAAAATCCAACCTTGGCTCATTATATTTAGTTTGTGAGTGATGCTTCCTAAATGGAGAGATTTCTAATGACTATAATGCATGCACAGCCACGTTTCAAAGAATGGCTCTTTTTACAATGGCTATCCCCTATCATCCCGTGTATAATAAAAGACAATTGTATGAAGATAATATGGCAGAGAACGATGTGCCAGAGCAGTTTGAAACTCAAGTTAAAATACATAATGACATTTAAAATCAATTAAAATGGTGGCACAGCAGGAACATCCATGCACTAATGATTTACCTGATAATCAGTTGTGGAAGGTTGAGTCATCCGTACCCTTAGACTTTGGACCCAACAGATATTATATTCCATGAACCCTCATATTTCATCAACAATTAGACTCATGTTCATCACAGAATTTTAATTTCGCATCATGTCACTTGCCTTATTCAGTTTGGTCATCGATTTCTCTTCCCAGTCTCATCTCTAAACCAGTGTAAATAAATATGTTTATATTCTAGGCCCATAGGACTCAACTACAAAGAAGATTTTTGACATAAAATTTTTATTGATTTGTGCCTTTCGCCAAAGTATAATCACAGAAATGTATACCTTTTACATTTGTAAAAGAGAACTCTTGATTATATTATCAACTACTTTAAAAAATCCTTTCCCACTCAGTGTGAATAAGTGAATAACAAAAACATTTTAAGTGATCAATGAAATGACACTTCAGTGAATAACAAAAACATTTTAAGTGATCAATGAAATGACAGTTTTTAAGTATGCTTTAAAGAGTGATGGATGAGATTATTTGCATGGTCCTTTCAGCTCTAAACTGCAGTGATTCCATAGACATGGTTTGTGTGTTTATAATATAATTTTATTTCATTCTCTATCACACTACTAAAATTTAAATATAAATGAATACTAATCTGTTTAAAGGGAGAGATTTAGGGATTTTTTTCCTTCACTTTTCTCCATATCTTTAAAAAAAAAAAGGCAGCCCCCTGTTACCTCAGTGCTTATTTACTCCTGAGTACATTTTATCCATGGAAATATATAAAGATGGAAAGGACAGTTTTGCTTTACTGATCTCTGAATATTTATAGGATTCTGAAAAATTCTGTCCTGAGTTGTCCATATGTAACTCCGAAACAGCGAAGCCCCATCATAAATTGGAGTTATATGAAGATAAAGGTATTACCATGGAGGCAAGAGGACCAGACAAATAAGAGTTTACCAGACACATAGCTTTTAGTTGTAGAAATATAATAAAAAATCATTGAATTCCTGTCATGAATAAAATAATATTATATGAGTTGATTTTAATATTTTGTGTGTACATATGATTGACTCTAATGAACAATTTGGAGAGCCAAATGATACATCGTATTTTAAGAAATTAAATATTACCTCCTTGAGACTGAGTAATTACTCTATAAATTAATTAAAATAATTGAATTCTCTCCCTTCCTTGCACACTAGATTTCTGATACTGGTACTTATACTTGTGTGGCTACAAGTTCAAGTGGAGAGACTTCGTGGAGTGCTGTGCTGGATGTGACAGGTGAGTCCTGGGAATTATCTCAACAGAAGAAATCTTGAGCCCATTTCATTGGTTAGCTCATCATCAAATAACAATTGAAAAATCAAGATTTTAAATTCATTGAATGCAAAAACTAAGTCATATGCCACGTTTTAATTTCTCCACATAATATTGCATTTTTGCAATTTGATACATTTGTCCTTGATAAATTTCCTCTACCTGAAGAGCAAGCAATTTTAGTGATCTTGCATGAAAGTGAACATTTAGTGACATGTAGGTAAAGCAAATATTCGTTTACATTCTTTTGACTCAAGAAGATGAATTCCTCATTGTCTAGGTCAACATCTTCAATAGACTATTTTCCTTCTTTTAAATGTTATGGCATCTTATGCAATCAGGAATGAAGCATTTTCTGTTTGTCCTCTATAGAATCTGGAGCAACAATCAGTAAAAACTATGACTTAAGTGACCTGCCAGGCCCACCATCCAAACCACAGGTCACTGATGTTACTAAGAACAGTGTCACCTTGTCCTGGCAACCAGGTACCCCTGGAGCCCTTCCAGCAAGTGCATATATCATTGAGGCTTTCAGGTATGGGACAGTTCCTTTTTTTTTTCTCCATTGGGTTGTTGCTTTTGCTCTTATATCCTAAAATCTCGCGTGAGCTATCCTGCTGTTTTATCTTAAGAACATGTTGAACAGTGAATTTTAAGTATTTATCTGATTTTATTCAAGAATAGACTCTAGGTTTTTTTTTTCACTTATAACTTGATTATAGATTAAATATGCATTATCTATGACTAAGTCTATGGGGATCTAGCTCATGACCTAATCACTTAGCTCCTTTCTTTACCCTGACCATCGTAAAGATTTAAGATGAGAATTTTGTCATTAGAACTAGGCAGAAAATAATTTAATTAAGCAGGACACTTTTTAAGTTCTGCATTGTTTACCGAGGCATGGAACCCTGGAACTTTGCTTCCTCATTATTAGAGCAGACCTTAAAATAAGTCCACTGTTTTTGTGCTGTATATTTTAATACAGCTATGGGTACGCCTAAGAACAAAATTCAAAACTACAGTTAAGGAATTGATTCCGTGCACTTCTGGCTGCTGAAAGGTAAAAAATATGTCCAATTGTGATTTGAAAAAATTGTCATCAATATAAAGATATAGAATATAAATTAGTAAATGTCATGATAAAGTCATCATGAGAATTTGATAAGATCCTTACACAAATGGGAAAATGAAGTTTGTATTGTTTCAATGTGCTTTTATTTGCCATTATAAGGATAGTGATAGCCAGTGTCATTTTTAAGGATTAGGACAAGACATTACTTTCATTTTAAGCTTCCCTAATCTGTTTAAGTAATGGTCAACAAATACATCATTCCCAACTTTCAAAACAATTTTTCTGTAATTTTCATGCTTTGATGTGTAAGAACTTTTGAAAAGTGAACAGGCAGCCCTGAAAAATCACATTTTTCTCCTCATTATGAACTAAAGCAGCATTTGACCGTAGACAAAGTTTTCTAAATGGGTATCCCATCTCTAGCGGGCTGTTAAGGGGTCTCCACATCTAGATTCAGAGGTATTTCACCCGTTGAAGATGAGAAATCACATACTATGTAATGTACGATTTTATTAAAAATGTGACCAAAGGAAAATATTCCTTACATGCTTCCTTTCTTCTTTTACAGATATGTAGTTTTAGAAGGCTCTATTATAATATTGCATGTGGAATTGATGCAAAAGAAAACACACCTTGTAACAGGAAAATGTATTGGCATAATTTACTCTGTAGTCCATTTATTCTTTCTACAGGTTAATTCTTTTCAAGGTATATATATATACATTTACGAGGACCATATTTATTGTATAAACTTGATGTTGTGATCTTGGCCTCTATTCCTTCTACAGGTATTCATTTAGTGGGCTGCTGTGCATTAGCAACGGGCTGTCACATCTCCGGGGCTGAGTTTAATTTTGTTGTGCATGGCACTTCCGTTAGGTGGGCTCGGCTTTGTTGTTGAATAAACCGAAATCATCCAAATGTTTCATTTATTGGGCTTAACACTTCAAGTGTTGTGCGTGTATGTGTTTAATTTTCAGCCATTAACTTTTGTCATTGATACCCAGCTCCATTGCCGATGCCTTCATGGCTGCTCTTTAAGTGGAAGTTCTGTTCCTGTTTCAGCCAATCAGTGAGTAATAGCTGGCAGACGGTGGCAAACCACGTAAAGACCACAGTCTACACAGTGAGAGGACTGAGGCCCAATACGATCTACTTATTCATGGTCAGAGCCATCAACCCGCAAGGTCTCAGTGACCCAAGCCCCATGTCAGATCCTGTGCGCACACAAGGTAATTTCAGTAGCTGTAGACATGACCGGTTCTAGAAGGAGGCATTCAGCAGGAACAGAAAAAAAAAAAAAAAAAGAAAGAAAAGAAAAGAAAAAAAAGAAACTACTGGAAAGAAAAAAAAAAAAAAAAACAGAACAAAGGGGTTGCATGAGGAAGGATAAACGTGTCTGCATCACTTGTTACAATGATTCATTAGACCCGATCCTGAACTTGCTGTTAACCTTGGTGAATGTGTCCTCTTCCTGGAGCTGTCAGGGTCTGTTGAGTAAAAAAATAATAATAAATAAACAGAATAATTGGTTGCATTCACACAGTAAGAGTCAATCAACTAAGTTAGGGCTTTTACTATATTTCAAAAGGCGGAAACTTGTCTCCTTCTTCGAAATTAATTATATAGTAGCAAAAAGTGATCTCTAATGGATACAATGCCCAGACAGGGATATCAAAATTACCCCTATTGTTCAAGGATTCTGTTTTTATAGGGCAGTGGGTCTCCAGGTGGAGCTCCCCCAGGAGCATCATCTGCATTCACCTAGGACCACGTTAGAAATTCAGACTCTCAGGCCCCAGCTCAGAAGCTCTGGGGGTGCAGCCCAGCAGTCTGTGTTAAGATGCTCCCCAGGAGGTGCTTCTGCTCAAGTTTGACAAGCATACCTACAATGTGTGTTTTGTTGTTGTTGTTTTGTTGTTGTCATTTTATCAAACCAGATGTTTAAAGGAGCAATTTGTTTCAGAAAGGAGCAAATCAAGTTTTCTTCCTGAGGTATACAATTCTTTTGACTAATTTAAAAAAATTAAGAAACAAAACAAACGAGTAAAAGGAAAAGAGAGAGATCAAGACACAGACTCTTAACTGAGAGAACAAACTGATGGTTACCAGAGGGGAGGAGGTGGGGGAATGGGTGAAATCCCTGTTGGGGATTAAGGAGCACACTTGCTGTGATAAGCACTAGGTGGTATATGGAACTGTTGACTCACTATATTGTGCACTTGAAACCAACATTACACTGTATGTAACTAACAGGGATTTAAATAAAAACTTAAACACCCAGAATATTATAATTTCAAAATTGAAGATTTTCCTTCCCATCTTTGGTAGCTTGCATCTTCAAATTAAGAAGTCACTGGAGTCAAGGGGTTAATATAGGATGCTGCATTATAATTTCCCTTCCTACTAGTAGATGGAGGGAATTAATAAAATAGACATTGTGGCTTTATTATTTGTTACAACCGACTTGCCACAGGGTTCTTGAGAAAGGGTTAATTATTTCTTATTTGTAAAAGACTTTGAACAAAATATAATTCAAAGTAGTATTTTTATTCAATGAAAAGCACCATACAGCCATAAAAATATTATTATAATTACAATGTAGTTCAGTGATAGTAACTAGCATGCTATTGTAACAGAGAAGGGCACCTTAAAGGAATCCAGTGAAATAGTCACCACGTGATTTTGGAACGTTGCTGACATGATGACAGTCGGGGGAGGAGGGAATGCCACTTTGCTATTGTTCTCTAAGCAGTAATGTGATTAATTTTCCATGATGATAAAGGGCCTGTAGGCAAAGAACCTGTCTCCAGAGAAAGAAAAAGTACAACAAGGAATTTGAAGATCTGAAACTGGTTATATTTTACCTTGCTTGGATCCAGTTGCTTTTAGTGTGTCTAAATTTAATGAGTAAATTAAATTCTAGAACTTGAAGATCTATGTGGCTTTAACTCAAGAAATCAGAGTACCAAGAACATTTTTACCAGTGTAGACAGAAACAGTTTTTGTGGTGTAGTTGTAATGGAAGGCAGGAGATAACAGAGTGGGGAAGAATTTGGGTGTGATTATATCCAGCAGACCTTCTTGATCATTCAGTAACTCTGCCAGTCACTAAATCTTGACTCATAAAATAACTTCTCGGTGAAAAGGTCAAAAAAGATTAATGAAAAGTTGTTTGTGATCTGGCTTGTTCCAGCTGAGAGACTATATAGAGCAAAAGACTTATGTTCTCTTAACAGATATTTAATAGGAAAACTCATGTTTTGTGTCTGAACGTCAGGATCATTTTTTGACACCACACTTTCGGCAGCTTTGCATTCTGCAAAGCACTTCTTTTCAAAGAACACTTTGCCATGTGAGGTCTTATTTTGAAAGATATTCAGTACCATAGAATTTAGAAATCTTTTATTTTAGGAAGGCAGCAAATACTTGTAGCATAAACATCACAGTAGACCATAGATGTGTCAGCAAAGGTTAATATTATTCACATAATATTAATAATATATTTTTTCTAGATCAAGTAAAATAGCTCTGCTATTTAAGTTAAGGATGAAAAACAGTGGAACTGGGGGGAAAAAAGGCACCAAAGCATAGTTCCCAATTATTTATGTCCCAATTTTTTCACTCATTTTTTTTTATTGCTTACATTATACATTTTCCAAATAACAACAGCAAATATATATCCTGAGTCATGGGATATGTTTGTGCTTTACTCAAATCGATACAGAAGGTTGGAAAACAATGGAAGAGATTTAAGGTATTTTAATAATGCTATTTTAATTAAAATCAAATTTGTAAATTATTGATATAAATTCCAAATACTAAATAAAAACAAAAACCTTCATTATATACTATAGGTAATGCCAAGTTTGTATTCTATGCCTTCTTCCACATCACACTAAGGTCCTTGAGAAATTTATTTTCTTTTTTCAAAAAATTTTTTAAGTATAGTTGATATACAATATTACATTGGCTTCAGGCGTACAACACAGTGATTCAACTTACCTGTACATTATGCAATGCTCACCACAAGTGTAGCTACCATCTGTTACCGTACAGTGCTATTACAATATCATTGACTATGTTCCCTGTGCTGTGGCTTTAAAAAAATATTTATTTATTTTTCAACTCAAGTATAATTAACATTCAGTGTTGTATTCATTTTAGGTATACCATATAATGACTCAGTAATTCTATACATTCCCCTTTGCTCATCACAGTATATGTACTCGGTCTTCTTCATCTATTTCATCCATATCCCTCTCCCCTCTGGCAACCACCAGCTTGTTCTCTACCTTGTGCTGTGGCTTCTGTTCCATGACTTATGCATTCCATAACTGGAGCCTATAGCTCTCGTCCCCCTTCACCCATTTTCCCCACCCTTTCCCCCCTCCCCAATTTATGTCCCAGTTTGTTAGTGCAGTCAGTTTAAATTATGGCTGAGATATGCACTCACAAATATTTTTGCCAGAGTGTTGCACTGTGGCCCGAGAAAATAGGAGAAAACAGGATTAAGAAAATCAATTATTTTAAATTAGACTTCCTTCCTTAAAACATAGTTGGAGGGAAAAAAATCAACTTAATATTGCAGTGCACCAGTTAAAGTAGTTGATTTGAGTTTGTGTGAAATTCAATATTTGATATCAATTTGATGAACTCAGAAGTCTATAATTTCTTTTTTTTTTCTTAACGGGCACACAGAATATGAACCATTATATGGAATAATAGACTAGTATTATGTGGATGGTGAATACTGGGCCGGCTGAACAATGTATGGCTGAGAGTATATCATTCTAAGTATTGCAATTCTTTCTCCCTCTCCCTTCCCCGAATCACTTCCAAAAAAAAAACCAAAAAGCCGAATTCTTTTTTTTTTTTGTCAGATACTGAAGTTCTCAAAATTGTTTACCTTACAACATTTTTTCAATATCCTAAATTCTTCAGTCAAAAGTATTTTTGTGAATTTGGGGGGCTTTTTCCCCTTCCTTCCCTCACTTTGTTAACCTTTAGTGATATAATTCACTTCCCAAGTCTCCCTGATTACTTTCCTTCCCATGCTTCCAGTCTAGAATAGGTCAAGGAGTAAGAACATACAAACTACCAATTGGGACAAGGGATTAAACGAATTCTTAAACGGCAGTTTTCAGATATAGCTCCATTAACTACTCAGGAAAGTCCTTCCATATGCCAACAGCTATAGAAAACTGATGATTCTAGAGAGGTCTTGTGGCACATACTTTATTCTTTAATAAGCAAATAATAGATCTTCCACAACAATGTATTTGAAGGGAGTGAGAGATTACAAACACTTATATTAATATTATTTTAGTAAAAATAAATATCATCTCTCAAATTATGTCCTAGCAGGGATGGTATGTATATAAATATGCCTTAATGTTTTTTGTCACAAAGGGTTTTAGTTTTTTGCCCTGCGATTATTTCTAATCACCTGATAATAATGGCTTGTATAATATACATTGAAATTTTACTAGGAATTTTTAAATATTGGGAATGGTTATCTCTGTAGATATCAGCCCACCAGCACAAGGAGTGGACCATAGACAAGTACAGAAAGAACTAGGAGATGTCATTGTCCGTCTTCATACTCCAGTTGTGTTGACCCCCACCACTGTTCAAGTCACGTGGACGGTAAGTTTTCAAAGGCAGTTTCTTTTATTCCTCTAAGAAAACAAACCAAAGAAGGAAAAACTGAATCCACAAACAAATAGTAATGGAAACCCTCACCATTTAAAATCAAGGTGTAATCAAGGGCAAAAAAGAAAAATATTCCATAGAATAAAAGAGTAGAATAAAAATAGATCAATTGCAATAGAACCATGGTATATTTCATCTTCCTATTTTTTAATAGCTTTATTGAGATATAATTAACATATCAGAGTTAGAATGTACAACTCTGTTTTTGGTCTGTTTGCAGAATTGTGCAATCATCATCAGAATCGGATTTTAGGACATTTCGTCATCTGAAGATTTAACCCTGCGTTCATTAGCAGTGTGCTTCCTCCATTCCTCCTGCTTTAGTCCTTTGCACCCACTAATCTACTTTCTGTCATAGATTTGCCTATTCCTTTGCTATGAATGCAGTCATGCAATTTGTCATCTTTTGTCTGGCTTCTTTCACTCAATTTAATGTTTTTGAGGTTCAACCATATTATAATATCTATCAGTACTTTGTTCTTTTTTATTCCTGGATAGCATTCTATCTGTATATGTGATATACAGACATATCACATCCTCTGTTTTCTCATCAGCTGATGCACTCTTCAGTTGTTTCCAGTTGTGGCTAACATGAATCAGGGAGCCATGAACATTTGAGAACAAGTTGACATATGTTTTCATTTTTCTTGGTATCTACCTAGGAATTGCTGAGTAAAATGATAACTCTCAAACATTTGGATAAACTGCCAAAATGTTTTCCCAAGTGATTCTACCGTTTTATGTTTCCACCAGCAATATTTGAAACTTCCAGTTTCTTCCACATCCTTGCCAGATTCTCTCACATCCTCCTCAACAATTGTTATTTTCTGTCTTTTTTACTCTAACCATTCTAGTGGGTGTGGAGTGGTATATCCTTGTGGTTTTTATTTGCATTTCTTTAATGACTAATGATATTTTCCATCTTTTCATATGCTTGAGCATTTGTGTATCTTCTTTAGAGAAATGTCTATTCAAATTCTTTGCTCATTTTTAAGTTAGGTTGTTTGTCCTTATTATAGACTTGTGTTTTTTATAAAGTGGATACAAACTCCTTATCAGATATATGATTTATAAATACATTCTCTCAGTCTGTGGGTTGGTTTTTACTTTCTTTTTTTTTTTAAAGATTTATTTGAGAGAGAGCGAGAGAGCGTGCATATGGTGGGGGGGGGGTAGAGGGAGAGGGAGAAGCAGCCTCCCCACCGAGCAGGGAGCCCAATGTGAGACTCATTCCCAGGACCCTGAGATCATGACCTGAGTCAAAGGCAGATGCTTAACTGACTGAGCCACCGAGGTGCCCTGGTTTTTACTTTCTTAATGATGTCATTTGAAGCACAAAAAATTTTAATTTGACCAAGTTTTCTTCTGAATTTAAATAAATCATCTGTACATTCCTTTAGCTGTATCTCATGTAATAACACCAAAACATGAATATAATTTTAATAATTTGACTTAGATAGTAAAAAACTAATGGATTTTAAGAAATAAATTGGTTATTTTAATATACACTGAGACTATTCAATTCCATGTGTTATTAAATGTCAACCTGCCCACTGTTATATCAAAATGAAAAATGTTTTGATCACTTGATAGCCACTGCGGTAAAAATAAATAGCATAAAAATAGCCACACTAGAGGATACTAACACTTGTGTCTATATGTCTCTGTTTTGAGAAGAGCCAGGTAATGTTCTTCCCCAAGCATAGTATAGCCAGTGCCAACTTCTCATTTATATCTAAGATTTCTCTATTATAACCTCTAAAAATCCTTCGTTAAGCCCTCTGTGTATGTCATAGATCTTCTACATTGTATAAGTAATGGACATTTGAGTTAGGGATACCTAGGAAATCTTTTACTTTAATTATGATATTAATTGGAAAGTATTTATAATTATGTCCCTATTGTTATTATTGTTGTTTTATTATAGTAGAACAACTAAGTAAGAAATTGGATTCTCATCTTCTGCTTTTTGATTCCAAGTTTCTTTTTTTTTTTTAAGATTTTGTTTATTTATTTATCAAAGAGGAGAGAGCACACACAAGCTGGGGGAGCAGCAGGCAGAAGTTTTAAGACTAAGTTTATAATATTTTAAGAGTAATTATTTAAGATTACATTGTTTCTGATTCTGTTTTTAACATTATTTTGCATAGGTTTATTCTGCTTTCTGCATATAATAATTCCTATTCTCCTGTTCCCATGGAGGGTGCCTACAAAATGACGTCACCATTTTTCCATTGGCACAGTAGGGGTATTATCTGCCTTGTCTCTTCCATCTCTCTATAACTTTGACCAAATATAAACCTAGCAAAGCCAAGGAAATAACTGTATTTTTAATAGCAGATTTTCCTCACTCTCAATTGAAAAGTCTTCTCTGCTCTGTTGGGAGTTTTGAAGGGGCCTCTTTTAAGCTGCTTCTAAATGTAGAAATTATTTGGGTAAGAATCAAAGTCATTATGTTTATGAAGTTAATCACTTTAAAAGTCAGTAAGTTTAAAAGAATAAATCAAATTAGATCAAAATTGCAGGTCTGTAGTCTGGGAGTTCTAACAGGAGAGGAACCTTGTCATATTAATCTCTGTATCTCACGAAGCTTGTCATTACTAGTTTGCATATATCTCTCTCTCTTGTGAGCTGGAGTTCTGTGAGTCTGGAGTCCATGTTTTTCATTTTTGTTTTTTCTGAGCAGAGCATCTAGTATAAAATACCCCTTCACTAACAGTCTGTTGAATGATCAAATCAGTTGTTTTTATACATTTGTATTTTTGTTTTAAAAAAGAAAGTGTTCAATTATATCACAGGGTATTGTTCCCCATGAATTTGTAGCTACACATGAAATTAAGTATGTGTTTGAGAGGTCAGTTTAGTGAAATAAAGTCGGACTAGGGGTGTGGTCAGTTGCCAAAGAAATTATAACCAAATGTTTTATTTCTATGCCATATTTTCAGCTTGCTAAATGTGTATGTTCTTTAAAGTATTGCATTGTTAATATTTGAGTTACAGATGTGTTATTGGAGGAGAGAAATATATTCCCCAACCTAGGTAGTTAGACTTGGGCCAGCTGAGGTGGTTTACCAAGGCTAATCTTGAAGTAACAATAGTTAGCCAGGGCTGCTTTCTAAAAGTGACTGCTCTTATAACAAGGGTAGGCAAAAATGGTAAGAAATGATTGTTTCACAAAGAAAATAGGAATAAATCTCTTATTTTTAAAAAAGCAGTTATTCTTAAAAAATTTAAAATAAAAAAATGGTTATTCTAGTGTGTGTGTGGGGGGTTGTTTTTGTTCAAGGACAAAAAGAATCACCAATCTTTTGCCCTTTTAACATCATACATTGGCAAACTAGAATTTCAGAACTCAGCTTCATCCAGATCAGTCCTTAGCAGGCTAAGCCCAACAAAGAAAATTCACTTTGAGTTTTTAGTTTAGATGGATTTTTTTTTAAATAGAAAAGATGGTGGTAAGCACTTACACATTTTAATAGAATGTGGCTTTAATGGAACAGTAGTGCACATTTTAATGCACTACCCTCGGGTCACATATGGACCCCTTTTTTAAAGTCTATCCCTTATTTAACAGTGATGCTTTATCATTGTGCATCCCTGAAACTTGCAAAGTTCTTTAACTTATAATAGTCACTTAATTGTATCCAGGCCCTTGTAATATGAATATTATTGAGTGAATTAAGAAAACTGAGACTCAGAAAATTTAAAAGGCTGAGCTATAACTCAGTTGGGACCTTATGACTGGACAATGGAAACTTGCTTCATCATTTACTTTTTTTCCTTAAGACAACGTTTTTTTATTCATACTTCAGAAAATACAAATTTTTTAAAATTCTACAAACCCCTGGATTTGTGGCTAGACTCTGATTATAATCAACACTAAACAAAATCCTCCTTCTTATAAACAGAATGTTAATAAAACTAGTAACAAGCATATGGTTTAACTTGAAAATGACCACCTGTCAAAATGTGCTCTACGAGTAAGTGGTGTGGAACACATATCCAATAAAAGTTCCACCTATTTTTTTTTAAAGGTAATATTCAGCATTTTCATTTTTGCTTCCACCTGTAACAACAAATTTTCTTCTGAAAAAGAATGTACTGCAACTGCACAAAATCAAGTTAAACTATTTGGTTATTAAGTAGGCCATTAGAATATACTGGTTGAAAGCAGTGTACAATGAAGTGAGCAAGGCAATGTTGTGTGGTAAACATTAGCTTCATAAAGTCCCTAAAACACTTAATTAATGAAAACCAAACATGGATAAAACCAATTTACCCTGATTTACAGACTCTCTTCATCTGGAAACAGCTGCTTAATGTTCTTCTTAAAAACACAGCTTGCTTCTTTCAGTATTAACAAGCTATTATTGTGAGTTATGTCTTTCTTTCAGTATATAAATTCACTTAAAGCGAATGCAGAGAAGTTTATAAAATGCCAGCTCAATGTTGTTTTAACATATGCTGCAAGGAATTTTTGAACATTGACAGTTTTGATTAAAGGCATCTCTCTTTGGCTCTCATAAATTTAATTTTTGCTTTTGAGTTGCCTTGCTTTGTAATGTCAGAACAATGGCTTTTGAAAAACTACGTCTGTTGGTACAAATACAACTGGTAGCATGGATGAGAATTCAAAGATCATGAGCTTTGTCATCAGAGCTGGGCGAACTTTCTCTTGACAGAACCTCATACAAGTGTAGTACTAATTCCAGAGAATCTTTGAGGGTAAGAATGCTGTCAGGTGGGTGAAGGAATTCTTAGTTGTTAAGACTCATCTGCAAAGCTGGAATGAGCTATACATAGAAACACATATGCTCAGGCCCACCGGCTTCATGGACTCTCTAGCTTGGACATTCTAAATATAGAAAAATGTCCCTTTGTTCCACTGTCTTTTGATTGAGGTTTTGGGTTTTTTAAGTTTCCTGCTCCCACTTAAAAATAATTTTAAAATGCTCCAACTAAAGAATAAATGTTAGAGGTTAATACGTGGGACTGGGGCGCCTGGGTGGCTCAGTCGGATGAGTGTCCAGCTCTTGATTTCAGCTCTGGTCTTGATCTCAGGGTCGTGGGATCAAGCCCCGAGTGGGGCTCCGTGCTCACCGCAGAGTCTGCTTGGGGTTTCTTTCTTCTTCTTCCTCTGGCCCTGACCCCAGTCATGTATGTGTGCTCGCTCTCTCTCTCTCTCTCTAAAATAAATCAATCTTAAAAAAGAAGTTAATACATGAGATAATACCTTTTATTCATAATGTGTTAACAGTTGTATAAGGAATTTTTAAAAAGTTGAAATAACCATTTTCATCATCTCCTCTATTTCTTTTCTCCCCTAACTTCCTGAAATGAGGTTTTTCCATCTCTTCTCCATTAAATTTTACATTGTATTTGAAAGTGAAATTTGTCAAGTTAAAAGCTTCTTAGAATATGCCTACTAAGCTACAATATATGGGAAATTAATTGAAGAAGTTTCTGTGATAGTTACTGTTTAAATCAAGCAATTCTAGAAAAAGGGCAAGACATTTAAAAAATTTTTAAAGTTAAAAATCCTTTTCACTCTGAAAATGAAACAATGGTAAAACTCCAATAGAGACTGTTCAATAAATATGTAAGGACATGTTTTATTTTTAGCTTGCATTTTTATATATTCACTTTTCATGTAATTATTATGAATGAACAAACAGCATTTTCACATTTTTATCTGATATGAGTGTTCAGATTTAAAATCTGATTTTCATTAAAAACAGCTGCTTATCTTCTGTAACTTTATGTGAATGAAAGGATCAAGAAAGTTGTGAAATTGTGCCAGTAGTGAGACTCTTGAAGGAGCCAGAAACTGATAAATTAATAAGTCTTTCATTTAATATTTGCTAGTGGGTATAAGCTTTTCAAATGCCTTTAAAATAGATGCTCTAACTTCACAACTCCTCATCTTCCCATACACTTCCTCCAGGCATATGGATTTTATATGGGCTGTTTCTACACTTCTTCCTCTGGAATAAATAATCTTACTTTCCTTGCAGATCTCAGCACTTGTTCTTTTTCAGGGAAATGCTTTCTCCCCTTCCTGATTCTGTCAGCTTCCTCTCCCCTCCAGTCTTCCTTAGCTCCTTGTCCATGTCATTCATAACATGTGTTTATGGATATTAGTTATGAATGTAACTTGACCAGTAACTTGATTGGTAGGAACTCAAAAAATGATTGGAGTGAGAGAAGGTATTAATGAATGGACAAAAGATAAGAATGGAAATTCCTGGGCGCCTGGGTGGCTCAGATGGTTAAGCGTCTGCCTTCGGCTCAGGTCATGATCCCAGGGTCCTGGGATCAGGTCGCGCATCGGGCTCCCTGCTCCTTGGGAGCCTGCTTCTCCCTCTGCCTCTCTCTCTGTCTGTCTCTGTCTCTCATGAATAAATAAATAAAATCTTTAAAAAAAAGAAAAAAGAATGGAAATTCCTGAGCAATAGCACATTACATATCCAACCATAAAAATAGGAACTGTTGAATATAGGAAAAGGATGATGAGAAATGAAGCTAGACAAATGGGCAGGTCTAGGCCTGTCAGGCCTTTGTGCTATTTCAAGGAATTTGAATTAAGTAAGCATCTTAGATACTATGGAGTATTTTAAGCAGGAGAGAGAGTTGTCCCACTCTTCATTTTGGAAATCATGTGAACTCAGAATTGGAATTGGAAATTAGAAGCAGGGAGATGAATTACAAAGCAATGGCATCACACAGATGATAATGACGAAGACTGAAATAGGGACAAGAGAAATGAGAATGGGTGGTTTCATTGTCATGTCTAAAATATTTCCATTTGGTTTCAAAAGCTTTTTGCTGTGTTTCTCAGGTTGATCGCCAACCCCAGTTTATTCAAGGCTACCGAGTGATGTATCGTCAGACTTCAGGCCTGCAGGCTACATCAACATGGCAGAATTTAGATGCCAAAGTCCCAACTGAGCGAAGTGCTGTCTTAGTCAACCTGAAAAAGGGGGTGACTTATGAAATTAAAGTTCGACCATATTTTAATGAGTTCCAAGGAATGGACAGTGAATCTAAAATAGTTCGTACTACTGAAGAAGGTCAGTATTCAGATTTCTAACAAAAGCCAACTTAAACCATAATGACAATTTCTTTTTCTTTTTTTAATTTTATTTTTTTTAATCAGAGAGAAAAGAGAGAGTGAGCACAACCAGGGGAAGTGGCAGGCAAAGGGAGAAGCAGGCTCCCCGCTGAGCAAAGAGCCCAGTGCGGGACTCGATCCCGAGACCCTGGGATCATGATCCAAGCTGTAGACAGCCACTTAACCGACTGAGCCACCCAGGAGTCCCAAGACAAATTCTGTTGAAGTTCTAGTTTATCATCTACCTTAGAGGAATAGCAAGAGAGAATATAAAAAGTGAAGTCAAGAAGTGGCATTTTCTCTTTTTATTCTGAGAATCTCATAGAGTCTGAGAACTTTAAAAAAAATGATATTTGAGTAATGGGATCTTTTTCTTAAGTAACCATTTGTTCCAAATTTTGCCAGTACACTGGAATTTGATTACAATATTTTCCCATATTTTTTTTCTTAACATGGATTGAGTTCATTTGGCTTCATTAAATAAGGACAGGTTACTGGAAACTCAAGAATGCAGGCTGTTCATTGTCACTTTCCTGTTTTTGATGTAGTAAAGCATAACATTTTCTTTTATAAGCCTCCTTCCCCGTGGGCTCTGCCAGGCTGACTCATAATTTCTGATCAGAGGGCCACTTGCACCTTTGCAATAGGATTCTTACTAGTGACATTTTCTCCCCCTCCCCCATTTGGAAACCTTCTTGCACACAGATACTTTAAAGTCAACTAGTGATGGACATGAAATTAATGTAGATTTGAACCAGTCTCTGTACTATATGTCTCCTTCCCTAAACTAGAGGCTTATAATAAATGGTACTATCAAAGTACAAAAAGTCAGATGCCAAGTGTAATAACCCCCCACCCCCATTTTCTGCTTTTCGACTAATTTTATTTACACAGCTCCTGGCAAAAAGCCATATTTCATAAATCAATATGAGAACAATCTTAAGAAAATATGTATAGGTTACCTATGCTACCATAGATGTCTGTGTTTGACAAAAGAGCTTTTAAGTTGCACATATCTTATGATCAGCATCACAGTGAAAATGTTCTGTCCACACTGGTTTATGCTGTGATACACTGACATGAACAGAAGTACATATCTTTAAAGACATTAATCAACTTTTAGGATATGTAAAGAAAAAATTACTAAAAATTAATAATAATATCTTCATCCACCATTAAATTCTACATTATGTTGAAAATGTGTAGTACTAATGAGTGGAGTGGGTGAATTTAATGTAGAATGCTACATTTGAAGCACACTTCCAAAAATGAATTTCATTGCAGTTAAACTTTTCCTCTGGATTAGACATCTCTCACCATTCGGTATG
The DNA here is from genome assembly GCF_003265705.2 of Callorhinus ursinus. Lineage (NCBI taxonomy): Eukaryota > Metazoa > Chordata > Mammalia > Carnivora > Otariidae > Callorhinus > Callorhinus ursinus. The sequence continues at coordinate 22,523,445 of NW_027397063.1, forward strand.
CGTTCCTTTACAGTGTATGTGGCCTTCTGAAGGTAACAAATGGAGCTCAGCTGGGCTATGTGTGGGAATGATGAGCAGTGGTTCGGGTTCCTTCACATTGGTAGAAGTTGAACACTGGTATAATTGACCCGTCAGGAAGCAGGCATGGTATTCTCTCCAAGCCAGCAGCAAGGCAAATGGGAAACCTGTTTTCAAATGTTATTTTTCAATGCAATCTACTTAGTAACTACAAAACTGGTGAACAGGTGGTTAGATTTATGTCTTCGTGCCATATTTTGTAGCAATATTATCAGAGGAATAATACAGAGCAATACTGTGCTAATGTGTCTGTATATATCCTATATCTCAGTGCACGTGTGGGCATACCTCAGTGACAAATTTATGAAACATGCGAGACTTAATTGATAGGCTTTTAACATATCTTTTACCATTCAATTGTACATATGTTCCAAGGACTAAACTCTATAGAATTATGAAAGCATTGATCCTTTTACATAAAAATCCTTTAGTACTACAAATTTCTTTGAATTTTGTTTCAACTGTTATTTCATTTTGTTTTTCTTACTCAAAGATTTAAGGAGAATTGATAAATTTTCCTATAAAATTAGTATTTTTCAGCTCTCAGAGAGACTGGAGAGCAGATGCTGCAGTCTAAAATCAGAAGTTTTTTCTCACTCATCTTTTCTCAGTGTGATTATAATTAGTTATAGGAGAAACCATAAAGGATGGGAACTGTTGGAAATCAAAATCTATCCATTTCACACTCGACCCAACCTGAACTATTTTCATTTATAACTTCAGAGTTTCTTCCCAATCAATATAAAATTAGTTTTAAATCTTAAATTATGAGTCAATGTATAAGTCAATTATTTTTCCCAATACAAAAGAAAAATATTTTTTTCCTTGTGTTGGTGAAGTTTATTGCTGTGTTTCTGGTTTTATTTATTAAACACAAAACAAAACAAAAAGATAAGTAATGATACCACTCAGAGATAATGGTTGATGAAAATTTGGAATACATTCTCTCAGAATACTTTTGATAGGAGTGTTTTTTTCAGAAAGAAAGCCTGCCTATTGGAGTCAAATGGATCAATGTTCTAGAGCCAGACATACCTGGGTTCAAATTCTGCCTTGATGTTTGACTTAGATAACTCTCTTACAGTTGTCTTCTGTTTCCTTTTCTGTAAAACTGAGATAAGAGTTGTTTTTACTTCTTGAGGTTAATGTCATCATTAAATATGACGCTTAGCTCAGTGCTAGCCATACAGAAAGCCCTCATTAGAATGTTAGCTGTTAAATTTATTATCAAGCACATATTAGTACAGCTGTTGTGTTTGCTTTAAATCTATCCATTATATTTAAAGGACATTTAAAAAAACTGTCACTGTTGAACACTACATGCAAATTTGGAACTACTGGAGACCAGACCTCTTGCTTCTCGTCTTTATATTCATACTCTATAAGCAGTATTAATGCACATCAAGACTTACAGTTTGTGTTTATCCTAATTGCTTCCTCTGTAGCCCCAAGTGCCCCTCCACAGTCTGTCACTGTGTTAACAGTTGGAAGCCACAATAGCACAAGTATTAGTGTTTCCTGGGATCCTCCTCCTCCGGATCATCAGAATGGAATCATCCAAGAATACAAGGTAGGGCCTGGGTGAAGAAGCAAGGCTCACAAAAAAGCTTCCCAGAGAAGTCTCAGGGTCACATGCATGAAGCTCATCTCCAGAAGCCCTCTTCTTGAATCTGAGTGTAGAGTAATTTTTCTATCTTTGTGTGACAAGTAAAGAAACAAATACATAGGGTATTGGAACCTAACTGCAAGACACAGATAACAAAAACTCACTTGGACAAGTGAACCCTAACAGTGGAGTGGTTTTGTTTTTTTTGTTTTGTTTTGTTTTGTTGGGGTTTTTGTAGAGTGTGATTCCAGAACCTCAGAGATTTAGAGAGATTGGGTACAAATAGGTAGTGAAGCCTTCATTCCAGAAACATCCTGTATCATTGTTATTAAATTTCTGTGTAATGGGCCTTAGCAGGGATGTTTTTAAACTGTGGTCTCATAAAAAGATGCTTCCAAGGTTTAGAGAGTAGGGGTGGGGATAGGAGGGTGGGCAGCACCAACTCTCACTCTTAAGTCCTGCTTTGGTCAACTTATTGAGGCTTTGTAAAATATTTCACTTGAAAAAGGGGAGCCGTTATAAAACCAAATTATGAAAAAATTTATAAAAATAGTTTATTATCTCATTTTTCAAATGATAATTTTGTTGCTGTTTAGAAACTATAGATCCATTATTTTCCTGCCAATGTTTGATGTTTAAGAGACAGAAGATGTCTAACTTTGGGAAATAAGATTCTGATTAGCTGTGATGTGATTAGACCACATATGATAGTAAAACACCTCATTAAACCTTATAAAAATTCAAAACCATGATTTTGCTATTAATAAATGTATATGGAATTCTAACAATTAACATGCTAGATAGATTAGAATAGAAGCTAAATGCCCCATCTCATCCTGAAAGTTTAGAGTTGTTGTGTAAAATGAAGCTGACTATTGCACTGAAAACATTGCAGATTGAAATATGTTATTTCTAAGAAAAAACAAAATTCAAAATAGAATTTTCTTAAATTAATGAATGATTAACTTACTGAAACCATGTGTACAAGCACTTACTCTAAAATTATTCCCATCACTTTATAAAGAAACATTTGTAAGAAATATAAGAATAAGTGTTTTACAGTATCATAATTACATATAAATATTATATATGTATATGTATAAATTTTACAAGGATTGGGGCACATTGTTTTAATAGCAAAGAATGATCTATTCTGGTGTGTGTGTGTGTTTTAAAGAGGTTAGGATTTTACTTTTGTATCATTTGGAACTAAATTTTCTAAACTTCCATATACTGAAACACCGATTTTGATTATAACATGGTAATTTTTGTCATAAGTTATAAGCTTTCTCATTCATATGAGAGTGCCTTATTTTGCTAGCAAAGTGTATATTTTGGTTAGGCCTAAATATTCCCTCATTAGTAACATAGATATCATTGTGTAAATAAAAGAAATACACAGTTCACAGGAATTATTTCAAATAAAATGTTTCAGGAATTCACCTGTTTCAGAAACAAACCATGTGTGTTCCCACTTATTTATCTCCATGTAGATTATAAAATACTATAGACTATGAATACAAATATGTGTACATGGTACACATGATTCTTTTTATAATGCATTTGACAGTAACAAATCTCCATATCTCAGGACAAAGTATGCCTTAAAATGTGATTCTTACTTGCAGTAAAAGCCTGGGTTCTTTCACATCAGTCTTTAAAGACTTTCCACCAGTTTGTTCTCATGCATGTGTCTGTGTATATGTACATATGTTTTGATCAATATTGAGATTTATTTCTGTCAGTGTAAATATTGGCTTTAATTTCATCTCAGTCAATACTTATAACTTAGGTCAATTAATCTTGTTAACTACTTCTGGGTAAGTTAATATTTTCTTAAATAAAATATAAATTACTTAGATGTGCACCAATATTTCTTGGATATTACAACTAATAATCACCATATTTTAATAGATTATATGCATAATAAACCTTGATAAATAAATTAAGCAGAGACATTTATGTGTTTTAATCCATACCCAAATACTGTTTGCAACCAAGGACCACTTTCCAGAAGTGTTAAGGGAATCACTACGTTATAAGCATTCAGTGTTGATTGTAAGGTATAAAGGAACATGGCATAGTTTTAGCTTCCCTTAATAGTCTTCCTTTAATACGTACACATACACACACACACAAACACATACACATAGATAAATAAACCGCAAAAATTAGGCTTTAGAAAATGTCATTTACAAATACTTCTATAAGCCGAGAGAATAGATTGGTCACTATTAAAAAAAAATATGTCATCAATTTAACAGAAAGGATAGTTTTATATTCTTTTGTTATTCATTTACATTTCTGTAGATCTGGTGCCTGGGGAATGAAACACGATTCCATATCAACAAAACTGTGGATGCAGCCATTCGATCTGTGATAATTGGTGGATTGTTCCCAGGTATTCAATACCGGGTAGAGGTTGCAGCTAGCACGAGTGCAGGGGTTGGAGTAAAAAGTGAGCCGCAACCAATAATCATTGGTGAGTATAATCGTTGGTGGGTATGTCTCTGTGGCCTGGGCTTCAGAGTTAGCCAACTGGTAACAAGGTAGATGATATTTTTAATCTGTATCCTAACAGTGGATATGCAGCAATGAGTGATAGGGTGCACTCATCATATAGGCAAATAGGTTGACTGACTCGGGTTTTTTATAAAATAATTAGCAATTTCTTGTGCTTTTAAGTTTCCCAGAAACTTCTTTAAATTATAATCACTAAGTGTTTAAATGCTGAAAGTTGGTTTGAAAATGATTTTTAATCAATAATTTCATTAGCAATTTTGATGTCATTGAAATAAAATAGGAAATGAGGCAGTTACTGAAGAAAGTGCTTTATGTTTCAAATCCTCTAAGCGAGAAAAAATGTCAAAATTTAACCAGAAACAAGGCCAAAAGAAACTTTGTAATCCAAATATATTATCCTGAAGAAGAAATCCCTATTAAATCTACTATCATCATTACAGAAAATTGTTCCCTATTAGCATTGATTTTGTTTGCCTGTTCTTGAAATATATGTAAATGGAATTACAGAGAATATAATATTTTGTGTCTGGCTTCTTTCACTAAACAGTGTTTTTGAGATTTACCCATGTATGTATCATGCAATTCTTATGTTTTGTTTCTGAGCAGTATTCAGTTGGGTGATTATATCTTATTTTGTTTCTCTGCTTTTCTCTTGAGGGAATTTGAACATTCCTGTGTAAGTCTTTTTGAGGACATATGTTTTTATTTCCTTTGGAGAAATACCTAGATGTGGAATTTTGGGGTATAGGATTGATATAGTTTATAAGAAACTGTAAACACTTCTTTATATTATTGTATAATTTTATACTTTCACTAGCAAAGAATATGACTTGCAGTTTTTCTACCCCATTGTCAACATTTGATGTTGCCAGTCCATAATTTTAGTCATTCCAATGAGTATGAAAGAGTACCTCACTATTGTTTTTACTTCAGTTTTCTTTGATGACTAATGATGTTGAACAACATTACATGTGTTTTATTGGCCATTCACATATTTTCTTTCGTACAATTTCCAAGTCTTTGCCTTTTTAAAACTGTGTTGTTTGTCTCTTTTTACTGGATAGGAGAACCGATACATTCTGGATACAATATATTTTTTATTGCAAATATTTTCTCCTGGTCTATGGATTCCCTATTTCTTTTATTAATAATGTCTTTTGATTAGCAAATTTTTAAAATTTTTCAAGTTTAGTGCTTTCTAAGAAATTGTGTCCTATCTGTAGATAGTGAAGATATTTTCTTAGATTTTCTTCTAGCAGCTTTATAATTTTAGCTCTTATGCTTATGGCTATAATTCATCTTAAAGTAATTGCATGTGTTTTGAGAGTTAGGCTTATTTATTTTCCTAAGTGTATCAGCACATGTTTTATTAAACTTTTCCCTATTTGATTTTTATAACTATATTTCTAAATTTCCTTTTCTACTTTTCTATATTATGTATAAACTTACTTTTATATATTACCCTTTCATCTTATGACCTTACTCCCCTCATTTATTTTATTACTTGTGACATATTTTTTCAGGGTGTATTCAAACAATATTCTGTCTCCTTTCTTCTTATTTGTGTTACTATGTTAAAATCTGTTGAGTCATTTCAAAGGTGAATAAACCTTGCATTCCTGGGATAAATCGTACTTGACCAAAATATACTATGTTTTCTACAGATATTACTGGATCTAACTTGCTAACATTTGGTAAAGAATTTTGCATCAATTTTCATGAGGGATATTGATCAATAGTTTTCTTCTAATGTCATTGTCAGGTTTTAGAATCAAGATGGCTAACCTTGTAAAAGGGGTTGGGAAATATCCCATTCTCTGCTATAGTCTAAGAGTTTTTGTGGGGCTTTTTTTATTTCTTACTTAAATTCTTTCTAGAATCAGTTATAATATCTGTGCTTAGAGTTTTCTTTGTGGATTCTGTTTATATTTATGAATTTGCATTTATTTAGAATTGTTATTATTCCTGTGTTGGTTGTGTTAAATGGATTTTTGGTTTTGCCGTCTGTGAATTTGTCTGATCTATCTAAGTTGTCGAATTTATTGTTATATGCTTATTTGCATATTTGCATTATCTCTTTATTTATAATCCCCTTTAATTGTAGTGTTTCAGGATGTGTAGTAATGTCATCTCTTTTACTCTTTTTTTAAGATTTTATTTATTTATTTATTTGAGAGTGAGAACACAGCAGGGAGGAGGGGCAGAGTGAGAGGGAGAAACAGACCCCTGCTGAACAGGAAGTCTGATGCGGGGCTTGATTCTAGGACCCTGAGATCATGACCTGAGCCGAAGGCAGACACTTAACCAACAGAACCACCTAGGCACCCCTCATCTCTTTTATTCTTATGTGGAGAATTTGTGTTTCCTCTCTCTTTCTCTTTCTTCTCCCCCTTTTTTTGCCCCCCCCTTCAATTTCGAGCAGTCTTGATAAGGATTTATCAATGTTTTTAATCTTTTCAAATTATAAACTTTTGGCTTTGCTAGTTTTATTTGCTTTCTAATTAATTTCTGCTATTTTTTCTTCTTTTTGTTGCTTCTTAAGATAGAAATTTATATCAATGATTTGAACTTTTCTAATACAGGAATTTAAAGTTATACATTTCTTACTAAACACATCTTCAGCTGAATCTTACACATTTTGAGGTGTTATGTTTCCATTTATCACAATGTTGAAAATACCTTTCTCTTCACCTAAGGATTTCTTTTTCTTTGTAGAGGTTGTTTGGCAGTGTATTATTACATTTCCAAATATTTTGGGATTTCACAACAGCTTTTTCTTTCTGATCTATAATTGAATTCCACTGTGGTTAGAAAATGTACATTGTATGAATTTAGTCTTTTAAATATGGACAATTATTTTATGGCTCAACATTTGTTCTTAGGGAATGTTCCTTGTGCGTTTGAAAAGCATGTACATTTTTCTGTTCTGGAGTGGAGTCTTCTATAAATGTCATGTCAAATTAGTTGGTAGTATCATTCAGGTCTTTACTGATTTTCTGCCTGTTTATTCAGTCAATTAGTAAGAAAGGAGTCTGGAAATTTATTATAATTAAAGATTTTGGTATTCCTTCCATCTATAAGTTTTTGTTTCATATATTTTGCTACTTATTTTAAGATACATCTTAGGATTGTTATGTCTTATTAAGGAACTTACCTTTATCATTATGGAATGCCCCACTTTATTACCTAGTAAGATTCTTTGTCCTGAAATGTACTTTGTCTAAGATTAGTATAGCTACATTATATTATAAGTTTTTCATGGCTTGTGTTGTTTCCATCCTTTTACAGAGAAATTGTACATTTCTATATTTATATTGCATGTTAAGTCTGTTTTAAATTCAATATGACAATCTTTGCCTTTTAATTGGAATGTTTAGACCAATAACTTAAATGTAATTAGTGATGCACTTGGACTTAGAATTACCATCTTGCTATTTATTTTCTATCTGAATTTGTTCCTGTTTTCCTAATTTCTTTTGGATGAATTGAGTAATGTTCTGTATTCTATTTTATATCTACTATTGGATTCTTAGGTATAACTTTTTTTTTTTAATAATGGTTATTCTAGGATTTGCCTATCAAGACCTTAAAAAGATATAATTCCATTTTCATTCCTCTCAATATTTTTGCTATTGTTATAGTTTTACTCTTATACATGTAGTAAACACCAATATACAAACTAAAGTATTATTATTATTTGCTTTGCTTTAAACCATTAGTTATCTTTATCTTTTAAGTAAATTAAAAACTAAGAAAAAAATTTTGTTACTCAAAATGTTACTCATTTTTTGTCAGATATTCTGTTCTATAAATTCAATTTCCTCAATCTCCCTGAGTTCCTCTATCTCTTTAACTCAGGAATTTTGTTTAGCCACGTTTGGGTTCCCCTTCACTGCATCACACTTTAGTATTGTCTTCAGATCGAAAGCTATGAAAATAGTAAGATCTCCCTTGTTTATTTTCCCTTTCTCACAATCCTGCCCTTTTGTTTTACATATTTTGCCTACTTTTCAACTTATTTATGGTGGGATTACATGTCCCATACCTGTTATTTCTTTATGGGCAGGAATGGAAGTATTCACAGAATTATTAATTCTATATAATATACTTTTCTGTTCTAGAATTTCCATTTGTTTTCTTTTACATGTTTCATTTATTGTAATAGCTACTTTAAAGTCCTTTTCTCCTAATTTCAACATCTGTGTCATCTCATGGTCTATTTCTATTGATTACTTTTTCTCTTGAACTTTGGTTGTCTCTTCCTTTTTTTTTCTTCTTTCTTTTTTTGCTGTTGTTATTTTGCTTGTTTTTGCTTGCTTAGTAGTTTTTTACTGTATACTATACATTGCAGATGCATACCATAAAATTTTGTGATCTTCTAAAGAACGTTGGGTTTTATTCTAAAGGGAGTCGATCGCCTTGACTTTGTGGGAACTTGGATTTTACCTTTGTTAATATGGGACTGTTTATGTTTTGACCTTTTTCTCAGAGCAAAATCTCAGTTTGACCTTTACTTCTAAGTCATGGCCCTTAAAGGCTTCAGTGAAAAGCCTACTATGTTGATCTGGTTTCCCAACTTGATGAAATTCAAGGTTTAAACACAATTTTCTCTACAGTGAACATCAGCTGAAAAGTCTGTTCAGCATTTTCAGCCTTCTGGCTTTTGATATTCACCAGATTCTTGGAGTCTTCATTCTGCATGCACAGTTAAGAGTTCATCTTATGATTGAGGGGAAATTCATACAAAGAGTTGGAAACATCGCTTTCACATGGCTCTTTCACATGGCTTCCGAGTGAAAATTTTCAGTCACTCTGTCATCTCAGAACTGTATCCTCTGACACCTCATAGCAATACAGTTGAGGTTTTCTGTTTGGGTTCTAGCTGCCTAGCACTGTATGGTTTGAAATCTTTAAGGGGAAAAGAAAGCCTCGTAAGTGCAGATTTCCCCTGGTTCATTCCCCTTCTTTCAAGGGACAAATACCTTCAGTTCTTCCCGCTTTTATTTGCTTATTAGTATCTTTAATATATTTTAAATATTCTTCCTAGAGTTTGCATATTTTAAGAATACTTACCCAGAGTTTGATACAATAGAATGTGCCAGTCCCATTAATTTCTGTTTGTTTTTGGAAATGATGTGCACAGAGCACACTGCCAATTTCTGGGAAGTTGTTTCTTATTACAAAATATTTATTGTATATGAAGAGATTTAACATTCAGTCATACTGTTGATTTTTTTATATTCTCCAAGTTTTTGTTCCTTTATATATTAAAAGCATTAAAGAGAAAAAGTTATAGTATTAACTTTTCTTTAAATTGCCTTCCCTTTCTTAATTAGTCATAAAGAAGGAATTAATTTCTTAACCTGAGGGGAACCTACAATCTTGCCCTTCTGAGATTTTCTAAAATAAATTGTAATAAGAGAGAAATACAGGTACACCCAAAAGGATTTAACTGATATACACACACACACACACACACACACACATTACGCTATTTAGAAGTAAACCATTAAGTTTTCCCTTAAAAATGCTTATGAAACATACTTAAAGGGCATTGTTTTCTGTGAGAACTCCTAGATAAGTAAACAAAGCTTTGTGGGTTTTTATAATTTTTTTACTGTCTATAACATATATGAAATGGAATATTTCTAACCCAGATTGTCAAGTATCTATATTTTTCTTTTCTGTATTTTCTCTTATTTTTATTAAGAAGTATAATTCTCAAGTAAGGAAAAGTTTTCTTCTTCTTTTTTTGTAGTGACTATGTGTATTGTTCACAATATTTGGGGCATTTATTGTACTTGAAGGCAAGTAAAACATTACAAGAATACCATTTAACCAAGCTCATGTCATGTGAATTAAGAACTTAACAACTGTATAATAATTTTAAAAAAGGAAAACTAACTTAAGAGTATTTATATCAAATAGAAAGTTTTGCTTAAGTTTCTATTATTTTATAAAGACTAAGTGTCTTCAACTGTATAATTAGTACCTTTTATTTTTTTAGTATATCATACAACTGTTTCCAAATTTTCTATGAAATAAAAAAAATAATCTGATAAATGATATTTCTACCTCTGATTTGTGTAGTTAGAATGTGCAATGTTCAAGATGTGATCAAATAGAATTGTACCACTTGGAATAAATGCATGCTCACACACATGCACACACACACACAAGCACAATTCAACACAGAAAAGGCTATTTATACTCGAGATTTATTTCTTTTTAATATCTACTCTTGTACTAAAGAAGCCTTTGATTGTTTCTTTAATTACTCCTGCACATCTACCTTAACATCTTGTCTGATAACCTTATCCACACAACTGTTATTCCTTAGTTGAAAAGTGATTTAGTGATGGCTAATCTCCTTTTTCTGTTTCAATTTGTGCTTTCTCTATTGTCTGCTCAGTACTAGAAACAGCACTTGAACTGACTCAAGCTCTACCTCATTTCCCCTTTGCTTTAATTAAATCATGTATTGGCATTTGATGTAATTTATGGCTGATAATTTTAGATTTGTCTTATGCCAGCCTATGTACTGTTTCATTTATTCCTTTTCAGTTTCACTTTCATTCCAGAAAGTTCCAATAAAGGAATATTAATTAAAATATTATATAAATATAATAAATAGCCATACACAGGTTTAAAAGCATTATTGTTCTTTTGTCTGTATTTTCCACTGGTAAGATGACTTTACATCAAAGTGTCCATAGTTCTTCTATGTCATTGCACTTACACACAGAGAAATGCAACCACATACATTTACATAAATAAGCATCAAAGAGTATGCCATATAACAAATTTACTTTGATTTATAATTTTCAGTAATCTTGCTTAATAATATAGCTATTGTTTCTTTAATCATTTGGCCATTTAGTGCTTACCTTATATAGTTGGTAATAATATGTGGAACAGCTGCAAACTTTCACAGTAATAGGTACAATTGAATCTGATGTGTCTAATTAATTTTTAGTCCAACAAATTAGTTTTGTTCTTCATTACTCTCCAATGGGAGGAAGACATTACATTTCATTATATTTTTTGTCTGCAAGAACAATGGAGCATTACAGGTCACACACATCCCTTGTCTATGCTCTAATTAGCCCAACTGACAACATTGTTTCAAATATACCAGCAGCATAAGAAACAGTAATACATCCTTGGTAACATAAATATTAAACTATATAAAATATCATATTTTATGAACCTTTTACACAAATGAAGGACAAATTTTCTTTTCTCCTTGTTCTATAATGTGTTTGTTTTCTTTTTAGTGATTCTTAATAGCTATAAAAATCAGCAGCTATATGTATGTCTCATATTGAAAATATGAGTTCATTTTAAATATATTTTTATTTAAGTTTACATGTATAATAACTAAGGACAGATAGATTGGGAAAATTAAGCAAGTTTCTTACATAAGTGAATCTGGGTTTTACATCTGGAATTTAACACAACAGACATTTCAGAAATGGAATATAAGTATGTATAAGAAAAATGCTAACAGCTATAACAAACAAGCCTATATACTGATTGGCTTAACAAAATAAAATTTTGTGTGTTTTTTTTTCTTTTTCTTATTCATAGCCCAGTCTAATATGGATTAGCAGAATGGAGGTTGGAGTTTCTACTCCACAGAGTTATGTAGGGAACTTCAATCCTTCCAGTCAGTATCTCTGCCATCTCTTACAGGGGTCAGAATCCTCCAAAGATCGCTTCATTCTATTTAACATTAGGAAAGAGAGAAGAATGTCAAGTATTGTCACGGGAGTATATGGGTCAAGTCTAGAGGTAGTATGCATAACATGCCTATGCAGTATTATCCAATAACTCAGTCACTTTGCTGCACTTCAACCACAAGTGAGTCTGGGATATGTTGGCTAATTCTTTGACCTGGAAGAAAGGAGAAACTGTCAAACAAATCATCTGTGGTTTTCGAGACTCTCACATCTAGACAGTTTACAACTTACATCCCTGAAGTTCCCTGAGTGGCTCTTACCCATACTTGGGTCATAATTTTGTGTCATAAACTACTGTGTTCTTATCAGCCTCTTTACATACATCATCTTAAATAATACTCCCAAATATTTGAAATAGTATTGTTGCCAACTAACAGAAACAGGTACTTGAAAAGATTAAGTGCCCTACATAAGGTTATTGCTTATTTAAGTTGGTAAGTGGCAGAGATGATCTCCAAAGAGGAAATTTCAAAGACCATGTTCTTTCTAATATGTTGTAATGCCATGATAACTAAAACAATGGACATCATACATGTGATGTGATATGCTGAAATTTGCCACTTATATTTTGATTTCAATTTATTTTTAAAGTTTTTGATTAGTAATTAATAGGATATGATATTGACATTACAAATCACTTAATTCCCAGTGCATAAATATCTTAATCTTTTAAATAGACACCTAAATCTTTGCTTTTCAGTGATACTATGATTCCATAAGTTTTAACCTATTTTGAAATGTGGATTAAGATTTTCTTAATTATCTCTGAAAGGTCTAAACTACCAAAACCATGACTATTTCTAGAGTAATATTAGTCCAGATATAAACGTTTATTTTAGTAACATAGACCTTAGTATTAAAGTTGTCTTTTTAATTCAACTTTCAAGCAGATTTTCAAATTAGTTAAGTTTTAAGGGAATATTTGAGTTTTACCTTTTTGTGACATATACATATTTTAATTATAGATACTAATCTCTATGAAGTACATAATTGTCATTGTTTTATATAGTAGTTTTAATACATTCCAAAAAATTAAAGGGTGTTTGATCAAAATAAGCTCCTTGTTAGTCTATTAAGGACAATATTAAATTACACATTTTTAAAACATGAACATTTGAATTTGGGCAGTGCTATAGAGGAAATAAAATTTGCAAATTTTGCGAATGTTGTAATTTTTTTTATTTTAACAAGACTATATTAAAACATACTTCACCTAACTAAAGAGAAGTTGATGTTATTTTTCACCCTAGCACTTATTTTAGTACTTATTTATAAGGCAGTAAATCAAGAAGCAGTTCTGAATCTATTCATAATAAACCAAAACATAAAGAAGCCATGTTCTTAATCACAGTTTAGACTCATAAAATATCAGAACTTATAAAATATGCTTCTTCTGAAATTTATAAAATATGCTTATCAATAATTGTGATGGGATCAGAGCACAGATATTACCTGCCTTCATAAGAATTTTCTAGTTTGGTACACTATGTATGAATTCCTGTGTTTACTTTCATAATAATGTTTACTAAAACTATTATTTTTCCACAGGGGGACGTAATGAAGTTGTCATTACTGAAAACAATAACAGTATAACTGAGCAAATCACTGATGTTGTGAAGCAACCAGCCTTTATAGCTGGTATTGGTGGTGCCTGCTGGGTAATTTTGATGGGTTTTAGCATCTGGTTGTATTGGCGAAGAAAGAAGAGAAAGGGACTCAGTAACTACGCTGGTAAGAGACTATTTCTAGCTAAGAAAATCTGTCTTTAGGAACATGATGAGATGAAAGAGAGGGAATGGGACTGAATAATGAGTGAGTGAATGAATGAACGAATGAATGGATGTTTTGGCTTGTTGTAAACACCTGCTCTGTAAAATGAAATTATAAATATGCTTTAATGCATTTCTTCTCACCATATCACATTATGACCATAAGGCAAGTTTTTGCTTGTTTCTCCAGTGAAGCCTAACAAGAGTGCACATGGATAAATGTGTAACCATTTTTTCTCAGCTAGTTCTTCAAAACACACACACACACACACACACACACACAGACTGCATGCCATGAAGCCATTATCTGAGAAGTGGATTTAGGCAAGATCATTACTAACATGCTCAGGAAGAAAATATTTGAAATATAGCTTCTAGTATTTCAAGATGCAGGTTACAATAGGAAATGTCCCAGATGGCAAATAAAAACAAGGGGAAAAAGTCTCATCAGAATTAATAAGACTGATGAAGCATGAATTGATTTACTAGCCTAGTCTATTTCAAGGTGACCAATCAGCATTTTAGAAAGGAGAAAAAGGAGAAGAAAAAGAAGCAGAAGAAGAAAAAAGGAGATCCTAGATGTTCTAGCTATTTGCAAAAATGTTTTCTTCTTAAGAATCTGAAACAAAATTTCAAGGAAGTCAAAAATTGTGGCCTTCAAAACATTTCCAAGGCAGAGAGGAGTGGAGTTATCAAGTCAGTGATTTGAAGAATGAACTCAGTATTGAAGCTATGTTCAATACCAATTTTAATTGCAATTCATTTTAAGTGTTTCCTCTAACAACAATCATAAAAATATGTTGTCTCACAATATTTCACACTTTCTAAAATGTACAAGGGAACAATTTTAATTTAACATCATCCTACAAACACTTCAGAATTTTTGATGCATTTTATTCAATCTTCTATTTCTAGTTTTAACTTTAAGTTTAAATGTTTATAAATGTCTTAATAACTGATTTTGACAGAAGCTTTATAGTTTATTAAGCTTTTAAGCTGCTCTGGCTTGTAGGCTTCTTAGTCGCTGATAATATCTAAATAGTGTGAAATAAAAGGCATAGCACCCATTTGGTTGTCTTGCTTGTTATCTGACAGCATTTAAGTGTGATCTTTCTATTATAGAATTGTGATTCATGTCCATATCTTATGAAAATGAAGGTTATTATTTACTATTAGAGTAAATTTCCATGACTGGAGAAAGCAGGACAGTGTATCCATTGAAAAGGAGATTCCATGCTTTGTGACTTGCAGTCATTCTGCCTTTCTCATGTCTCATTGGTTGCTGATGGCTTCCTCCTTGTGCTTTGTCATCTGACTACTGTATCACCAGATCACGGAAAGATTCTTTCCACTAAGGGATGCTAGGCAATAACTAGTGTCAGTGTCTTGAACATTCATACTTTAATGTACCTTCTTGTTCTGCAGTCCAGTCCTCTCCCTTCATTCCTTGTAGACATTGTCATCAACCCATCTGTTTAATCAGTCGCCGTGTTACAGTTCATCTCTATGACATACATATGAATCATGTAAGTCATAGGGAAGAACTGACTTAATTCATGAGCTAGTTTGTGTTCATCCCTTTGCTTGATTTTAGTGAAAATAGTATAAGATTGACTGCTCTAGTTTCAATGCAAAATTCTAAGATATCCATATTTGAGGTGTTGCATTTTTATCCTCCACATTCATTCTCTCACTCCTATAAATAACATAGTTCTCATAACTAGTAGGTTTATGCTTTTCGTAAAATTATGTCAGATAGATTTCTTTTTTCTTTTTCTTTTCCTTTTTTTTTTTTAATGGCAGTTCTTTGCAAAGCCTATGCATTTAATTTGAAAATATCTGTCGGTCTTTGAGCTTAACAAGAACAGTACATTTCCTATTATCATTTCTCATCATGATTGATATCCATCTGCTTGTAGAGGAACTGCTAACTCAGAAGGTGCTATGCCCTTCAAATATTTTGGAATAAGGCCAAGCCAGAGAGCAGCCTTTCAAAACCTTTATACTTAATTGATAGATGGCTGGCTCTCAGAATGGATTCACCTTCGACTAGTAAGTTGCCTTCTAGAAACTGCTGTTGTCTCCTAGGTGAGAAGCAAATGAAAATCCAAACCATAGGTACCTAGCATTGCATATCTGCCTTGGTGAAATTTTTTACACATCTCCCTATATGTATATCCTATCCTCCGCCTGTTAAAATTTTCATGTTCTTGTGCTTATACAAGTTTAAAAGGGGGGGATTTTTAAATAGGAATGATTAGTGGAGGATATATCATAGGTTTAAATTTCTGATATTTCATGCATGAGCTAATGATCCATTTAAGAGCACAAAGATTTCACACAGGGCTATTTTTTTCTTTCTTTGAACTGTGTTATAAAAATTATAGAGAATATACTCTATTTATATATATATTTTGGCTTTCATAAAAAATTCTGTGGGAATTTTATAAATTTTATAAGCATGGAGACATGATTTTACTCACAAAGTAAAAAGACTAATATTTTCACTTTTTCACTGCATGATAATGTCTATGTGGTGTCCAAACTATTAATTCATGAAAGCATTGGTACTTTTTTTCCTAAATAAACAAAAAAATCTACTTTGAGGTAAGTATTTAGATTAATTTTATAACATAAGATACTTCATTTATTTCAAACTCCAATTCTGATCTTAGATTATACTTAAGCAGCTGATGCAATTTACATACATTAAGATATAGATATATATCTGATGCAATTTACATATATACATGCATTTTAATAAAGCTTGACTGACTCTAAGTAGAATTGTAATGCAGGTAAAATTTGATTTCAGCTCTCCCTTTTTCCTACTTCATTCCAAGTCTCTTCTTAACCACTAGAGGTAGAATAGGGAAGATTTTAACTAGTGGGAAGATATGTAAATATCTTTCAGGTTAGAGATTCTAACTCTCAGCTAGATGCCTTCCACTCATCCTGTGCAGGCAATAACTTACTTTATTATACTAGTCTTTGGTTCTCTGTCATGTGGAAAAAATATTTCTGAAACGTCTAGAAGGAGGAAAAAAATGTGTACTACTCAGTATTGATATTTTTCTTATATATCAGAGGATTTAACATATTTATCATAAGACACTAGTGGAATGACACCTTACATTATAAAAACAACTATCAAGAATCAAATGCGAACATATATTTAAATGATCTGGGGCGCACCTGGGTGGCTCAGTCGGTTAAGCACCTGCCTTTGGCTCAGGTCATGATCCCAGGATCCTGGGACAGAACCCCACATTGGGCTTCCTTCTCAGTGGAGAGTCTGCTTCTATCTCTCCCTCTGCCCCTCTCCCCTGCTTGTGCTCTCTCTCTGGCTTGCTCTCTCTCAAGTAAATAAATAAAATCTTTTAAAAAAGATCTGAGAGGAGAATTTGGCTTGAACCTATTTTGCTTCTTTACACAGCAGATAGTGGAGATTTCCCCACGGCAATGTTACACACTAACTTCTTATTCAATTTATTTTCCTATTTATCCTTTATTTAAATTCTTCACACACAATCACATGCCACATCTTTGCACATGGTGCAAAGAAAGGCAGCTGTGACAAAGTCCTTATATCTCATATTCTGTGTGAAATCATTTTATACTTTAATTGAGCATCAAACATTATTTACCTAATTCTCCATTGAGCACTAACAGTCTACTTGTCACCACATGTGAGGTTCCTGGCTGCTAGAATAATTCACCACCTGAGTTGTAGCCTCGAATGAATTATAAAAAGATTTGGGCAGAAAATACAGAGAATATTAGGTGATTTTTGAATCTAGAGTAAATGTTTGATCATATGTATAACAGTGTTGGTGAACAGATAAATGAACAACATAAGTTTGGGTAAAAATTATGGAGCTCTCATGAGGATACTATGTAGCTCTATTATATATATATATATATATAATATACATGTTCATGTATATCCATTTTCTTATCCTCACAGAGGTGACGTAACTCTTTTCAAACTTATGTTGTTCTCTTTTCTATTCACAATTTTTCATTTGTCAACTTTGTAATGACAGTATATATATTTTCACTTGTAAAGGGATGAGTGATAGTATATGAGTATTACCTCTGAGAATAACAGATTCTATGAAACTCGGTAAATATAAACAATTTAATGAGTGAGCAAATTATGAAGTGCTAACCACTTCTTGCATAGGCTTTAAAAACCATTGGTGAAATATAAATTGTTTGACAAAACTATCCAAAGACAGCTAAAAGATTTGATGGAATTTTTATACTCTGATTATCCGGGCTGACTTAATGCTTATTAAAAGAGGATTAATCTACATTCATATTTGAGAAATAGTTTTTCAGGAAAGGGAATGAGGCTTGGCTGGCAACATTAAAGTTTCCATTTGGAGTAGGAAAATGTGGCCTACTAGAGATAGGCACTCTGAAAACTTCCTTACCTCAAAATGTCAATTTACCACATCACTATATTTCCCTTCCCCTTCAGTTCTAACAGGCATGAGATTAGGATTAATCCTGTCAGATAATAGTAGAGGTACTTTCTGTATGATATAAACTTGCAAAACCTCTTCACCTCATATCCTTTATAAATATTGCAAGAAATTCAAAGTAGTTAATGCAATTCTAAAACACTTAAGGTTATGGTATCTGTAGAACTTTTTAGATACCTTGGCACTATCCAGTTAGTTTTAGGCAAAACTTCTATATGTTGTTCCCTGAAAGTTCTTAACTTTAGATACTAGCAGGGACTCCTTCCTGGTAAAGATTCACACTTTTTTCAAATTTATCTCTGGTAAGCACAAAGTTATTACACTGAGATTATAAAAATCATGACAAGAGCAAAATTGTCCAACGACTTCTCCTTCCATCCCTCTTGCTTTTAAATTTAAAAAAATTCAACATTTCTTTGAAATGAAATCTACCTCAAACAGCTTTCAATTTGCTGTGGAATTTATTTATTTTTTCGCTGCACAAAAAGAAAGACTGAAAGAAAGAGGAAGGAAGGAAGGAAGGAAGGAAGGAAGGAAGGAAGGAAGGAAGGAAGGAAGGGTGGAAGGGACAGAAAATGCTAATCAAAACACCGTATATGACTTCTGTTTTACTCATTCTAATTGCTTGTCCTTATCCCTAGTCTACTCTTCATCTCATGGTCTAATACAACTCGGTTACTTTTGGTCTACTTTTCAAAATGGAACAGATCTAAAAGTTTGGAGTGTGGGGTAAAAGGGAAACTTGAATATTCATCTTTTTTCCCCCTTGTTTTACAAAGACAATGAATCAATCTTATTATGGTAAGAGTTGTTTTTTGTTTGATTAGTTTGGTTTTTGGTTTTCTTTTGTCATGGAAGCATACAGAATGGAGAATTTTCGTGTATACCAAATTCTGCCTATGGACCATTTTAAGCTGGTCTTGTATTTACATAATGTACTATTCATTTTTGCCTTTGTGTAGTTGGTATGTATAGGTGCAAAGATAAGTGTCTTTATGGAATATTTTGTCAAAAGCAGTCTAGAAAGATTGGAAAACAGATTTTATTGATGATTGGAACACAAATAGAACTGGGTATGTCCTATTAATTCTTAATTGGTAAATATGAACCTTAACATAGTGTCCATACTCTAACACATCTGTAAATTAATCCTGATGATATTTTTTCCCAGTTTTCTGTTGTGTTAAAATGCACATAACATAAAATGTACTATCTTGACTATTTTTAAGTGTACAGATTGGTGTCATTAAATACATTCCTAATGTTGTGCTATCATCACCACCATCCATCTCCAGGACTCTTTTCATCTTCTAAATTGAAATTTTATACCCTGTAAACAATAACGCCCATCTCCCCCCTTCTCCAGCCCCTGGCAACCACCATTCTACTTTCTGTCTCTATGATTTTGACTGCTCCATCTACTTTGAATTAGTGGAATCATACAGTACTTGCCTTTTGTGACTGACACATCACTTAGCTTGATGTCCTCAAGTTTAGCATATGTCAGAATTCTCTTCTTTCATATAGCTGAATTGTATGTGTATACAACATTTTTTCTTATCCATTCATCCATTTATGGATATTTGGATTGCTTCCAGGTTTTGGCTATTGTGAATAATGCTACTTTAATTCTTTGAGACCTGACTTTCAATGTGTTTGGGTATATACCCAGAAGTGGAATTGCTGGATCGTATGGTAATTTTATATTTTTAATTTTTGAAGAACCACCATACTGTTAACTGTTTTCCACTATGGCTGTACCATTTTATATTCCACCAGTAGTGCACCAGCGTTCCTATTTCTCTGCATCCTTGCCAACACTTGTTATTTATTGTGTCTTGCATAGTAGCCATCCTAATGGGTATGAGGTAGCATCCATTGTACTTTTGATTTTATTTCCCTAATTAGTGATGTGGAGCATCCTTTCAAGTGCTTAATGGTCATTTGGATCCTATCTGTTTGATAAGATTTTGAGTGTTGCCTTCTAAGTTTAAATTTTACACCTTAAAAAAAGATTTATTTACTTATTTTAGGGACAGTGCTGGGTTTGGCCAGCAAACCCTGAGGCGGCAAATGAAAAGATTACTCCAGACACCTAAATAGGAGAAAGGAGAGGGCAAGGGGACCAGATGCTCTAGTGATGAAAGGTCCTGAGCCAGCCTCAGTCTCCCCTTTAATTGCAGGTCTTATCAATACATCAAGTAAGAGCAGAAAAATAGAAAGGAATGTTAGGCTTTAATAATCAAGACATAGACATATGGGGCAATGCATAATTGAAGCAAGCGGTGTTCGTGATGTGCGTGCAGGCTAAGGGTATGATGAATATGTGACCATAAGGTGAGAGTGTTTTTCATCTAAGTTAAACATTTATTCCCTAGGTGAGAGCGTTGAGCCGCAATAAGGATCTGGTTGTTTTCAGCTCAGAAACTTCAAAGGAGACCCAGCATTCCAGGCACTCCTCCTTTGCTTTTTAATTGGTCTCATCTCAGGAGTCATATTTCACTTAAAACTTATCTATCTGGGCACTATGAATCCCCAGAGAGAGAGAGAGAGAGAGAGAGGAGACAGAACAAGCAGGAGGGACAGAAGGAGAGGGAGAGAGAATCTGAAGCGGACTCCGCACTGAGCGTGTAGCCTGATGCAGGGCTTGATTTCATGACCCTGAGATCATGACCTGAGCCAAAACCAAGAGTCAGATGCTTAACCAACTGAACCACCCAGGTGCCCCTAAAATTTACATTTTATGAAGAATGTGCTATTGGTTAGTATGTAAAAGTTAAGTGCAACTTAATTTTCGTGCCTCTGCTTCAGTTGTCCTCCTCTGATATCACTTACTGCTCTAGAAATAACGGAAAGTTCGGGTGGGGACAAAAGAGCATCTAAATTAGGAGAAATACTTAGCTTCTTTCCACATATCTTCTGAATAGCACATTTGGAGGTATAGCTCATCA
Source organism: Callorhinus ursinus (assembly GCF_003265705.2). Taxonomy (NCBI): domain Eukaryota; kingdom Metazoa; phylum Chordata; class Mammalia; order Carnivora; family Otariidae; genus Callorhinus; species Callorhinus ursinus. Next base: position 22,544,604 of record NW_027397063.1, read on the forward strand.
GTGCCTGCTTATTTGCATATTCACAATGATATTCACAACATTATCTTAACTCTCTTTTAGTAGAGTAAAACAATCACTTGATAGTCCATTAAAAAACCACATAACTAGAAAGTCACATCAGATGGAAAACTAATTAACTGTACTGTTTTCACATTTTGTGTGCATATTTTTTCCCTAATCAGGACTTTATTTAATAGCTCCTGTGCTCAACTTTTTTCATTAATTGTTTCAGATTAAATCTTCTTTTGTTGTTGTTAAAAGCAGTTATTAATGGGACCCGATGTGGAATGGACCACTGCTGATTCTTGATTCCCGTCACTTAGGCAAGCTTGTCAGGAAGCAGAGTAATGATCAGTATTCTTTCGTCTTCTCTAGGAACTGTTCATAGCCAGTCCTGGACAGATACGAAGGATATGTCAGGATTGTTTTATAATGAATTTGAGATGGTACCTGAAAAATTGAGAAGGCAGTATACTTCAGGTGCCAGCCAGATGTTCCTCAAAGCACTACCTCCTGATAGACCCTGGGAATCATGATCATATCACCCAATTATGATGTCGTGAGAAATGTACCATTAAATGACCTTCGGGAAGGGACTGGGGAACTGCATTTGGAAATTTACAAAATTTAAAGAGCAATCATATTTCATAGCAAAAATTTGAGGAATAGATGAATTACGGAGAGATTATTCAAATCAAAAAGTATTATATGTATACTTTAAATAAGAATATATCCCTATTTAAAATATGAATCAATTCATAAAATATTCTTTTATTTTTCTCTATTTTTTACTCATTAGGAAATCATTGTAAATATAATCAGTATTTTCCAAAGATAAGGCATGTTGGATTCATATCTGTGCAATGTTTTTTTTTTTCTTAAGTTTCTGTTTAGTATTTTTATGTATCAAGTTTTTATGTAAATTCCAGTTAGTTAACATACAGTATAATATTAGTTTCAGGTGTACAATATAGTGGTTCAACACTTCCACACAACGCCCAGGGCTCATCACACCGAGTGCGCTCTTCAATCCCCATCACCTATTTTACCCTTCCCCCCCGCCCTTCTCCCCTCTGGTAACCAGCAGTTTTTTCCTTCATCCCCAGGAATTGGTTTCTCTGATCTATATTCATTTTAGTCAGAATTGCAGTTTTGCAGTCCATAAACTTCTAAACACCAAAAATTTTTTCATGATCTTCTAGTTACCTCGAGTGGCAAAATTTGATCCGTGCTAATGTGAAACTATTTATAGACTTCATCCTACCAATCATGAATATTTATATTTTATTGCAAACACATTAAATAACTTTGAATAGAGCTGCTGACTTAGATCCTCTCTGTAGTATGCATTGTGTTACCTTTCTGAGATCTGAAACATGTTGAATTCCAAATATATTTGGCTACCAAGATTTTGGATAAGAAATGATGGATCCACACTGTATTTATGTTCTTTGGCCAATCCTTGAAACCCATTGTTTTTATGTCGATAGCTTTGCGGAATGGAATTTAGTGTCCAAAGAGAGGGCTTCTCCAGGTAGAGCTCTGTGGAATGCTTGTTGGTGTGACTAATAAGGTTCAGAGTTTTATAAAGGCCTTAAGTTTCTGCAATGATTACATACAATTTGACTATGTTTAGTATCAGGTATTTGAAAATTTCATTTTTTGTGAAGGTTGGATGATAAAACAAAGCACTCAACACGTTATTCTCTATTAATTATAGTTTATGTCTATTGTAATTGTAGTTGTTCAACTCATATTGATTAACGGTGTCCCTAAAAGAATCTGTGATGATGAGGAATATGTCATCAATCAGTACCTGTTTCTCTTTTTCACTGGCAGGATGTTATTACCTGTTTGAACTCTTCTGTTTCAATTTCTGTTATGTGCATTTTATGTTGTGCCTTCTGATTAGGACACCCACATATTAAGATTAAAAGTCATGATTTGATAATCCCCCATTAATGCATGTTGATCTTCCAATGACACTATATATACCAATTGTAACAGTTTTCCATATCCAAACACAAATTGCCCTTTTGACTTAACCATACATTTGGCTTAAGGTATTTTTAAATGTCTTATTAAAGTTGGAGCAAATGATGGCTTTGCCCTGGGCCAAACCACTGCTTCTTATTCTCTGTACAATTATGTTAATTATATTTTGTTAAAATTCCCAGAGGCCTCAGCTCTAAACTAAGGACCAATATGTAGTTGGTATTTATCGTAATTAATATTGACTACTTGTGTGTGTGTGTGTCTTTCTTTTTTTTAACAGTTACATTTCAAAGAGGAGATGGAGGACTAATGAGCAATGGGAGGTATGCTAAGGAGATTCTTTTTTATTATTATTTTTAAGCAGGACTGGGGAAACTATAGTAAGAGGCTATTATTGTAATAAATGATCACTTATAAGTCTGAGAATTCTAGGAGGAATTAAATAGCTTACCACAAGGTTTAATGATCTATCTGTTGTACACTTAGAGGAATCAAGTCCAGATGTTTCATATCTCCCAGATGCCCCTGAAGAAATTAGTAGTAAATATCACAAGGAATGTGTTCATTTGTTAGCAGAATGTTTATTGCATTAATTAGACATTAGCAAATGAAGTTGCTGTTGTTTAAGGCTCCTTATTGGCTCTCACTAAATTGCTGTGAGTGAACAATTACACATAATCGATCACAAAGTAAATGATTCATGGATGATGAATAGGCTGTAGATTGATAGGACTGGATTCCACAACTTTGGTTACTCAATTGAAATTGATAAAAGCTGATAACAAACCCATATATCCTCATCTATTTCCCCTTTGCCAATATGGAGATTGTAATTAGGCTCTGGTAATAACTTCCAATCTCCCATTTAATCAATATTTTAGCAAAAAGAGATTAAGTCTAATGAGAGCTAGTGCATGGAGCAAGTAAGCAGTTGGATCTTCTTATTGCAGTTTCTATAGAAACACATGTTTCTCTTAGGGATTTCATAGAAACGGTCTAGCAAAAATAAAGTGCAATGATTATAGATGTTGCTATTTCTTTGTAAATATGCTAATAATCTGGAAAGGAATTGGATTCCCATCTTTATATCAAAAATGGAAAGTCTTTATTCAATATTATGTGAGGCAAGTTTTTCTCATAGATTATATACTCACATGCTGGATCAGATCACAGTGAATTTTAATTACCTTAAAAATCTTTATTATACCCCTAATATCTTGCAATTTAGAGAATTTGGAATTGTGCTATTGATGGAACAATATAAATATTGTTCATTAATTTCCCTCAAGTTCTTTGCCTCTAAATCAAGCATAAGGGCTCATAACAGGGGTTACAGCCTACAGGGGACAGATAAATACGGGGGCTGTAGGAATCGAGGAAGCAATAGCCCAAAGTCCTGGAAAGGGCTGATACTGAGCAGTCACTCTGAGCAATTGTTCCCTTGAGGTGTCAATTTATCACCAAACCTTGTTTCAGGATCCTGCTATGTTACCAATTCCCACCAGTTTCAGGGCAGACAACTGAATTCATTTGGATGTCAGCAGCATCCCAGGCAGGATGCTTCTGCTTCCAATGAGAGACTGTATATAGTCTTAATGAACCGTGGACGTTCCTTAATTCTTGAGAACCTACGCATTTTAATTTGAAGTGAATTAAAATCTTCTTAAGTTCTTTCAGCTATTTTAGTGCAGGAGACAGGTGTCCAAATCTCGCACTGAGCTCCATGGGTTGATTTCCTTTGAACTTCTGTTGCAGCCGCCCTGGTCTTCTAAATGCTGGGGATCCCAGTTATCCATGGCTTGCGGATTCATGGCCAGCCACGAGCTTACCGGTAAACAACAGCAACAGTGGCCCAAATGAGATTGCGAATTTTGGACGTGGAGGTAAGTTGTGCTATTCAAAACTTTATTATCTGTTTTCTTAGCTTTCTTCAATGTTTTAAAAAATACATACTATGGAGTATTTTCTTCCACAATTAAAATTACCAAAGCGCATGTCCTAACAGTGCTGTATGTTCACTAAATATTTTATATAAGACCACTGTGTCTATATTACCTTGAGTAAGACTAAGTTTTAAGGAAGTCATTACTAGCCAAGATGACAAATATTCATGATACATTTTAGGTTTAGGACTATTAGAGCAAGATTAGTAAAATCAGAAACTATGCTGTTAAGTAGGACTTATGATTTTGGACTAGTCATTTCTGTTCTCTACATGTCATTCAACACATATTTATTAAGTATGTCCTATGTACCTGGCATTATGGCAGACAGTAAAAATAAAATACCAGTATAAAGAGAGATGGTCCTTATCCTCATAGGATGTATGTTATAGAGAGTAGACCTTTAAATAAATATGACATGTTGAAGGAGAACTTAAATGTAGTTCTTCCGTTGATAACTGGTACCCCAAATGAAAAACAAAAAGATGCTAAGTTGCTGATATGATAAGGTCTCCAAAATTTGGTGCTAGGGTTCTCTCTGTAGAAACAGAATTTGACCTACTATAAATAATTACAGCCTCCCCACTGCCACCTTTTCATCCATTCGATAGGAGAATGATGGGTTTAGAGAAAGATGGGGCTGGAGAAGTCTGTGGTCCCAGTGTTTAAATTTGGCAGAAATATGTGAGTTTTCCATTGGCAGAAACTTGTGCAAGCAGTAAATGGACTGGAGCTGCTTTGCCGGTACCCGACATGAAAAAGCTGCCTATTGGGAATAAGAAAGTTCTATGAATGGAGTGTTATTTAAGTTGACATTTGAAGGAGAGCTAGAGATTAGTCAGAATTGTGCGAAAAGTGCGTGAAGAAATGTCCGTATTTTAAGGTCTAGAAAGAAGAGAGACATTGACCTATTTGAGAAATGAATGAATTTCCTAATGAGTATAAAGTACAAGGCAGCGGAAGTGGTGGAAAAAAAAATACAGAGGGACAGATAATAGAGGGCCTTCTAAGCCACACAGACTTTAAACTTTGTCCAAAGGGTAGTCAGAAGGCCTCAATGGATTTGTAAGAGGACAACACTGGGATCTAAGTACAGAGTTAAGTCATCCAGACTACTGCCGGGTGGTGAATGGAGTTCGAGTAGAAAATGGGATGATTAATTAGGAGAGTAGTGTTATAATCCATGAAAGTGTGGATGAATCTGCTAGAGGGTTTCTACAGCTCTGGGTGGAATTAATAATGGAGGAGACCCAGGGCTAAGCTAACCTATTATAAGCCTCAGTGGTGGATTTCACAGGCATGAGTGTATAAATATACTGACTTAGAAGAATAATCATGGATACTGGCATTTTCTCTTTATGGATAGAATACCAATGAATGTTTGAATATAATTAAAATAGTATTTCAAATAATAAAGCTACTAATTATTGCTTAAGTCTGCATTCTGTCAATACCAAGTTGAAGGAAGGGAGCTCTCTCCCAACCTCCAAATAAAATACAGAAAATAACCATTCCCCTGTCATAGGTATGTAATGAGGATTAAATGGATGATTACATATTCAGGTTTAGCACAAAGCTTGGCATACAAGTAGTGGCCGACAGGCATCAATATAGTAAATGAGAAAACAAAAGTACATTGCATGACTCCTCAGCTTTTTGCTTGCCCTCTGTAATCACCCCGTTTAGGATTCTTATTTGTCCAGAACCTCTGAAAGTGACTGCGTTCCCTAGTGGCCAAACTCTGAGCCCTTCAATTACAGGCTATTTCTTTTTCGTGGGTAGGTTCTATACCTGAGCATTTCCTCACCAGGAGAGCAGAACACTCCTCTCTACCCTATCCAGAATGATTTCGTCAAAAGAAATTCTGTTCTGAAGGCTTTTATTAATCAAGGATTAGATCCCTCTTTTACTTGTTGTATTTGTATTTGATTAGTGCACCATTCTCTTTACATTAAGAAATGAATGCCTAAAGATGGAGAAAGCGTTTTGTTTTGTTTTTGTTTTTTTCAGTTTCCAGCAGGCTACACTAACATCTAAAATGTCTCTAATTTAGCCAAAGGTTACGTTTGTAGATTTTCAAGGTTTTTCTTCTATATCCTCCGCATTTTTATGATATAAAATATTTCACAGGCGAACATACAGGCCAAGACAAAGTTTTTGCAAGATTTACTGTATTTCTTTTGTGATAGGCATTATAAGCATTCACTATGCACCAGAAATAGGTAGGCTTTTTTGTACATTTTGTTTCATTTCATTGACATAATAAATGTGTGACATAGATAACAATCATATTTACATTTTAAAGGCCAAGAAACTAAGGTTTATCGAGATGAATAACTTGAGATCTAGGTGTAGAAGGCATGTCTAACACATTTTAAAGCCTTGGTGCCTTTATCTACACTGTTCTGCAATCCTCTAGGTGGGATTCACGTGTATGACTGCATAACTATGGTCACTTAAAGAATTATTGTGGATACTGACATTGCCCTTTCAAGAATGGAATACTAACACATGTTTAAATGTAATGAAAATAGTATTTTGAATAATAAAGTTACTAATTATTGCATAAGTCTGCCTTTTGTCAATACAAACTATAAAAGATCCATTTAACCATTCAGCGAGTGCTTACCCTCTGCAAAACACTAGGTGAGGAATTATGGAAATCCAGATGTATGTTCCTGTTCTTAAGTATCTTACGATATGATACAGGAGACAATCATTCATTCAAGTATATCAGGCAAAAAGAAATAAGTGCATGGATCACTAAGGTGCTGAAACCTGCAAAATGAATCATGAGCAGGTCCACCTGGAGGGAGGGGTTTCTGTACTTCAGAGGTTTCAAACTCAAATATTAACAAGTTCCAGTCAGCCCAAAGCACTAAGGAAAGGTAGGTGTGGACAGTGAGAAGTGGAAACTGGAAGGTCCTACCTAAAGATAGCGGCACCTAGTCAGGTCCACTCTGTCGGCGGAAGGCTGGGCCAGACTTCCAAACCATCTGATATTATAGGATGATCCCCCACATCCAGATATTCATGTATAATCTTCCAATATTTCAACATTTGGATATAATTCAATTTATTTTCATAAAATGTAAGAGTGAGCCAATAATAGTTGAAGGAAATATGCAGCCCCCAAGTCAATACAGAAGCACTTAGACTTGAAGGCTGGCTAATTTCATCCAGCAGGGAGAGAGAGAGAGAGAGATTCTATTTCTAGCACTGTAGCTTTAGCTGTGGCCAGATAACATTCTGTAGGATTAGATCCTCGGACTACTTTTTTCCAGTTCTAAACATTTGAACACACAACCATTTCAAAAGCTTGCAGATAAAGTGGCTCCCAATCTAAATCAAAAGTTTTAGAAGGTCTCAAGTTCAAGGTGTTGGGAAGTTGGGACCCATGCTGGAGAAACATGTCTATCTGGTTAATAGTATCAATGAAAGATGGTGGATGTGGCAGAAACAAAACTCTGAAAATTTCCCCAGAGTGAAGGATCTATTTTCATAATTTTGATATATTACTAAATATTAAATGTTTCTGAGAATGAAAACGATATTGACATTTAAGGATGAAGTATACTTTTTCATTATCAAATGTCCTAATTAGTTTATAGGTAAAAGCTTTTTAAAAAGGCCAAAAAAGTAGTTATGGGATTCTGAAATGAAAAAATAATTGTACTTGCTTGTACAAGCTTGTGAAATATATTTGAATATCTTTAACAATTTCACTGATATGCATTTAAAATATTTACTTCAATAAAGTATGTATCCACTTACTTACAAAGCGAGTTGGAATTCCAGACTTCAGAAAGATCTAAATTATGCAGTGTGCAAAATAGATTATAAATGTCTTATTGCTGTTGCTAAAGAAGACATTTTTTTAGCTTTTGTAAAAAGCAAAATTAATATTTTTATAAGAATCTTCATCTCAAGTACTATTGGGTATCATCAAACATAAAAGTCTGAGAATATTTTGACTAAGTTTCACTTTCACTTTCTGCTTTTTTCTTGTCATGATAAATTGGTTTTGGGGGCAAAGTAATTGGTTTGTTACTTAATATTACAGTGCTTTAACTAGTTGAAAATTTCCTATAATGAAGAAACCATTGATGATCTCAAGTCCTATGAAGTGTGGCTTTCAGAACATAGATCGTTAAGGAATATATACTATAATTAGATTCACTTTTAACTCTACATGATTAAAAATATGTCATTTAGTGTTGTTCTGGTTTTAAAAGATTTTATTTGTTTATTTTAGAGAGAGAGAGAGAGAAAGAGCAAGTATGAGCAGGGGTAGGGAGGGAAGCAGAGGGAGAGGGAAAGAGAATCTCAAGCAGACTCCCCGTTGAGTGTGGAGTCAGACATGGGTCTTAATCTCACGACCCCAAGATCATAACCTGAGCTGAAATCACGAGTTGGGTGCTTAACCAACCGAGCCACCCAGGCACACCAGTATTTTTTTTTTAATTCTAATATCTTTCTTCTAAAAAAGGAAAAAAATAAGAGCTCGGGAGGGAGGTGGCAGTTCTGAATTATAAAGCATCATGTAAAGATAATTCAGTACACCAAAAGATAAATGGACTGATTGATATTCAGTGTTGTTACTAAGGTTTAATTTTACTCTTGCCGTATTATTACTTGAAACTATAATTCTCCACTTCTAAGAGTTAGTAGCATAAATTAAACCCACTGATCACTCAGATTGCTTTTTCTATAGTTAAATCCTGCTGTATTGTGAAAATGACTTATTCATGAAAATTATCTTTTGTTACCCAAGAAAAAAAAAATTCCTACCATCCGCTCCACTCCATGCCGGAACTGTGAAATCAAATCAGAGAAACAGCAAGCTGGAACTTCAGAAAAATGTATCTCCTAGTTGGCTTGTATAGTCTAATTTTGGAAAATTTTGCATCTATTCAGCAGCTCTCTCCTCTATCTTTTGGGGTAAAGTGGAAAAAGATGTTTTCAAGCCATCATTTGTAGATTGACTTTTATCATTTCGTCTGTAAGGAGCTAACAGTTTCATTGGTCCTGAAAGCAGGATGCACAACTGAAAGCATTTTTCAGGAGTGAAATATCCCAAACATCTCATTCATGGTTGAAGAAAATGGGGGAAGGGACACGTTAAAGCAGTGAGATGTGAAGGACGAGTGGTAGGCCTGCCTGTCACCGAGGCTGATAGCTTGACCATGGTTGTACATCATCTCCCCTTCATTGATTCATAAAGCCCAGCTCAGCTGAAATGCAAACGTGCGGCATGACACATTTATTTTTCACCTTCAGTCCTGATAGTTTGGGGCTTCCTGTGCATCATTAAATTGTTTCATTTCCCTATGTTCACCACAGATGTGCTGCCGCCAGTTCCAGGCCAAGGGGATAAAACAGCAACAATGCTCTCAGATGGAGCTATTTATAGCAGCATTGACTTCACGACCAAAACCACTTACAACAGTTCCAGCCAAATAACACAGGCCACCCCATATGCCACCACACAGATCTTGCATTCCAATAGCATTCACGAATTGGCTGTTGATCTGCCTGATCCACAATGGAAAAGCTCCATTCAGCAAAAAACAGACCTGATGGGATTTGGATATTCTCTACCTGATCAGAACAAAGGTAACAATGGTGAGTCAGGGTCTTACACCCCGAGGAGTCCTTTTCATATCATTTGTGCATGGGATAGAAATTAGTATTTGTTGTTCAGTTTAGTGACTCATTACCAGGTTCGCTACCTAAGCGAAAAAAATATTCTCGGCATGTATTCAGTACCTTGCGCAATCCCTCCCACCGCCACCGCCACCGTCACTGCCACCACACACCAACACCAGTCGGTTCCATTCTTTTAGCTCTTTTTCAATAGAGTGGTCAGTAATCCATCTCAACTTCCATTAGGCAGGAGAGACGGAACTTTCCTCCACTGTCCCACGACATCTGCTTCTGAGTCGCTAACTGCATGTTCTGCATGGGCTTGTGCTGTGAACTAATCACATGATGCCACTATGACCTCTGCCCTTTAACCCTTAGCCTTACTTTACATCCCTGACTACCGATTGGCTGAGGGATTGTCTAATAGAATGCCACACAACCAGTCACAGGATTTCAGCACCACCAGCTCTCACAACAGCTCAGAGAGGAGTGGCAGTCTCTCAGGTTGGTCTCATCACAGTAAGGAGAAATATTTGTTTGTCACCAGCATATGACCTGTGTTCCTAACAACCGTGAAGAAATACTGAATCACAACTCACTGTCAGGCATTTATCTTTCAGATGACAATAGCAGTTTATTCTAATGAAATCGTGCTTTGGGAAGGGGGGAATAAAAATCCCTGTCAATCTTTATGTACTAAGTGTACAGCACCATATTTACTGAGAAATAGTGTCATTTTCCTAAATATTATTTAGGAAAGAGCAGATGAGTTTTATCCACCTTGAGCCCTACCTAAGAGCCAAGAGGACTTTATAAGGAAAAGATCATACAGGAAAGTCAACTCCATGACATGGACAGCAAATGATGAATTCAGTTAAAATGCAAATGATTTGGGACATTTTTCACAATAATTGGATTCCAGGGATGTGACTTTCTATTTTTGGACAATCTTTCCAAAATATTATTATCTATTGAATGATATTTAGTGTAAGGTGCTGCTACCATGCTAACCAAGAATGCTAATATCAGACATTATTCTTCACACTTAATTTCCAAAAAAATTATAATCTATATATGGATAATTCTTTTATGCTGTAGATGTTAATATATATTTGAGATATATCAGCCAAACCTACCATCTGTAATGTAGGTTTTGTATAGCACATAATCAGGACAGATTTTTACTGGACAGAAATATATGCCTATTATAATGAATAGCACTGATAGCCTTCAGGCTCAAGGATCCTTACCTCTAAAATAAGGAGGTCGTAGTAGACACACTCTACCTTCCAACCATAACATGTACATCGTGTGACTGATGACTTGATCTGCACATTTCTAATTGATTCCATGACCTTATTTGCTTATTTTTTCATATTAATGATATGCCATTTGTTTTTATGACCTACAAGTTCTTAGTAAAGTATTATAGTGTATTGTGATATGTCACAGGCTTCTAGGCTATAAAGAGTTAACTCTTCTACATCATTAGGGTAACATTTATTAAATGGCTTTTCCTCAGGAGATAGAACCCTTTCAGTCTGAAATGTTAATGCTCTCTCTTCCCTCCAAAATGAGCCATTTGCTCTTCTTACCTATTGGTAGAATTAGATATGTTATAGAATCCAGAAAATTTTAAACATCTGTTATGAATTTAAACTGGCTTAATAATATAGGGGGATATTTTGAATAACCTTATATGTTATTTATACTGTCATTTATTTATAATGAGTCCCACAGTTGTACTGAATGATTAAAAAGTAATGTATCCTAGGCCTGTTCCATTCAAGATATGTAAAGTCCCAAGCAATATACATATTTTAAAAATCTATATATTTTAAGCCATGAATTACATAAGACCTTTTGTGAATCCTTCATTAAGTATTCTGTATATGTTGATTGGCACTTTTTAAAAAGTTACCTTTTGAGTAATTGTAAGCAGAACATGATTCACAATAGTGCTTACTGCTTTTTTTAATCCATTAATCTCCTGACTGACATTTATATATATCTATGAATTATATTAACTACTTCATCTACATTTGAATACAAAATTACTTAAATTGGTAATAGAAAGCATTCTTTAGGAGGTGAGAGTGAAGTGATTATTCCCTTTTAGTTTAGTCCAATTGAGTTTAATATCAGAAATTTGCTTCATTTTTATAATCATAGATTTTTTTTCTAAGACTTAAACTTAAGATTGAACTGCCCAATGGATATCTAATCATATATTATAAAATTTTCTTAATTTGTGCACAATAATGAAGTCAATTTAAAATAATCACAATAATAAAGTTGGACATTTCTGAATTATTTCAGGGAATTTCTCATCCTCTTTGAAAGGCTTTTATAATTTATTCCATGCATAAGTTCTGAGCAGTGTGTTGAAAATGCAACCACTAAAAAAAAAAAAACCTCAGATCTCTCAAAAACTATATGCAATCATAATTATATATATACATATATGTAGCATGACATCAGTAGTGATAATGAAATATTTTTACACACCAGTATTTTTTTGAAATGCAGTATGTGTTTAACTAACTTGAAAATGATATTTTTATAATTTTCTATACATAGAAGTTGTTCAGCATAAATAAGTGTCAATTTAAATATTTATATTTTGAGTTGAAGAGAAATGGGTCAGATATATTTGCCAGTCTTCAAAATATGTTCCCTTAAAGCATAATGCAGGCAGTTCTCCCCTTAAAATGCTTGGGGATCTTTGGTTGCAAGTAACAACAACAGACTGTGGCTCATTTAGCTCAAGGTAGAGATCTTAGATAAACATTTTATTTTGTTAACTTCTGTTGTATGCCCACCACCATGCTCATGACCCACCTCTTAGGTCAGTGCTAAGAGAGGACAAAGCATATCGATTCATAGTCCTACCAGGACACCCCACAATGACAGAGCAGAAATTTCCCAAAGAGGGGAAAGTGGGCATTGGAGGAAAAACTTACAAATTCCATCTATGAATCAGCTTTGTTTCCCCAATTCATTTTTAAATCTGATATTTGAAGAGTTGATAATGCCTTTTTTGACCTTCGACAAGAACTTCAACAGTTGGGTTCAGAGCTCCAGAAATAGTCATTTCTAGTAAAGCTGCTGCATTATTTTTTTTTTCCTCTTACTGTGTGAATATGGAACACATAACATTTAAGAAAGAACCTGTTTTCTCATCTGTTAACTACTTCATCTACATTTGAATACAATATTACTTAAATTGGAGATAGAAAGCATTCTTTGGGAGGTGAGATTGAAGTGATTATTCCCTTTTAGTTTAGTCCAACTGAGTTTAATATTACAGAATTTAATTTAGGGAGATGTAAGAACTTCCCTATTTGTATCATTCAGTTCTGGTGGTGATCATATAACATTTTTAAAGTGAAGAGTGAAGAAAACACTGTACACTTATAATTATACAAGGAATAAAGGATGCACAACTAGAGGAAAAGCCAGTAAGGACATACAGCCCAGCCCATTCCTCTTTTAATTATTGAAATACAGTTCTGAAACTGCACAAAAGATATGATCCTGGTTTGTGATTTTGATGAATGATCAGGAAACAAAGGATTAAGGCTCATCTATCTTAAACGTAAAAGTTATAGACTTCTCTTCAAGCAGGTTTATTATTTTTATTCCGAGAATCAGACTATTTCTGGGATACTCATTGGGGTTGGAGAAGTCTGGCTTGACAAAGCTGTAGAAATGGGTAGAACCATGTTTGCTCTAAGATAGAGAAAATGGAAAAGAGTAGTAATGACTGGCATTTATTGAGATTTCTGTACAAGCTGGGCCCTCTCCATGCTTTATCTCATTTAATCCTCAAAATACTGCAAAGATATAGGAGCTTTATATCTGTTTTACCTGTGTGAAAATTGAAGGGATATCTACCAAGTAACTTACCAAGTAAGTGAGAAACTAGTCTTCAAACCCAGTTTAAGCTCTTATCCTTGAAGCAGAAGAGCAGATACCTGCTCTTCTTTCTCTTAATACCTCTCCTACTGCCAGATGGGAAATGAAAGGAAGGGTGGAAGCATTTTGTCTGTCTATTTTAAATATGTGTGTTTATGTGCACATGACCTAGACGACAGACATAATTCCATACTTGGCAACAGTGTCTATGTCCAGTTGAGCAGTTTCATCACTTTCTGGCACTCGAATAAGTTACTACTAAATGACATAATTTTCTGAGTTGGCTGATGCAGATTAGTAATTGGCAGAAGAAAGGAGATGAGACTTCTAGTAATATCTCTATGGATGGCCCTGCTGCAAGTATTCGATGCACACAACCTGCAGTGCCAGAAAGATGAAGTCCCAGTGGTCCATACCATTTTGGGGAAAGATAACTACAGGCCATAATGGGAATGAAGGAAGCTGCTTGGGTCCCATGGAAACAAAATCCTTTGTTATGCTGTTGGAGAAGCGCTCATTCTTGCAATCACCTGTGGTCCATTTAGGAAGAAACTTGATTTACCTAAATTTTGGAAGAGTGAAAAGTATGGCACTGTACAAGTGATGAATTTAATTTTTGTATTTCATTAGCACCAGTAATTCCAGATTTGGCTCATATCTGCCAAATTATTTTTTGCTCGTGTTTTGTGCATGAATTCATTGGTATTAACAATAGTACTGAAACTGATCACTGCATTTCCATTAATTATCCTGCTCTTTTTGGAATTTTAGGAAATGTTATGCTTAAAACATCTGGGAACTACTCTCACTATAGGCAAAAATAATCTGCCATTCATTAGTTTAAAATTCTATAAAACTTATCATTGTGAAAGATTTACAAGTATCCAGATTATAGTTGGTTGATTTTTATCAGTCACTTTTGAGAGAAAACTGTGCTCTCTTGGATTAATTAAATTGAGTAAATTCTAATGGAAAAGTTTCGTCTGTATCCTTAGACACTGCATTTTCCACTGAGAGAGATTATGCAAAAGAGCATTATAAACGCACTAAAATCTGACATTTGAAAGAATTTGTTATGGCCCATTATTTCATCTAACAATGAAAATGTAGAGGCAGCAGACGTGAATAAATCAATCAGTGTGCTTTTGCTGCAGAAGCCCTGTTTTTGGTTTATTCATCACTGTAGTTAATGCATTGGGAAAAATATATATATAATTTTGAGCGATTTATAAAAACGTTTTTCTGATTATACCATCTCATTGTTTATAGCTTTTAACAAATGTAATATACTGATTGTGGTGTTTTGAAAACATAAATACATCTTCCCATCTGATGTACTCTGTTTCTACTGATGTTTGGTGTATCTGAATAAATGCATTATTACTTTCAGGTGGGAAAGGTGGAAAAAAGAAGAAAAATAAAAACTCTTCTAAACCACAGAAAAACAATGGATCGACCTGGGCCAATGTTCCTCTACCTCCTCCCCCAGTCCAGCCCCTTCCTGGTACAGAGCTGGAACACTATTCAGTGGAACAGCAAGAAAATGGGTAAAACTCTTTTCCATACCAATGAAATGCCCAGGGCTCTCCTCTTCTCTCTCTCTTGTGCTTTTTTGTCTTTATCTGGTGTTCTCTTACTGTTTTACCTGTCCCCTTCCCAGCCCATTCATTGCCCTCCCCCCGTGCCCCTTTTGTTGTTTGCACCGTCTATGTATTTTCGCTGATAAATACAACACAGCACATATTGAGAACCTGGAATCCTCGGCTGTCAAGTGCCTTATATTATTTGCAATCATGATAATGCAGCCTCCATTTATAATATTGCTTGTTAGTTTGAAAGCGGGTACCCACAGCTCCGTGAACTAAAGAGCCACTCCTGAGCGGGGCTGAAAAGGAAATTAAAATAACCTTCTTCATCATCTCTCATGGTTTTCTAATGACTTGGTGTCTGGCCGCAGGTGAGCACCCTCTGTTGAGTTCCATCCCATGGTGTAATTGTGGGGACTTTCATCATTAGCTGTGATGGGAATGTAGGGGCCGGAACGATGAAACAGGTTCAGGCCAATGCACATTCTGTAACAAAACCTCTCTAAGTTAGAAAATTTCCGTCAAGGGCGTTTAAATGTGACTGGTCTCCTTATTCGTTCCCAAATATCTCGAGTTCGTGTTCCTCTGTTAACATGTTAATTGACTTTAAAGCAGAAACACATTGATACTTTTTATTTTCTAATTAAAAAAAAACAGCAAATGAAGAGAAACATACTCAGTCTTTTTTTTTTCTATTTTAATAATTCTTTTTTTTTTTTTTTACTTCCTAGATATTTTATTCTGTGTCTGGCCACATGCACACACACAGGATTGCAATATAGATAAACAGACTATAGGGTTCCCTGCTGCTGTTGTTTGTAAGAAACATATATTGCATCTGCTTTGTCACGAAATATTGACCATTGCAACTATATAACAGGGTTCTGTTGTTTTATTTCAGGCCATAGTTCATTTTATTTTTGTATTTCTAATTAGTGGTAAATTACACAAGTTAAATATATTTTCTTTTTTAAAAAAAAACAATATAGGGGCGCCTGGGTGGCTCAGTCAGTTTAAGCGTCTGCCTTTGGCTCAGGTCGTGATCCCAGGGATCTGGGATCAAGTCCCACATCGGGCTCCCTGCTCCATGGGGAGCCTGTTTTTCCTTCTCCCACTCCCCCTGTTTGTGTTCTCTCTCTCGCTGTGTTTCTCTCTGTGAAATAAATAAATAAAATCTTAAAAAAGAAATAAAAATAAACATATCACAGATAAGTTTCCCTCTAACTTTTGTCCCCTCTTCCACTTCCCAAAGTTAATCACTCTAGATACACTTGTATACATTTTTTATTTAACATATTAATAATAACTTATTTTTTATTTAAATTCAATTAATTAATATATGAGGTATTATTAGGTTCAGAGGAACTTTTTATATTTCTTTATACCTTTCTAGATACCCTATTACTTTACATCTATGTGTGTGTGGGCACATTATCACACTATAGATGTAAATCTACAACATTATTTTATTGAGACATGAAACTCAACTGACTCAACGTGATCCATGAGTCAGTATTCATAGGTCTAAAAAATTATCAAAGTATTTTCATAATTCTAATTGCTCTGTCTTCCTCACAATTTCTGGGTCACCACCACTTTTGAATGAAACTGAAAAATACATAATAAAGGCAGCTTTTCTTTTTCCAAGTTTCTTTAAATTTTGAAATCTTTAGATGTTAAGACACCTCAGTTTATTTGAATAATAGTTGTATCTCTGTCTTATTTTATGTAAAGAGCACATGCACATAATTTTTTTGGCTCCATCTCCTTTTCTTTTTAAACAAGTGCTATCTTTGATGTCTCCAAGTTAATTTTTTTTTTTTTTTTGAGAGGGAGAGAGAGAGAGAGAGAGAGAAAGAGAGGAGGGGCAGAGGGAGAGGGAGAGAGGAGAATCTTAAGCAGGCTTCATGCCCAGTGCTGGGCCCGACATGGGGCTCGATCTCACAACCCTGAGATCATGACCTGAGCCACAGTCAAGAGCAGGACACTGAACTGATGAGCCACTCAGGTGCCCCTCCAGATTAATATTCTTTACTGGAACTTTCTATGTCACAACATTTGCTTCCTTCTATAAAGACCTCATTTACCTTTTTTTTTAATTATGTAATGCTTCTACATATATACTATATATATATATATATATATACATTATACACACAGATGATAGGTAGATATGCATATCTGCATATATATTCATACACACATACACATATATTCACATACATAACTCTATATTTTCTTCTTGACATCTTTCTTTTTCTCCAGAGGTCTTCACCTACTTCTGGGGGATTATAATTCCCACATATATGCATATCATTATTATTTTACTTTTTTAAAAAGTTCTCATTCGAGATAGGAAATTACAAGCACACCCTCTTTTCTCTGACTTTTTAAAAATGCTACATTTTGCACATGATCTTATGTAAAACATATTAATAATGTAAATGTGCCTGTGCCACATGAAGTCTGTTGAAGAAAAACCAGAGATGTGTATTCTGTAAGAAAAGATGATTACAGGGCTTAGGAATCTGCATTTCATTTTTTTTAAGATTTTATTTATTTGGGCGCCTGGGTGGCTCAGTTGGTTAAGCGACTGCCTTCGGCTCAGGTCATGATCCTGGAGTCCCGGGATTAGTTCCACATCGGGCTCCCTGCTCAGCAGGGAGTCTGCTTCTCTCTCTGACCCTCTTCCCTCTCGTGCTCTCTATCTCTCATTCTCTCTCTCTCTCAAATAAGTAAATAAAAATCTTTAAAAAAAGAAGTCTGTTTCTAAAAAAAAAAGATTTTATTTATTTGTCAAAGAGAGGGGGAGAGAGGGCATAAGCTGGGGGAGCGGCAGGCAGAGGGAGAGGGAGAAGCAGGCTCCCGGCTGAGCAAAGAGCCCGATGCGGGACTGGATCCCGGGGTCCTGGGATCATGACCTGAGCTGAAGGCAGACCCTTAACTGACTGAGCCACTCAGGCATTCCAGTCTTCTGAATTTTAAAGGCTATAGTCAGAAAATGGGAAAATAGAGCTTGTAAACTGGGAAGAGAAAATAGTACTATCAAACATGTTCAAGCATAAAGTAGGTAATTTGGAATTTTTCTTTTTTTTTTCTTTCCCCACTACGTCTATTAAGAAACAGACTGTAATAGCTATTACGCATTGAAATAAAATTAATTCATTCCAAAGAAATGCTAAACTTCTCACTCAATTTTATTGCCTAGCAGGAGAATTGAAAATATCATTTGATGAATGAAATAAGATACATTGCGGCAGACTTTTATTTTTTGATATAAATTATCATCTGAACATCAGGCCATAAAATATAAAGTTGTTTCTGAATTATTTTCGTATTTAGCCAGGATATATGATATTAGAAAATCTTTTCTTTTGTAAAAGATTTCTAGAAATTCATTTGGTACTTTAGATAGGTAAAGAAATATATATTTTAATTATATATATTCAAAGTCTTTGTAGCATGTAGCTTGTTTTTTAATAACCTTTGAGTCATTTGCCTTAAGTAACTAGTATTTCCTGAAACAAAAATTATCACTTTTAACGGAAATAGTAAAGTCTTATCTATCAGTAAATTGACAGCAAAATTCAATATTCTCATTCTTTGGGCTCCGTTTTTCCAAGGTTATTATTTCAATTGTTTGTAACAACACCTATTTAAAGTCAATATGACAAAAATAAATTAACTTAGATTTGTGATGACTTTGTCCATTTCTTGATATATTCTTTATACTTCTCTGTTTTCTAATGTAGAAACCTTATAATATTGAAGAAAAGGGGCACCTGGCATGGCTCAGTCTCTTAAATATCTGAGTCTTGATTTTGGCTCAAGTCATCAACTCAGAGTTTTGAGATCAAGCTCCAAACCCAGAGGAGAGTCTGCGGGAGATTGTCTCCCTCCAACTCTGCTCTGCCACCACTGCGTGCCTCACCCCCCCACCCCACTCATGTGCGTGCTTGCGCTCTGTCTCTCAAATAAAAAAAGAAATACATATTTAAAAAAAAGATTTTTGAACACTTCCTAGTTATTTTATAATGTGCTACTCATGATATTAACGTTGAATATTTTACAGCTGAGTTCTTCTATAGAATTGTTTATATGCCTTGTTTTGAAACTCGTGCAGGTTTTAAGGTTCTCTTGAAATGCAAACAACAAAAACTTCAGAAGTCCCCTTTTGGTTTTGATAATTTTTATTTTAACAACCAAGAATTCTGCAACTGTAGTTCTTATGGTGATCCATAGTTGTTCTTTCTGCTGTTTTTAGCATATCATGATAGAGAACTTATTCCACACACATTTTTTTTTAAGTACATAGCAAGTGCTGAGCCCAGTGCCAGGAAAAAAAGTAACAGGGATGAAAGAAACAAATACACAATTATTCAGGAAGATCTGATCTCTGATCTAGGGAGTTCACAGGAGTGGTAGGTAGAGACCAGAAAACACGGACGCGCGCATGCACACACACACACTCTTTTGTGTGATAAGCCCTAGATGAGCAATGTATACAAAATAATAATTTGTATTCTGGGAAGGATAAACATGTGTGCCAGGTAAAGTTGGGGCAGTCTTGAGGCGAATCTTGAATCATTTATTCACAAATAATAGCACCCAGCATTCTAACTGGCTGCTGGTCGCCAGCTCTGAGCTTGAGACAGAAAGGACAGAGGCCAAGCAATGGTCCCTAACCGAAAGCAGCCTAGGTGCCAGAATAAATGATTAACCAAGGACTACAACAAAATGTTACTAATGTCACCATTTGCTGTGCGGATGGAGAGAAATTTCCATAGCCGAAAGAAAAATATATATAGGGCGCCTGGGTGGCTCAGTTGGTTAAGCAACTGCCTTCAGCTCAGGTCATGATCCTGGAGTCCCGGGATCGAGTCCCGCATCGGGCTCCCTGCTCGGCGAGGGGCCTGCTTCTCCCGCTAACCCTCCCCGCTCTCATGTACTCTCTCTGTCTCATTCTCACTCTCTCAAAAAAATAAATAAATCTTTAAAAAAAAAAAAAAAAGAAAAATATATGTAAAATGAAAGTCAAGAGAAAAGGAATCACCCCATTCATGTTCCGTTAGTGCTCCTCACTCTTCCTTCAAAACTCCGTCCTATTCTGGTTAAGGTGACTTGCCTTTCCTTAATTTTTTCTATTCCTTAGGCTTACTCCTCTATTGTAGTACTCATCACATTGCATCCCAGTTGCTTGTGTGTATCTTTCAGCGATCAGCACCTGCTGTATGAGGTTCGTTGGGTTTGAAATAGGCATAGAGTAGGATATAATCTGAAAAGGTATCTTGAGGCCAACTATGAAGCCTCGTATGTCATATAGGGCTTCTGACCTTTGGATACAGATGACGAATTGAAGGACATGAGGCTGGGTCAGGTAGATAACATCTGGGAGACTACAGAAGAAGAGCCAATATCATGAAAAATGACAAGGCAGTAAGATAAAACAATGGCAGTAGGATGGAGGGATTTATCCCTTTCCCTAAGGGATAAATTTTGGAAATATACTTAGCCCAGAATAATCTCAATCTTGAAAAGATGTTCTCTTACTTTTTATTACAATGTTTAATACTGTTTCTAAACTTTCAATATTATCAGATTTCTTTCTAAGCCTTTCTTGGGCCATTTCCCCCCCCCCACAGAACTAAATATCAAAAGTTACCAAAGCATTGTCCACATAGAAAAGTATTTAATTGTTAATTCAATATTATGGCAACAATGGTAAATGTTCTCTCTCATCCATATGCCTCTCTCAGCTTGATAAAAAGGTATCAAAATGTATTCATCCTTAGCTATATATATAATGTATTTTTATCATTATCTTATGATGCTAGGAAGAATTCAGTAGGGATTCAATAGAAATCTGATGCTTTGCTTTGTTGCTACACTTAGAGATTGGCAAGCTTTTGTGGGTGTTGAACTGTATTGTATTTTTATTAGTAATTTGGTATTTGTATCTGGCCTTTAGCTAGTTCACATGCAACATTGATTTGTTGTCATCTTTCTCATTATTTACCAGGCAAGACAGATAATATGATCCCTTGCACTCCATTGACAATATGTTAATAAAAAAAGCTCTCTCCCTCTCCCTCTGCCCCTCTTCCCCCAAATAAAGAAATAAATTCTTAAAATAAAACAAGAAAAAATTGAAATTCCATCCCTCAAATAAGATACGTATCTGTAAATGTGAAGGAAATGCTAAAAACTGAGCTATACTTTTCTTAACATTTATAGAGTCATCTGTTACTTTCTTGTTCTTCTTCAGAAACTGCATGGAACCTAGTATGTATTGTTCTGGAATGGATTCAGATATGGAAACCTCAGAGATGAGGAGCAGCCCTCCTCACCATTGAATATGCTCCGCGTCCCAAATTTCTTTCATCAGTTCTCTCACATTCTTCTCCCAGTCTTTCTTTTATTCGCTCTCTCTCTGTTTTCCAGTTCTTGCACGAACCACTGAGATGAATCCCATGGACTTCTCTCAGCTTTGCTTATGGTCTGTATAAGTGGATTTTGCTCACTCCTGTTCGATATTATCTTTGTAGAAAACATGCGGAAAAAGTGATGATAAAAACGCCCATTCTAGCTAAGCGGAATAGCTACTGGAATATTTTTTTAGTCATTTAATACATTATGCGATGTGTTTGTATAATTTTTAAAATAACATTCATATGGCTGCGCTCTCCTTTGCCTGATGGTATTTGAATAATAAAAAATGAGTTGAGTACAACTAAGTGCAATTTTTTCTATGTAACCTTAACATATGATGCATATAATATCATTTCTTCTTTCTCTTATGTTCTCTATGTATTTTCGTTCCATGTGCATGTTCCCTTCAGATTATTGGAAGCAAGGATAGTTTACTACTTAGGAGGTAGGGAACTTTTAGAGAATGATGGACTACTTCCATTTGAAAGATTGAATATATAATTTGTTCTTTCTTTATTCAAATGTAGGAAATCCTTTGCAATAAGCCATGTAAACAGAGGAAATACATGTTCTGGTTTATGGGGGAAAATGTGATATTTTATGGAGGAAATTTAATTATAACTATTGATGAAGTATAATAGCACTCACATTCCATACTGAAAATGGGCAGGTTTTTTTTTTTGTTTTGTTTTGTTTTTGTTTTTTAGGATTCTTATTCATATTTGTGTTTGACTTTATAACATTTAAAGTCAAATAAATAAATAAAAGAAACCTAAGCATTCTTTATTTTATTTTAAATTCCAATGTAGTTAACATATAGTGTTATATTAGTTTCAAGCGTATAATAAATATAGTGATTCAACAATTCCATCCACCACCCAGTCCTCATTACAACAAGTGCCCTCCTTAGTCCCTGTTCTCTATCTCACCCTTCCCCTCACTACCTCCCCTCTGGTAACCATTAGTTAGTTCTCTATAATTAAGAGTGTTTCTTGGTTTGTCTCTCTCTCTCTCTCTCTCTCTCTCTCTCTCTTTTTTTCCCTTTGCCCATTTGTTTTGTTTCTTAAATTCCACATGTGAGTGAAATCATATGGTATTTATCTTTGACTGACTTATTTCACTTAGCTTTATGCTCTCTACCTCTATCCATGTCATCAAATCATAAGCATTCTTATTAATGAATCAATTTGTGTGTTTCCATTTCAGATCAATAAATAGGCTTATCATCTACTATTTTTAAAGTATTGTGTCAGGTGTGGCCAAACGAGAGTAATTCAATGTCATAATTTTAATGTAGCATAAATCCACTTGAGGAGGACGCCTGGGTGGCTCAGTTGGTTAAGCGACTGCCTTCGGCTCAGGTCATGATCCTGGAGTCCCGGGATCGAGTCCCACATCGGGCTCCCTGCTCAGCGGGGAGTCTGCTTCTCCCTCTGACCCTCCCCCCTCTCATGTGCTCTCTCTCTCTCTCATTCTCGCTCTCTCAAATAAATAAATGAAATCTTTAAAAAATAAAAAATAAATAAAATTTTAAAAAATCCACTTGAGGAAAAGCTACTATTAACATGTGAAAGGTTAAATTCTCAAATAAATTAGACAATAGTTAAAGAAACCAACATTGGAAATGGCATAACATAGCGTATAATCAATTTTCAGGTAAATGTGCAAAAATGTCAGTGCAAGTCAGAAGAGTAATGTATCAGTGCTAGTTGGCCTCATCTGGGAAATCTTTATAAAAGATATGGGATATAACCTGTAGCTTGAAGGATTTGTAAGATTAAGGTAGGTGAAACTGGAGAAGTACGGTTCGTTAAAAATAAGTTGAATACCTGAAGCTAATGGACCACAATGGAAAAGTACTGAAGAAAGAGAAGAAGATGATGATGATGAAGAAAACAAATCAATTTATTTTGAGTAGAAAATTCTTGTTGAGAAACTGGAAAAAAAACATTTAAAAAGGCAGGTTGAGGCTTAGACATATTTAGTGGACAGAAGAGAATGAACAGAAGTGAATGTTTTTTTCAAACAATTCTGAGGTTTTCATAGACCAATTTGTAAGTGATGTGAAGGATTGATTAGTGGATGGGAAAAACTGGAAGCACTGAATCCAACTGGGACCATGGGTGGCAAACTTTGTACACAAGAGAATCTTTTTTTTTTTTAATGAAATCTAACTATGATCTCCAACATATGAAACAGATCAAAATGGCATCATTTTGGAGCAATGTATTTTTTTCAGGTCTGATTGGTACTTACATAGTTATTTGATGGGAATACAAGTTTAAACAATGGTATTTTCTAGTATATAAGAATTGTTATCTATAACATATTAAAGTGTGCCTGTTTATACTACAGTATAAAGGACATTTTGGAAGAGATATTCCTATCAGAGTGTATGGGGCTGCTGAAACAAGCTCTTCAGTTCACAGCTCACCGAGGTAGATTATTCAGGGAGCCTCAACAAGAGAGGAAAATTGAACAGCCACAGATGATGAGGTTTATTCCCTGTAAAAAGCCTCTCAGTGCCTATCCATCACATACAGTCCTTCTCAGGGCTGATGAGGCCCCGTGTGATCTGGCACATCCTCACCTCCCCTGCCTCAACTATGGCCAACTCTCTTTATTTGTTGGCTCTTACCAGTTATGAAACTATCTGAGTTCTTCAAATACTGTTATCTTTTCTCTTTCTCTGGGCCACCCTTTAGAATATCCCCTTTTCCTGTAGTCAGCATAACTTTGCCCTACCCCCAAACTAGTTTCAGCCTACTTTCTCCTTATTCCTGTAGTACTTGGTATTGTTGATTATTTGCTTGGTATCAGTCTGCCCTACTGGATTTCCTGCTCTGTAAATAGATGCAGATTCCTGACACATGGTTGTCAAATAAATGGATGGTCAACTCAAGGATTTTTTAAATAGACTTTATTTTTTAGATCAGTTTCAGGTTAACTACAAAACTGAACAAAAACTACAGAGATTTCCCATATACTCCCTGCCTCCACACATGCATAGCCTCTGCCACTGTCTACTTTCCCACTAAAGTGACAGATACACTTTTAAATTGATGAACCTACATTGATACATAAATATTACCCAAAGTCCACGGTTTACAATTAGGATTCACTCTTGGTGGTGTACATTCCATGTGCTTGGACCAATGTATAATGACATATATCTACCATTATAATGTCATATAGAGCAGTTTGTCATAAAAATCCTCCATATTCTGCTTACTCATCCCTCCCTTCCCTTAACTTCTGGCAACCACTGATCTTTTTATTGTCTCCATAGTCTTGCCTGTTCCAGAATGTCATATACTTGGAATTATGCAGTATGTAGACTTTTCAGATGGACTTCTTTCACTTAGTAATGTGCATTTAAGTTTCCACCAATTCTTTTCATGGCTTGATGTTTCATTTCTTTTTAGCGCTAAATAATATTCCGTTATCTGGAGAACCTTAGAATTTGGCCTCTCGGTGAATTTTGTCACAGTTTATTTATCCATTTACCCACTGAAGGACATCTTAATTGATTCCAAGTTTTGGCAATTATGAATAAAGCTGCTACAAACATCCGTGTATAGGTTTTTAAATAAATTCAGTTTTAAACAAAGTAAGTAAAGACACTTGAGTAAAAATATTCAAAAATCATCTGGACATTTATAAGTTAGCATTTGTAAGGGAGAGGATACACTTGTAATACGTATATATATATTTATAATAGTCATTTGATTTTTAGTTTCTTTAATGAAATCTTCTACATACTAGATACTGTATTTGGTGCTGGAAACACAAAGTTGAGAATTAGAGTTCTTGAATTTAAAGATCTCATAGAACAGTAGGAAAAAACAGAAACAAATAATCCCAACAGGGACACCTGGGTGGTTCAGTCAGTTAAGTGTCTGCCTTCGGCTCAGGTAATGATCCTGGGGTCCTGGGATTGAGTCATGCATCGGGCTCCTCCTGCTTGACAGGGAACCTGCTTCTCCCTCTCCTTCTGCCTGCCACTCCCCCTGCTTGTGCTCTCTCTCTCTCTCTCTCTCTCTCTCTCAAATAAATAAAATCTTAAAAAAATAATCCCGTTATAATATGGGGAGTACCACAATGTAAGTATTTTAGAGTTGTGATCAATTCCATATGGTGGAGGCAGAGAAGACTTCACAAAACGGATGGCATTTGAATTGAACCTGAAGGAAGAGCAGGAGTTCACAGGCAGATGATTTGAGAATAGTTATATAGAGAGCCAGAGTTTAGAAAAAAATACACAGTAGGCTGATGTTGGGGAAATAGTGTGAAATTAAGCTAGAAAGATGGGTTGATCAGATGGGGAAGGGTCTTTTAGGCCCTGCTAATGAATTTGAACTTTTTCTTATATTAGTGATAATCACTGAATAATTCAAAGCACAGTGTAATGTGAATGAAGATTTTAGAAATATAATCCCATTGTCTGGAAGGTAGGATAAAAGAGATGAAGATGACGTCACAGGAGACTAGGAATGCTAAAGGGCTAGTTCACATCAAAATGATTCTGATCTGTGATTATGGAAGTAGAGGTGAAATAGGAGATTCCACACATATTTAAGAAGTGGAATTTATAGGACAGTTACATTCAATAATATTGTTTATCCTATCCTTAAGTTTTCCTTTAAAAGTACACTAGGATCTTTCTGATTAATGAAAATAATAGTATATGGAGAAGATGTAAATAGAAATGCCACTGATGTTTTATCACAATGAAAACTGTTTGGATTAATTTTCTATATTCCCTGACCAGAGTCCTTAAAAACACACTGTTTTTATAAATTATTATTTTCCTTTTTAATATATATTTTACCAGGCTAGCTTTTGAACTTCTGTTTTATAGATTTTAGATGTCGAGATACAGGGAGGCATGAGGCATGAGTTTCCACTGAGGAAATTAGAGAATTAAAAGCGTTAAAGGGCCATTGAATACATTTTGTAACACAAAGTGTTAATGATTGACATGTCATATGGACTGAAAGGTTGGCATAGATCTAGAATAAGAGTAAGTAAAACTCTCAGACACTTCTTTGATGATCAATATTGTCATATTCTGTTTGGTATGGATGAACAGCAGAGGAAAACAGTTAAATCTACGAGCACTAAATTAATTCATTAATTGTCTTTAATTAGCAATTTGGTTTTTCCACGTAAGTAACTTTGTTGGGAAGTTATTGCCTTTTGTAACTGTGGGTTAACAATTAGCTAATAAGATTTTCCGAGAATAAATTGAGATATTGAGATAGCAGATGTCATTATGATTAGAAATTAAGATAACAACCAGGTGATTTACTGTGGTATCACCAACAAATTGAAATCAGGAGGAAATCAACTGAGAGAACATTGTGGGTGCTGTTGTTCCCATTGTGGTTGTTATGTGTTGCCAGTATCACTGTGTGCATGTGTACATGTCTATGTGTCAATATGCTTTTTTTTTTTCTCATTAAACTCCAGGTATGACAGTGATAGCTGGTGCCCGCCATTACCGGTACAAACATACTTACACCAGGGTATGGAAGATGAACTGGAAGAAGATGATGATCGTGTCCCAACACCTCCTGTCCGAGGCGTGGCTTCTTCTCCTGCTATTTCCTTTGGACAGCAGTCTACTGCAACTCTTACACCATCCCCACGGGAAGAGATGCAGCCCATGCTGCAAGCTCACCTGGACGAGTTGACAAGAGCCTATCAGTTTGATATAGCCAAGCAAACATGGTAAATATTCTTGTTAGGTCAGGGGACCCAAGCCTTCAGCACAGGGATAGAAAAAATGTTCTTTTACGATATAGTCACAAGAAGTTCTCATAGAACAATACAGCTGGGATTAGAAGTACTTTTGTGCAACTCATTAATCATCTGGATAAAGAAATTGGCTAAGGAAACGTTAAATAATTTGATCAAAGTCACATAACTGGTTAAAGAGTAAACCGGAGCAAGAATTCAGATCTGCTGAATTTCAGGCTAAACTGCTTTTGGCTACACCAGAATCTTATCTAATTTACAGGTTAGCTTCAATTAGCTTATCCTTGAACTCATTTCCAATGCCATAGTAAAAGACTCCTTTTAGATTCTTCAAAGTGCCTGTGATTAATTCTGTATGTGGTCGTGAATATGTAAATGTAAGCTTCTGCAAATCACATATGGTCAGTGTCAGTTATTAAAAGATCCTTGGGCTGAATTAAATGAGACAGAGAAAAAACAGCAATATTAGTAGATGCATTAAAAAGTAAAACCTAGAATAAATTACAAATCCCAAATTCCTTTTTTTTTTTTAATCAATCCACACCCTTTCCTAAGGTAGAGATGGCAATCTACTTAGGTATCCTGTGCAAGCATGGAAAGAATACAAGTGGGATGAGCTCTCACAATTTTGTACAAGTTCTCTAATGTGCTCTCTTTTCTCCCAAATAATGACATGTAAGTCTGACTCTTGAAATCTCAATGGCATACCTCTGATTATCTTCTATTGATTTCCATGATGTAATTGAAATTAATTTTTTTATAAAATAGAATTTGCTTTTCTTTCTGATAGTTTTAGATACTAGGATACTTGATAATGAGATGAATCTCATTCTCAGTGTTAATGAAATCTTTCTTTTAAAAACACAGCAAAATATACAGAGATACTAAAACCAGCCCAATCACATAAAGCTTATTACGAACATAAGGATCTTTTCTTAGAACCAGAGGTTTCTGAACATTTTTTTTTCTCAGTCATCCGATGTTTTCTCAAAGGCCTCAATCTACTGTTAAAACAGTATTCTTTTGCATCAGGCTGCTTCATAAAATACCACTATTTAAGTTGAAGCCCACTGCTTTAAGAGCCAAAAGATTTCTTTCAGATTAACTAATGCAACCAGGTACTTTAGTTATTTAAGGCACAGATTCTAGCTCAGGTGTTCTCAAATTTGCCTGCATTTTGGAATCACCAGGATAACTTTAAAATATAGTGCTATCTAAGCACCACCCCTGATATTCCAGATCGCTACTTACCAGCTGTATGACAGTGAGCAACTTGCTTAACCTTTGTGTGCTTCCACCCCCATTTGTAAAATGATAATGCTCATACCAATTAGCTCATATACGATGTGAGAGCACAGTCTCCAAGATCACCCTCGGTTCCAAGAATTCACTAGAAGGAGCCGTAGAACTCATTGAATACCAGGACACTGAAAGTTATGGTTTATTATGTTGAAAAGATACAGATTAAAATCTGCCAAGAGAAAAGATGCAAAGGACAGAGTCCAGGAAAGTTCCAAAGCTAGAACTTCCAGTTGTCTTCTCCCAGTGGATTTGTGGAAAGCATTACTTTCCTAGCAACAACATAGGACAATATGCATGGAGTATTGCCAATCAGGGAAGCTCATATGAACCTTGAGTTTCATGGTCTCTCTTGCAGCTTTGTCACATAGACATGGTTGGCTATCTGCATGGCTGATCTCAGTCTCTAGCCCCTCCAGAAGACTAGCTGATACCATGTGACTGAAAGCCCCTACCATAAATCACATTGTTAGACTTTCTGGAGAAGCCTAAGGTCTCCAGGTGAACAAAGACACTTCTATCAGATAGGACATTCTAAAACTTAGAGAGAAATTACCTCCCTGGAGCACAAAGCAAAAGCTTAAGTTCTCTTTGGGCAAAGTCAAATTCTTTATTATTCATCACAGTTTTTGTGAGAATTAAGTGAATTCTGCCTGGCTCAGTTGATAGAGCATGCAACTCTTGATCTCAGGGTTGTAAGTTCCAGCCCCATGCTGGGTGTAGAGATTATTTAAAAATAAAATCTTAAAAAAAAAAAAAGAGTTAAATGAGCTTGCTCTTACACAGGACCTAGTCTAGTATCTAGCTGTATTATAGCTGTTATTATTCAGAATGGCTCGGGTTTTCACCTGAATTGTTCATTGCTGTCTTTCCACTCTTAGAAGGGCACTACCCTTTGTGAGTGTTGCATAAAGATTTGCTAAATGGGTGAACAAACTAGTTCTCCACCTGCTCCAGGTACCCATAGGGCAAACCCTGTTTCTTTCGCTGAGTATGTTTTTGTTCAGTCCAACAATCCTCCAGGGTGTCATTAGTGACGCCCTTTGTAAAAGTTATGAGCCTGTCTGTGCTCGCACAGAATCTCAACCTTCAGGAACAGAATGCCCTCCTCATCTGAGCTGCACATCAATATCACGGGAGGAGCATTTTAAAAAAATGCTAATTCCCAGGCTCCACCTCCAGGGAGTCTGTTCATATTGACCCATGCAGTGCATAGCACTGTGCTCATCACTACAAGAGATTTATAGATATTTTGCACCCTCTTCCTATTTCAGTTTATCTCCTCCTCTTGCTGAACTCAAGGATTACATTTTACGCCTTAATGTATATTTGTTCCAATCAAGAGGTGTCAGCAATGATGTAGGACTGGAATGTTGGTTTCTTTGGTCCTTTCCAGGACAAAAGTGCACACCATTAAAGGAGAATGAATCATGTATATAAATATCACCTTATATTCTCTTGCTCATGACTGGACTCAGTCCATCCTCGATTCATAAACAGAATTTGAGGCAACATTTACAAGATGTCATCATCAACACTCAAGATTTTCTATACTGGTAGTTTAGAAACTTCCTGATTTTGCATGAATGAGCTATGATGACTGTCAGATAAAGACTTGGGGCCTCAGATTCCTGATCTGTTAAATTAAAAATGTGTCTCCTAGAACTAACATCTTAGGGTTTGTTTTTTTTTTAACATTGAAAGATTTAAAATGTTGTTAACATTGGAATTGGTTGCCAGTTCAAGAATGCAGTTGGGAGAGGAATGTTAAACAAATTCTGGAAGAATGAAATATTTTCTCCAAAAATGCAAGTGTTAAAAATCATCTTGTATCTTTAATTCAAAAACTTAGGGTAAAAATGCATAACACTTGACTTACATGTGCCTTAAGTAGCCTACATCTTTTAAATACTTAGTATTGAGATTTTTTAAAAAAAATTATTAAGATATGTGGTGTATTCACTCCTTAATGACAGTAACAAAAAGCAATGACTTTCCTTTATATCATGGCATTTATAATTTAGAAGAAACTCTTAAGTAGTCACAAAATAAATCAACTGAACCCCAGTGTCCAGCTCTCCATTTTGCTAGCCATGCCATTTGAAACAAGTCACTTAAGTTGGAACTTTAATAGATTCTAAGACAAAGGTGATAATACAAGTTCTGTCTACTTCACAAGGTTGAGATTGAAGTTACACATGCATTGCAACGGGTGTGTTTAGCACACCTCATGTTTCAAACACAGAGAGTGCTCAGATGAATCTTTTCTATATTTGAGATGTTTTAGATTTGGGGGGCTAAAACAGAGGCACAAATAAGAAGCTAGAACATAAAGGAACCATTCCTACGTTAAACTGGGTTAAAGTTGAAACAACCACCCAGCCTGATTCATGGGGGATGTGTTGGAAGAAAACCTTGTAGGGCAGGCAATGTGCTCCTGTCTGGGAGAAGGGTTATTGGTATTAACACTTCATGTGACATTTTTTTCTTCATAAGGGCCAGCAGGTCACATGGACCACACATGCTGAGTAGAATTTTGACATTAAACTGTAAACAAAATTATTATATTCTTTTGGGACCAAAAAAAAATTTGCTTTAAGGAGTTATTTGTGGCAAATACTCATAGTCTCCTTTGGATGATTTATTTACACAAAAATGCTGGGTCTGTATTTTTTCTCTGTATATTATCCCATAAATACCAATGGAAGGGTGTAACAGTCTACACTGTTGTTGTTTGAACTAGTCATGTATACATAGCCCATTGTCTCTGCTGAAACGTAAGAAAGCACCATAAGCTCCAAAATTAGTTAGCAGAAGGCAGGAAGATAAAATGAGTCGTCATCACATGCTGTTTAATTCTAATCTTGTAGGATGTTAATAAATTCCCTTTTTCCCCCATTTGAATTCTAGGCACATTCAAAGCAATAATCAACCTCCACAGCCCCCGGTTCCACCATTAGGTTACATGTCCGGAGCCTTGATTTCCGATTTGGAAACAGATGTTCCAGATGATGATGCTGATGATGAGGAGGAAGCTTTAGAAATCCCCCGGCCCCTGAGAGCACTAGAGCAGACACCTGGATCCAGTATGGACAATCTAGACAGCTCTGTGACAGGTAACGGAACTGATTTAATAGGAATAACTGACCTATTTGTAACATTAAAATGCATCAAAAATCAAATACTTTCTTATGTAAGATTTATTCCACTCTAACTATTTCTATAACATTTTAAATATGTTAATATTAAACACAAAATTCTAAAAGGATTTGGAAATACTTTTGCTGCAAAAATGATAAGAAAATTCATGAATTTTAAAAAGCTTTAAAGACATGAAAGAAAACTCAATTATACCCAGCTTTCATGAAAAGTTCACTCTACTGGGGAACCAAGTCTATTACATAAAAAAACCTTGACTTTTAGAAATGATATATTTTGTATATCAGGAGCAACATACAAAGTGAATGCAATCTTAAAACGCTTCGCGATATTTCACTCTGTAAAATCATTCACCGATGAAAATAAGCAAGTCTTCAGAATAAGCCTCTCTAAGGTTGCACAAGGTATTATTTTTGGAGTGGAAAAAATGTATAGTGAGATAAGCCATACATTTACGCACTTCATATCATTGGATTCAATAATTTCTCGTCTCCCAAGAAATATAGTTATTTTTGCTATTTACTCCTTCGGCGTCCTCTGCTTTGCTCACCATGTGAAAGGTTGCAGTTGCTACTCTCCTAGGAGGATCCCAGGACTGCAACCTATTGCCAAGGATTTAAGTTTATCCCATTTTGTTGAAAAAACTTGAATCCTAACGTGTACACAGTGAATATGGAGAAACATAAAAATTTCATCTTTCTATTCCAGTAGGTATCCCTTCTTTGACACACACACACACACACACACACACACACAAATGTCTCCTATAGGACAATAAAGACATAATTACCACAAAGGTAGATCTTGCCTTTGCCGGGCATTGGGTCTTCTCAGAAAATCACCCATTTCTGTATTGTCTTGATGATATCGTCTTCATCCTTGGAGGCAAGTACAGTCCCGTTTAATTCATTTGTACTCCAGCGCTCCCAACTTACACAGATTTTGCACTACACATTAGAGTTCAGCCAACACTGATGGAAACTTCTTTATGGCAGTGATGGAGAAGGATAAGGACCTATATGTTTCCTCTGTATGCCTTCCTGAATAACACAATGTGTGACGCATGAGTCCACTTTTTTTATTTTGTTTTGTGTCTTACCTGGGGGCAGGCATGTCTGCTTGCCAGGCTAATTAAGATTTAAGAACTGCAGATATACTGCTGTGATTTGAAATCCAGATCCAACCGAAGGTGGCAGAGCAAAAGTTTAAATCTTTGAATGCAGAGAGCTAACTTATTAGTACACTATTATGTTAAGCCCCTTTGCCTGAATTTGAAGCATAATCTCCTTAGGGGTAAAATTCTGCATATTTTTGCATATCTCACTAATGATACTGAACTCTTTTCCATTAGGAATGCAATAAGAATTGCAAAAATAACATAAAAAAGGGCAGCTATAGCCTATGTAGTTCTTTTATTAAATATTATAATGTCAGAGATGAAAAATATATCTCTAAATCAGGAGACTGCCATTTTGTACTTTTCCATGCTCACCTGTTAGAAGCATGTTAGGGTATTTAATATGAATGTGGTTAAAACCAATCTGCCTTTCTCCTTGTAGTGAGTATACTCTTCATTCCAAATGAAGCTTTTATTGCTAAGAAAACAATCTGTTTTCCTCCTTGAATTCACTGCTTAATTACCGCTGTGTGTAAAAACCTCAGGGTGTTTAGGTATCTATTACGTGACGGATTTACCCTACGAATAATACACGTCCTCAGTGTAGGAAGCTGTACTCTACAAAGTAGCCGAAGAGGAAACTTTACTTTCTTCTTCTCTTTTTTTTTTTTTTTGCTCTGCGATAACTGTGGGGAAGCTATGCTCAAAGATTTAATTTGTCTTCTAGTAGATAAGTATAATGTAAGTAAATATGAATTAATATAAGAGTAAATATGTTTTCTCAAAAAACCGTGTGTGTGTAGGAAGTTTGAATGACGGTATAGATGTGTGTGAGAGTATAGGTAGGGTTTGTGGTTATATCTGCATGTGAGTGGATGCGTGTGTGTGTGTGTGTGTGTGTGTGTGTGTGTATGAGTATAGGTAGGGTTTGTGGTTATATCTGCATGTGAGTGCATGTGGGTGTGTGTGTGTGTGAAAGAGAGTATATGTAGGGTTTGTGGTTATATCTGCATATGAGTGGATGTGTGTGTGTGTGAGAGAGTATAGGTAGGGTTTGTGGTTATATCTGCATGTGAGTGGATGCGGGTGTGTGTGGGTGTGTGTGTGAGTGGATGCAGGTGTGTGTGGGTGTGTGTGGGTGTGAGTGGATGCGGGTGGGTGTGTGAGTGTAAATATGATTGTAAGTGTATTAGAAAGTGTGTGTGTGTGTGTACATGCAGGCATGTACACGTAAGTGGAGATGGCCCTGAGGTGAATATATGTACAAACCAAATGTTACAGAAATCAATCTACTGATGTATATTATTCTAACGTGTTTATGTTTTCTTCAGACACTTAAAGCTAGTTTAATGGTGCTAAATGAGGTGGGCAATAAAACAGACACTGTTTCCATTGGCTTTTTATGTTTTTAAGATGGTAAGTGACCACAGAGAGGATTCTGATCTTACTGTATATTACTTGGGGTTCTAAATTCATGTGTGGTATGAGGAAATCAGGCATTACTTTCACCTAAATCACCTGGTAGAGATTTTCATTTTCATGAAACTAATAACCATTTTTATTAAATGGAACAAACAGTTCTATTCCATTCCCTGAAACTCTAAAGCCAACCAGAATGATAGCCCAATGATAACACAGAGATGGGTTAATAAGCCTGTGTGTACAATTATTCAGGATTTTACTTGGATATATCACATTCCAACCCTTAATCGCATTAAGTAATATCAGCAGCTAATAGGGTGCAGAACCCATCTTTATAAAGAAATAATTATATTAATTCCCAATATTTTCATAACAACGAAGTAATTTGTGATAGACATCTTCAATTTTGAAATAATGGTTCATGAATGGAAAAGCAAGAAGAGAGGGAAATATCTGTAGTTCCATATCCCATAATCTCATGTCTTAGCCTGGTTGGTCTGCTGTAACAAAAGGCAGTAGACTGGGTGGCTTAAACAATAAGCATTTATTTCTCACAGTTCTGGAGGCTGGGAAGTCCAAGATCAAGGTGCCTGAGATCTGGTTCCTGGTGAGTTCCTCTTTCTAGCTAGCAGGCAGCAGTCTTTGTGCTGTGTTCTCACATGGCAGAGAGAGCTCTCTGGTCTCCCTCTCTCTCTTTTTAAAGATTTTATTTATTTATTTGCCAGAGAGAGAGTGAGAAAGCCAGAGAGCACAAGGAGGGGGATCAGCAGAGGGAAAGGGAGATGCAGGCTGCCCAATGAGCAGAGAGCCCCACGTAGGGCTCGATTCCAGAACCCTGGGATCATGACCTGAGCCACAGGCAGATGCTTAACGGACTGAGCCACCCAGGTGACCCTAGTCTCTTTTTATAAGGTCACTGATCCCATCGTAATGAGCCCACATTCATGGCCTCATCTAAACCTAATTATCTCCCAAACATCCCACCTCCTATACATTAGGGATTAGGGCTTCAATACATGGATTTTAGGGAGAAATCAACATTTGGTTTCCAAAGCTCAGTAATATGGAAAATGTATTTGCAAACCTTCTATATTATATTTATTCCCACAACAAACATTTATCAGATATCTCTTCCTTCCAATCTGTTGACTAGGAATTTAGATATAATAATAATAATGATAATGATAATAATAATGTTATCAACAACAACAACAAGAATATTATCTTGCACATATATAGACAGCCCTTAGTAGGTACAAGACACCCTACTAAGCAGTGGCCTGTTTTTTTGCTGTGGCTCCATGAGCTAAGAATGTTTCTTACAAAAACAAAAAAGAGACAGCAAAGTCTCAAATATAGGGTATCTGGCACTTTAAAGAAAAGTTTGCAGATCCTTGTCCTAAAGTTTTAAAATATATTAATTCACTTAACTGTCACAACCCTATTTTTAAAAAGATTTTATTTATTTATTCGACAGAGAGAGCGAGAGAGGAAACACAAGCAGGGGGAGTGGGAGAGGGCAAAGCAGTCTTCCCGCTGAGCAGGGAGCCCGATGCGGGACTCGATCCCAGGACCCTGAGATCATGACCTGAGCCGAAGGCCTAACGCTTAATGACTGAGCCATACAGGTGTCCCTGTCACAACCCTATTTTTATTCTCATTTTATAGATAAGGAAATTGGGCCATAGAGGGGTTCAAAGTATTTTTAAGGTTACCTACCTGATAAGTGGCAGAAGAATTTTCAAAATTTGTTCTCACTCTTAAGATAAATTACCATGATCCCTTCTCTGGATATGCCCAACTTTTTTTTTTTTTTTTAATCTCTGAATTTAACATATTTAAGAAGAAAATGATTTCCTGGTCTATTACTTAACATATGGATCTCTGTCTCTGTCCCTATCTCTCTGTGTCTCTTCCTTTCTGTGTGTATGTGTGTGTGTACACATACGAATAAATAAATATATATGTATATGTACATATATATATACACACATACAAATACAAAATATAATTTTATCTCTGGAAACATTAGTCCTTACCCCCATACACTTAATCAAGATTAAAAATATCTTAACTTTTAGATGTAACTTTTATTATTTATTTTCTTATATTTAGTTCTATATTCAGTTATAGTAACTCATGCTAACAAAAATCAACTGCATCAGCACTTTTTATAGGAAATCTCCTTTATAATTTAATTTATACTATAATTTTAACCTATTTGGTTATAATAAAGTATAAAACTATCTTGATTATAGCACATCACACTCTGGGGCTAGAAAGTAAACATCCAGAGTTGTTTCAGTCTTCAGGACTATGCTTACCATATTTCCTCCTTAATGCCAAATCCACTATTTTGGGGTAACAGGACAAGGAGAGGAGTTAATACTTCTTTCTATATCTTCCATGATGGGAGTCCAGGGTAAGAGTTTCCTGAATTTAATGACTCCACCACAGGAAAAAAGAAACAGAAGGCAATGTGAGAGAAGACAGAAGGAAAATGTCCTGTACCTGGTGCCAAGATTCTAACTGCTTCACTGATCACAGAAAGTGCAACGGAGAGTGAGTGCCATGAAGTGAAACGAATAAAAGTTTCCTTAACTGCTGGACCCCACATAAATACTACGGCTGAACGGAAATCGTGGCTTTATATTTTCTGTATTTTATGTCCTTGGAGGTTTTTACTGGAACTCCCCAACCAGATCGTTTTGAAAACAGTAAAACCTGGCAGCCTCACCACCTTCCTCGACCACACAGCTTTTAGAGAATTGGCCACTCGAGAAAGTGTGAACTGATGCCTTGCTTTTGTTGCACAAACTTAAGTAAAATATTTTAGAATTAGGGGAATTTCAGAGATAAGGCTACAAATAATTAAATCACTTTCTTAGACTACTTCAACAGCTGTGATGTATTTAAAAAGATATTAAACATATACTTCAGAATTTAACAGATAAAAGGGGAATATCATATATTCAAATTTTATCTGAGTGAGACAAGTTAACAGGTGCCATATGTCCCAAGGAAGAAATTTTGTAATGACTTATTTTGCTTTCCGTATATATTACACATTCTTTCCTTCTGAGGAATGGAGGTGTAATTGTTGCATATTCAATATGTTTCAGTGAAAGAAGGATTTCTAAAGATTAGACATGTTTTTCTACATTTAAGCAGAGGTCAATATCTGGATTGATTTGTCCAAAGACACTTATAGCTGAAGATTTTATTTAACAGATATTTAGACTGATTGCACTTAATAGGAAGAGTTCCTGGATTAAATATTGGCTGAAAAAATGGGGGACAACCAGTTTTTGTATTTCATAAAAATGGTAATGCAACAATTAGCAGGGTCATATTATAAAGCACAGACTTTACTCTAGCTTAATGGATCTAAGGATAAGCATTTATCAGCAAGGAAGGATTTAGCATAAAGCGACATGTAAATGAATTGATGACTGATCATAAATTAATTTTAGTGCTGAAGATGTAATAGAGACACAGCAAGATGCCACTTTATCATGGTATTTTACTGCTCAGTAACATTTGAGCAACAACTTAATGTCCTATATGCAGTTCTTCTTTAATAGCTTGAATAAATTTGAGATTTTTTGGCCTTTCAGCAACTTTAAACCTGAGAAATTTCCAAAGATTGAAAATGTAAACACAAATAAATTTGGCTATGTGACATAAATTCATTTTTCATTAAATGTTTAAATATGTATTGATGATGTTTGGGGCTATAACATGTCAAATTGGTATGGATTGCTTATAATTTGTAAAGAATCTCTACCTGAACTCATTCACTTGGTGAGTGAGTGTTCATTTTAATGTTTATGTTTATATTTACATTTATGAAAGAAAACCAGTTATCCCCAAACTTGCTTACTTTCTAATTCATGAATCAATGCGTTTCTTTCCTTCCTATCATTGCCTTCTTTTTTTGTAATGGTTTATCCAAATGTTCAGATCGTTCCTGATGCTTAAATCTAAAAAAAGAGCAAGAACGGTAACCACAGAGAGGCAAAATCAGTGATTGCCAAATAAATGTAATAGTTATACAACATGGAAGAAATTTAATATACGTTATATATTTTTTCTTCATGGTGTATTGCAAATTTTGTTTTAAAATATTCCCCACAAATATACCCGCTCCATAGATCATACTTAAATAGAGACAAGGGGCTATCAAAGATAAAGAGTGAGGGACAAAGAGGAAAGAAAATTTATTGTCTTCTTTTTGTTTGTTTCCTTCTTGCCCTCCATTTTGAAGGGGAACTCAATTATACTAACCTGAGGTCACTTGCCCCTCTTTAGCTTGGGTTATGAGGCTTCCTGTTGCTCACCAAGGCCAAAGCTGTAATGGCATGTGTCTCTTCAACTT
This sequence comes from Callorhinus ursinus, assembly GCF_003265705.2. NCBI lineage: Eukaryota > Metazoa > Chordata > Mammalia > Carnivora > Otariidae > Callorhinus > Callorhinus ursinus. The sequence continues at coordinate 22,583,256 of NW_027397063.1, forward strand.
TGAAGTCATCTATCTAGTTTCTTAGCTCTTACACAGAGTAGCAAAGAAAACAGAGCTGGTGTTCTTTCTTTATTGACCAAAACCTACTCAAAGCCATGTCTTCCATGCTACTCTCTCTTCCCATGGAAAAGAAAAAGAAAGCACCAATTTCATGAATAACTGAGATTTCTGAGGGCATAGCAAGGAGCATTAACAATCAAGGTAAACTCAGAGCAAAGGCACCAAAGTAGCTGAAGTGTTTAGGGACTGGCAAACTTGTAGGATGAAATCTGCATATGAAGGACTCACGAACACAGGAGATGAACAGGGTGTTTTTGAAAAAGTCAAGCTAAGAGTGAGTCAAGTGAGTCAAGCTAAGTGACATCTCTGCTAAGAGATGTCATTGAGTGACATTTCTTTAGTGACACTGCTGTGGTGTAGGACTTTTCCTACTTTTTCAGGTTCAGAGACTGTATTTGTCAAAATGATAAATCCTGAAGCTCGAAACACACAGCAAGCCAACTTGAACAGGAAAAAAAAAAAAATGAAAGAAAGAAAATCCAGTTATTTCTTGGCTGGTTATCGTGGAGGAAATAGAATTAAAACAAAAAAAATGGGCTAAGTACATTAACATAGGTGGTTGAGTGTGGATGGAGAACGCAGGAAAAAAAAGCAAATCACCACTTCATATAACATTATTATCTTACACTAAAAAAGATATTGATAAATGTCAGTATTCAAACGTATCAAAACATAGCTAAGATATGTATATTAATTAATTATTTTTTTAGTTTTCCCTTTCGGGTAATAACTCACTTCTTTTCCTATTGTCCAAGTTATCAACAAGACTGACATTATATTCCTTACTTAATACATTTTCTACAAGTTCTTATGAGCATATTTTTTTCTGTAAATAAAATAAGTTCATTGCTAGGAAATGGCACATGGGCTAGAATTACATATAGGATTTATGGCGAATAATGAGAACATTGAAGACATTTAATTCAATATGCTCGATGTTTGTTGAATTTCTCCTGGGCAAAGCCCCCATAGAAGAAATATGAAAATGAGTAAGAGTCCCCCACTTCCAAAGTTCTACTGTCTAGAAGAAGAGCCATTTATATGCAAGGAACTGTAGTTTGTAGAGACCAGATATGCTACTGTATGCATACTATTTGAAAAACACGAGGAGAGAAATTGATTCCTCCTAAGACAGGGTTAAAGGTGAGGTGGAATCAAGGTGATAAGGCTGTTGCTTGGGACTTTCAAGGTTGGCGGTGGTCAGTAGAGTTAGCGACAATCCAGAGTTGTGTTGAAGGAACCAGAGGTAATGCTGTGTATGTAGGTCAGGCAGTGGGACTACACAGGCTGTAAGAGGGTGGAGGGCTGGAAGGGTGGGCAGGGCCAGATCCTGAAGGATCTCAAAGTCTCAACTTGGGATCCGGACGTGGCCTTAGCAAACCGGGTAAGGTTTTGAATGGAGGAACAAAATGAGAAAAATAATTCAGATGACAATGAGGAAGATAAGAAGGGACCAGAAGGAAATCAAGAGGTGCCTAAGAATGAAATTGGAGACAGAGAAAAAGGAGATGCTTGTTTGGAGAGGGAGTTTCGGAGAGCTGACACGGATTTAGTTGCAGATGCTCCGCAGACTTTTAGAAATACAGAAAACGGTGCATAGAAGGGACCAGGATGGGGCTCTCACGAATTTCAAAACTCTCCTCAGTTCTAGGGTTTCATATTCTCTGGTGATCACTGACTGAATCACTTTGACTTTTTTCTTATCTGCTGTAACATTATATTGCAAAGCCCATTGCATCATTTCTCCTTTCGTTTTGGGCTGTTGGTGCTTGACTTGTGATTATTAACTCAGAAATGGTTCTATCAGAGGAGGCTCAGTTGCTGCTGTTATCTGGCCTTCCTTGCAGTGGCCTGTGTCAGGGGAATTTGTTTGGAAAGTAAAAAGTGTATCTCTGTTCTTTTGGCAAATAGAGTCAAAACTCTTTCTCTGCTACACTTAACACCCTTTTAACTTCTCGGGTTCTTCTAACCCCTCTGGTTTCTGTTTTCTCTCTCTTGAAAGTGCATGAACCCATGTGATTGTATCCTGGCACCTGGACTAAAAATACAAATACTGCATCGCAGCAACACTCCTAACTATACTGTTGTCTCCCAAACACTGGAGAAAATTGGGGGGGGGGACATCTATGGCACTTGATTTTAATCTCTTTTTTGGGAATGTGTAATTGGTTGATGTAGAAAGCATAAATGAGCTTCTTATAAATAATTTTTTGGCTCTCTTTTTTAAAAAGTTAGGCTAAGCGACACTTGGCACTTTATTGTGCCATAAATTAATGGTACACAACTTAATAAATATTGTAATATTAATTGTATCAAGTAATAGATTAAGGTTTCCATGTGCCTTGGTCCAAGAAAAAAATCTAAACTTGTAAATGACTTGCTGAAAAATTAAGAAGACAAGGTATTTCTCGACATCTTCATGTTTTGCAATTCTTGACACATGAAAGTGCAGTTCTTTTCCTTTATTGCCATTATCGTGTTTTGCAGAAAAATCCATATTAATGCCAGTTATATCCTTCATAATGGTTAATTTTCTAAGACAAAGACTCATAGTAAAGAGAAACCTGGAGTTCTTAAAACAATTAAAAAGCAAAGAAAGCATCCTGAGCTTTGAAATTAATGGAAATTTTTAAAGATACACTTTTTCTTTTGTTCTAAGTCTATATGCTCTGATACTATTTATACTTTTTTTGTTTTTGGTGTTTGTTGTTATATGTCCTGATTATTTCAATATGTATTTTAAAATCTTGAAATGATTCTAGCACTTCCACAGTATACCAGTGTATGTCGAATGGAAATCATTGTTTGAGTCTGCATTTAATTCAAAATATATGTTCACCCTCTTCCTTCATCGGAGTCCTTGATAAGTCTACTTTAAATACACTACGATTTATTTCAATAGAAGTGTTCTTCTCTGAATTGTAGGGCTAAAATATACGTAGCAATTCTCTTTCAGAAAGTGATTACGTGATAATTTAAACAATGTCAGACTGGAACTATACGAAACATGTTTTGTTTATGTGTCGCAAACAGGTACAGGTTTTAAAGGAGATTCATTCTTCTGCACTAGGAATGTTTCAACCATGGAGGAGGCTTGCATGTGGCTGCAGAAGTCAGGATGAAACCAGATTTGCCTCAAGGAGGAGTGAGGAGTTGAGGCAGCCTACTTGTTCCTTAGTAGAGTGTGTGCAAGGAGATGGGCTGTCCAATATATACCACTCACTAGACAACTACATTTGTTTTTAGGTTCAATGGTAAATGGATGGGGCTCTGCATCTGATGAGGATCGTAACTTTTCTAGTCATAGATCTAGCGTAGGTAGCTCCTCCGATGGCTCCATTTTGGCCAGTGGCAGCTTTGCACACGCACTGGTGGAAGCGGCAGATAAAGCTGGTTTTAGGCTGCATGGAACCAGCCTTACAAGAACAGGTTGGTAGACCCTGAGTCCACACTCTTTGCATGAGAGAATCTTGTCCTTTAGACACTGAAATATTTTTCTCCTGTTCTTTCTCCTCAGTGAGTCTGACTGCAGGGCTTTCTGTGATATGCATGACCACCGTTGTGATCCTCAATTACCAGAACTTTCTTCTGATGCTACTTTTTTGCAGAGCCAAGAATAGGCTTCTACTCACCACCTTCTATCTGTTCTTTCCTGTTCCCTTCGTGGCTCTGCTGAGTAATTTGGAAAATGCTTCCTTTTTAAATTACAACCAAGCTGCAACTGAGATTGTCATTAAATTTTCAATAACTCACATGTTGCAAAATTCTCACACAATCGATCATGTGCCCAGTGATTAAACTTATTCAGCTTTTATCACCATTACTTTCCTTTGCCCCATTTCTTTCTGCAAATGCATTTTCTGGGAAGGCTTTCTCAGCATGGGGTGAATGGGTCTAAGGCTGTCAGTCTAACAGTACAAATGGCTGATGGTCTTATTAATTGTTTGGCTGTTAAAATCTTAACCCAATAATTTATTATCTGTTTTAAAGGATGCTAATTAAAGATACACCTACTGCATTTGCAACTTGAATAAAATGATGACTACATGTGATTGCTCTTGCCATAATCTAATTTGGGTTTCTGAGAACAATTGAGTACCAATTATATAATTTTTCATGTATCTGATTCTTTTCCCCAAAAGAAATGTGAGATTCATTCTAATAATAGATGAGTAATTTGTGTTTGTTGTTTGACTGAAACAAAATAACTTTGGCATGATCCATGCTATTACATGACTGTACTTCTTAAATGCACTTTTAAGAGGGTTCTAATATATGAACTAAATGGAGCTACCTTACAAAACAAACTAATGAAGACTTTAACACATTTTTGAAATCTTAATCATATTAAACTAGTAAACTGAAGAAAAATGATTTTGACCCTTCACTAAACTCTCAGGTGATGAAAAGGAGTCTTGGAAATTTTCTTTGAATTATCCTATCAGTATTTCTTTTGAGTATGCATTAGGAATCTTCAAGCATATAAAAAAATTTTTCAAGCATTGCAGAGGTTTATTTTTCATATAGCATCCGAACTAAAATATGTTGTGATATAACGGTTATTTGAATTGTCTTGCTTTATAAAGCGTAAGTCAGAAACTTTCTGTTGCCTGAGTGCTCTGTGTGGCATAGCTATGAGCACAGCAGTGAGAAAGTGCAAGGAAACTAATAAATTAGAAGGCATAAGTGCATTTCTTACATGTATGCTAATAGCTAATAAAGCATTAAGCAACAGCGTGTCACATTGACTTAAGAAAATGTAACTACATACAATAATTTTGTGTGAAATGAGAGCATGCGCAAGAGAATAAATACATGCACATAAAACCACCCTCACCTACCATAATAAACATTCTATTAAAATCACAACATGTTGAACATTTATTAGCTACCCTTTTCACAAAATAAATTTCCCTGTGTATGTACTAAAGCTCAAGAAAAGGACATAACACAATTTCATTTTTCAATGAGAATTTGGAGTCTGCTCAGGTACAATAATAGTCATCAGAAAATACCTGATATGCAAGGTGAATTTAACCTGCTACCTATCCTATACTATATGCTAATGTTATTGAGTTTCTGTAGAAGCGGTAAAATTCATCGTGCATTTGTATGAGTTGGTGAGGTCAGTTTAATATATGTCTCTGAGCAGATCTTTCATGTAGATTTGTCAAATGCAATTACTTCAGGACCTTTTTCTGTGCTCAAAGTGAGTTTGTAAGATTCCATGGATAAAATTTGGTTAAGCAAGTAAGACAAGTACATAATTCAGTTCCGAAGTAACTTCTTTAATTTGAAGAAGTAAAAGCAGCATGAATTTGCATATATCCATGAAAATATCACTAAGATCGTCAAGGTTAAATAAAAATATAACCAAGTGATACCAAGTTTTGGGTTGGTGGATTTGTTTAATACCCATTGGCTTGAATTTTTTCAGTGGGCAGTGTGCTGGTTACTAAAAATTGGGTAAAATATATGCGACAAGGCATTTTTTTTTATGGAGATGCACCAGTATTTGATATCTTCAAATGGCATCTCTTGGCAAGTTTACAGGTTAGGCTAAGTAAGAGCAGAAATACAAAACAGGCAGAATCACTGCCTTATGACATTCTCTATACCCCATTCCCTTTGTTTTCTTTTTAGGCAAAGCTTTTACCTCCTCTCAAAGACCTCGGCCTACCAGCCCATTTTCTACTGACAGTAATACCAGTGCAGCCCTGAGTCAAAGTCAGAGGCCTCGGCCCACTAAAAAACACAAGGGAGGGCGAATGGACCAACAACCAGCATTGCCTCATCGAAGGGAAGGAATGACAGATGGTAGGTTTGTTTCCTTCTCTCTTGTCTCCTCACTGAAGAGATGCGCTCTGTGCAAATCATTAACTTAGATTAAAGTAGCTATGGTAGATTAGGCATTGTCTCATTATATAACAAGGCAGAAAACCTAGCAATATGGTCTTGTTCAAATAAAACCCAACCCTCTTTTCCAACAATCTGGAATTATTTCTGTATTACCAAGCCCCAAGAAATGTGTGCCATACCACTTTCCAACGTTGATCTTGCTGCCATTCTGGCATTTTCCATTAATGCTTTTTAATGAACATTCCCCTTTGAGGTTAGGAAAGAAAACGTAGGTAGCACATGCACTTCCCATGCATTTCTGTTTTAAACTTGGGACATTTCTGACATCAGATTGAGAGAACTTAGATGGTATTTCACTTTTGAAAAAAACAAAGTGATTTGTAATTTAACAGTTTTTTTTAGTTTCATAAATTTCAGGGCTAAAAGCATACTACAGATCATCTGGTAGATGGGTCAACAAACTTTTCTGTAAAAGTCCAGATAGTAAATATTTTTGGCTTTACCTGGCCATACAGTCTCTGTCACAAATACTCAACACTGCCATTGTAGTATGAGTGTAGTTATAGGAAAAAAAAAATGAATTGAGTGTGACTGATTTCCAAAACCTTATTGATAAATAGGCAGTGGCTGAAATTGGCCCATGGACATAGTTTGCTGATCTATTTCAATTCTTTTATTTATGTATAACATTCAGTCTTTGAGTATTTGCTGGTTGCAGGAAGCACAATATTACTGGAGATGTCCTTGTTCAATAAAGAGTAGTTCATCTCTATAAAGCAGGGAAGCCTGCTTCTCCCTCTTCCACTCCGCCTGCTTATGTTCCCTCTCTCACTGTCTCTCTCTCTCTCTCTGTCAAAAAAAAAAAAAAAAAAAAAAAAAACAGGATCTATTTCCCATATGTTCAACTTAATTCTCAGACATTTAAAAATAGGAATACAAATATTTATCCTGACGTTTTATTCTAAGGAATATTTAAGATGATTGATGTCAATAGCCTAGTATAATGCCCAACCCAAAGGTGAATTTCTTCCCCCTTCTCAGCACTATCCTCTACAGGCACACAGACTTTATCCTGAGGTAGTTCTACTAAACACCAAAAGGATGAACTTAGCCAAGCCGCACATTAGAACCATCTAGGGAGCTCTTAAATTATACCCTGGGGATTGTGATTTAATTGTTCTGGGTGAAAACCTATTGTGGGTATTTTTAAAGCTCCATGAATGAATCTAATGTGCAGTCAGCATTGAGAAGCTATGACGGAGTCCGTAGCATTCATTTCAGTCTCTTAGACTTACCATTATAGGACAGAATGAGGCTTAGTTGGGGAAGTACTTACTCTTTATTGGTTTGGGGGGAAGGGTCTGTATTTGGCTGCCATCTTTGTGCTTTCTTTTGTCATTTTGTAATTCAGGGCCAACTTTAAAAGTCAACCATAACTTGTTCTAAAAGCTTTCAGGTTTATTTATCTTTCCCGTTACCTTGTTTTCATTGGGAAGTGTTTCTGTGGAATTTGAGGGTAAGGGTGCACTCAAGATTTTGATTCCTTTATAAACGAATATCATGTGGTGAACAAAAATGCTCACCACTGCCTTTCTGCCTCAGATGATCTGAAGATTAGTTGAGCCCTTAAAACAGTCAATAGTGTTGATCTTATTCCCTCTAGATAAAAAGGACCACCCCAATTGATATGGTAGTCATAAAACTCAGAATTAATAATTTTGTATAGTTTTCCTGCTATCAATGTTGTGGAAAGAGAAAAAAATTTTTTCTGAAATGTTTGAAGATTATTTCCAAAATATGTAGAAGATAAAAAATATAAACCAACAAAATGGAGAGTGCTCCTTTTCTTCCTAAAATACTTTTCTTGCAAGTTTTTTTCAGAATGTCTGGTTAAAGCAAACTGCCTCCTAGTTTAAAGCATGATCAATTTATTGCTTATCTTTCTAAACAACAAACAGGTCCCTAACTCTTAAAGGTGCCAGCATTTCAAAAGGGGGTTATGGATTATGTGTTGTTAGTAGATATATTTTGGAAGTAGTGATATTGCAAGCGAAATTTTGGCTCCCATGTCTTCCCAAGTTTATGATTCAACAACGTTCTAATTATGACATGAGGACATTTATTACGGATGGCACTCTATAGATTATCCTTAAGGATGTTGTTATTTTATAGTAAATGTATGTGCCATAGATTTATATGGTATGAATCCATGCATCAGTATTAATTTTATAATATTTGTATGTAAAATCAAACTATTCTTTTAGGGAAGGCTGCTGTTTAGTAGCATTTAGTGTATAGACGTTTTTACACTAAAACTTTTGCTTTATACATTTTAGAATTATATTTGGTGAGTAAATTAATCAGGCTAATTACTGGCAGCTGCTATACCAAACAGGCACTTAGTACAGCAAGTTTGTTTCTCCAACACAGTAATTTATAAAGGTCAGGTGGCTCTCCTCTAAGTAGTAATGTAAGGATGTATGCTTCTCCACTATTGGGATACCATTATTTTTAAAGTGAGACATTTATGGCTTCTGAGTGAGGGGAAGACAAAATCTGGGTGATCACTTGGAAGGTTCTATGGTCAGTCCTGCAAGTGGCACATGGCACATGTCACTTCTCATTTCCCTGACAAGAGCACTGGCACATGTCATCAGACTACTGAATGGAGTGGGAAAATAATATTTTCTTGTGTCTAGTAAGAGGAACTGGGAACGGTGAAAAGCATCAGTCTCTGTCTCAAAGGCAAGGCAAACCCCAACACAAACATCGAGGATTCTTCTCCCTTGAATAAAGACTCTTCTAAGCAGGCATTGCTCAATCGAAATCTTGTGTTCCATTTGCATAAGCTAAAGAATACCCTTTAAAACCAATATATTGACAAATGCTGAAGAAAGAAGGCAGAGAAAGTAGTTTTCTGTCCATCAATCTTTTTTCCTGAGATCATTTCCTTCCAGTCTGTTCTCCCCTCATTCCTAATGTCCTGGTTAGAGAAGGGACTCTTTCCTCTGCCACAAACTAGCTTGGCCACGAACTAGCTCTGCTGCAAACTAGCCTGTACCATTAAGCAAATTTCTTTATTCATTAATCTATGCAATTCCACGCCAAATGATAGGCTGGAAACCAACAGGCAAAATTCCCTGCCTTTCTGGAGCTTACATTCTATTGAGGGAAGATAAAGAACAACATAATTATATAAGGGAAAACAAAAGTATATAAGACGGTGGTAAGAGTCATGGAGGAAAAAAACATAGGAAGTCGAGAAATAACGGGGGTGAAGGGGGGAGGTCTTTTTTAAATAAAGTCTCAGGGAAGGCTTGACCAAGTAGATGACAGTAGAGAAGGCTGTAAGATTAAAAGGAAAAGAGCAATGCTGATATCAAGGAAAGGTCATTCCCGGACACGAGGACAGCAAGTGGAAGCCTGAAGCTTATTTGCTGAAAAGTAAGAGAAGCAGTGTAACTGAAGCAGAGAGAGCAACAAAATAGAATATGAAGTTAGACAAGTCAGTGAGGGCCAGTGTTTGTAGGATCTTAAGCTTCTGTAAGGACATTGGCTCTTACTTTGAATGGGAAACCATCGAAGGGGTGTGTGTGTGTGTGTGTGTGTGTGTGTGTGTGTGTGTGTAAGGCGAAGGGTAACATTATCTTACTTATGCTTCTATTTTAAAAAAAACCACTCCAGCTGTTATGTTAAGGTAGACAAATGTGCTTCTGTGTGGAAGCACAGAGACCACATAAGAGGTTGTAGAAGTCACAGAGGGAAGAGACGTTAGAGGTTTTTCTCCATGACTCTTAACCACTGTCCCGAGGTTAAATCAGTGGAAGCAATGAGAAAGATTGAATTCTGGCTATAGCTTGGCAGAGCCCACAAGATTTGTTCATGAAATTAACACAGGCTGTAAGGCAAGGAAGTCAAAGATTACTCCAAAGTCTTGGTCACTTGTAGAATGCAGTTGCTACTAATTGAGATGATGAACACTAAAGAAGAAGCATATCTTGTAGAGGAAGGTCCAGAACTCAGTTTTGATATGTGAAATTTTAGATGCTTCCTAAACATCTAAGGTGAACTCCTCAGTATGGAAGTAGTCATGTGAGTCTGGAGCTCACAGAAGGGGAGATCCCAGCTGTAGATATTTGATTTCTTTTTGCCTTTTTTTAACCTGAAAAAGAGGATGATAATAATGGCACATATTTCATTGGACTGTTATGTGCCTGACAATAAGAAATCCTCAGGAGGCCAGTAAGAGACTCTTTAGTGAATTGATTTAGTAGAAATGAATCAACATGGAAATGAATAATAAATTTAAGTAAACATATTTGATTACATACTTTTATTTTTGCCACAGTCATTCTTAATCCATCTTTTTCCCAATTTGTTTATTTCAGTGTGCATGCCATGTTCTTTCTTCTTAGAATATACAAACTCCAAGTTTATTACTTAATTATGTAGTCATATAATTTCAGGTTAAATTAAATAGTAATCAGAATTTTGTCTAGCATAAGCAGATGCCATTTTGGCTATTTTAAAAATGAAGCTGCTTTGATGGGAATAAAAATCAATGACCAGATATGTTATTTTGAAAGCAAGTATAATAATTCCTGCTCCTCCCCACAATTGGCAGTCTTAAATCCAAACACGCAAATGAAATAATTACTTCACATTTATAATAATACATACTAAAGGAAGTCAGTATTGAATAAAAGGAAACACTAAACTCATTGGTGGATTATTCTACAAACAGATATCACAATATTGGATTAGCTCTTCATTTTGGAAGAAATGTTCCAAATGCAACTTTATTCTCCCAGATGGAAATGCTGTTCCCTTCAATAATTAGTAATTCATAATCTAACAAGAGGACATACATAAGAACTAGGAATTCTGCTTCAGCATGGGAACTCCCAAAGCAGATGCAGAGGAGAGTATTATTGTCAATTCAATGGAGGACGGTATCATTTTTCTCATTAAGAGAGAGTATAAAGCTTCTTAACAAAGTCTTTAAAAAGAACAACTTAGCCTTCCTTAAGGAAGCTGTCTTTTGTTCACAAGAAATTTGTGCTTTTTCCTTTTAAATTTCACAAATAGTATTATTAGAAATGAGAGTACAAATACAACGATATCGGAAATAATGGACTAACATTACATGCAACAGCCCCTATTAATAATATAAGTATGTAGTGCATATGATATTTGATTTTATGCACAAATAATGTAATCACTGATATTCTAAGGATGAGCAGAGAAGTTCACAATAGTATGCCAGAAAAATTAGAAGGTAGTATTGTTTAGAATGTTCAGGAGATTTCAAAATCTTCAACAAAATAATTTTAGAACTAGTATAATGGTATAAATCACATAATAGGACTAGTACACTACTTAAAGAAAGATGAAAGAAGAGATTAAGATCACAGTTGAAGACAATCAAAATATAAAGGTGTCATGATCCAAACAGCTAATGAAAGGAAAATGAAAAATTAGCCGCATGTTCGAACTTTTGATTTTTTCATACCTTATATTTAATTTAAAGAGCTTTTTTGCAAAGTTATCTATTCTACTACATCTCAAATTTTTATGATGCCTTGTCTATTCTAGCACCATGAATCATATTCTATCTGTACTCTGAACATTGGTTATTACTTATTAAAATTAATACACTGGAAAGTTATAATGTATTAGTTGTAACTCATTAGCTAACTCATGAAACGAACAGCCAGAATTGGTTGTCAGGCAGAATGTTAATTGCATTTAATAAATGTTAGCTTAACCCTTTGACTGTTGCTAAATGTACCACATACATGGGTAAAGGCAGTCATATGTTGCATATAATATGGCATATAGTTCTTAATTTCCCAAGGGCAACATTTCCGATGGAGATTGGCAGGACAACCTTTATTCTTCCCGAGGCCTTTTATTAACACAGCTGCTAAAGTGTCTAGTCATTTTGTGTCACGATATGTCTACTTTGAGGAGGTGGGGGTGGACAATGGCGAAAATATGGAGAACACATAAATTGCCTTTTATACCTTGAACGTTAGCCTCAATGTGCAATTGAAAACACTGTCCGCATATAATAGTTGAAATCAGTTGATTTTGTTTCAAAGACACTGTGATCCGGAGATAGCAAAGAGATCAATAATAGGCATTTTAGATAGAAATAACTGACCTTTGCCCCCCGCCTCCTTCCCCCAAATTTGTTTTGCATGAGTGAAACTTTTAAGATGGCACGGGTTTTTTTCTTCATCTTGAATTAAAACCTGTATTTTTTCATTAAGTTTTAGTCCATTCTAAATATTATTCACAATTTTTAGATCTTCCACCACCACCAGATCCCCCTCCAGGTCAGGGTTTAAGGCAGCAAATAGGCCCGAGCCAGCATGCTGGTAACGTGGAAAACTCAACAGAGAGAAAAGGAAGCTCTCTGGAGACACCACCAGCATCCAACTTAGAAGACACAAAGAGCTCATTGGATTGTCCAGCTAGAACGTCCCTAGAGTGGCAGCGACAAACCCAAGAATGGATAAACTCCACAGAACGCCAAGAAGATATACGGAAAGCCCTACACAAACAAAGTGTTGGACCAGGTGTGTTCTGCACAGTCCCAGGAAAGTGTGGACTTTTACCTTTTGTTTTCCTACCAGGTATTTTAGAAATGGCAGTTGTTTAAGAGCATCTGAAAAAAGTTTGCCTTGAGTCACTGAAAAGTTGGGATTCCTCAGCAGAATTTACCAACACACACTTTAAGGCTGATTCCCGTGGGGATTGTTCCTCAAGTTAACCTCTGCATAGGGGTATTTCAGCTCAAGAGACCTCCAAGCTTCACCTGTATTGTTCAGGAGACAATTTGATTTTTTGCCTTTTAATGTTTATATCAAAATACATTTAAGACCTCTAAATTTCATCTTAATGTCAATTTAATCCCTGCCTTCAATCAGTTTCATTTTGACTGAAGTTACTATAGTCATTTTGAAAGGAGAACTCTCTTCAGTCAAATCACTGAATTCATTGAAATAACAAAGTTGTTTATAAATGCACACAAATACCTCAGGATAGAAAAGGTTAAAAACTGGGCCTGTACTTTCTCCAGCTGATTAAATTTAGTTGATTGTTAACACTTCATTGGGAAATATTCTTGTTTATAAATCAAGCTTCCTGGAACTGTCCCAAAATAAATGTCATCATTTGTGGTTGGATTTTTTTTTTTTTTTTTTTTTTTGGAAGTGGTAGTGGCTGTTGGGACCTATTATAGAAATACATTTTCTGGAACATATCTTCTCATATCGGGATTCACTTTCATTGAGTATTAAAACACACACAAACACACACATAACAACATTTGAGAGTTTCTTTACACATTTATTTTTTAATTTGGACTCAATCTTTTGTAGATATGTCCACTACCCATGCATTTTCAAAAATTATATGATGTCACAACTTGGTGCTTAAGGTTTTAGAAAATGTAATATATACAAGAGCCAAAATATGTCAATTTTAATACCTAGACTTAGTGAAACATTTAGGAAGCTTACATCATTCAGGCTGTGAGAGAAAAAGTATGTGATCCTTGAGACTTCATAAAGACCATCTAAGGAGAGAAAACAGTCATCACAGTAATAATAATGGCCATACCTAAAAGAAAGGAAAAAAACAGAAGAGGTAGAGAGGGAAAAAGAAGAAGAAAGAAGGAAAGAAAGAAAGAAAAAAATGTTTCAAAATATTAGGTACTTAATAATACACATCGTGTTATTTGTAGAGAGTTGATACATAAAATATGTTTTCATTTATTATTATTTATTTATGAAAATGTGTATTTCTCTTTTTCTTTTAAGGAAATACACAATCTTTAAAATAATGTGTTTCTATCCCCAGAAACAACAAAAGTTTAGGAAACTTATTTCAACTAATACATAGTTCTTTATCTAAATTGACTGAGAAAATGTTGCTATAAAGTGAAACAAAAACCATGTTTCTTCAATCTTAATTGAAAAATTTAATTGGAACCACACTGAACGCCAAAAATTATACTCAGAAATGCTTTTGTTAAACAATATGGTTCATTGTATGCAACTCCCTTTTATTAATATATTTAAATTTTGCAAATGATATATAACATTGTATTTTTATCCCCAAATTTATTTTTTTTAAGATTTTATTTACTTATTTGAGAGAGAGAGAGAGTGAACAAGGGGGAGGAGCAGAGGGAGAGGGAGAAGCAGACTACCTGCTGAGAGGGGAGCCCAACACAGGGCTCCATCCCAGGACCCAATCCCAGGACCCCGGGATCATGACCTGAGCTAAAGGCAGACACTTAACCGACTGAGCCATCCAGGGCCCCTATCCCCAAATTTCTTTTAATTTAATCCTGTTTTAGATCCTATTATCAGAAATGTTATCTGCACATGGAAATTTTTTTAATATCCGGGCTTATTAAACCTCTTATTTTTAATTTTACTAAGGAGTGAAATGGGGACACCTGGGTGGCTCAGTCGTTGAGCGTCTGCCTTCAGCTCAGGTCATGATCCCAGGGTCCTGGGATCCAGGCCTGCATCTGGCTCCCTGCTCCGCGGGAAGCCTGCTTCTCCCTCTCCTACTCCCCGCCTGCTTGTGTTCCTTCTCTCGCTGTGTCTCTCTCTGTCAAATAAATAAATAAAAGGTCTTTATTAAAAAAAAAGAGTAAAAAGGTAAAATAGCCCATCGTGAACTTAATATTAAAAGTTTGTTTTGCCTCCATGTTGCTCTTCAGCTTAGCACTTTGTGTTTCTTTTTCAGAGGAGACATTGGTGCCCTACAGCAAGCCCAGTTTCCCATCTCCAGGAGGTCACAGCTCATCAGGAACAGCTTCTTCTAAAGGATCCACTGGACCAAGGAAAGCCGAGGCGTTGAGGGGAAGTCACCAGCGCAATGCCAGTGACCTTCTTGACATAGGATATATGGGCTCAAATAGTCAAGGACAGTTTACAGGTGAATTATGTAAGTGCTTTAGGACACTTAAAAGGCTCTCGTGATTGAGAACAAAGAGTGGGTTAATAATGTAGGGGAGGAAAAAGTTTCCTTGACCCTCTTAGGGTCCTAGGCTGGGTCTGAAAGTTAAACTGATAAAGACAGATTAACAGGAGAAAAGCCTACAAATTTTATTGAATTTATACATGTCCATGGGTGACTTCAGAAGAGCATGAAGACCCAAAGAAGTGACCAGAGTAGAAAGCTTTTATATCTTTTAGACAAAGAAACCATAAGCTTGTGAAGATTTTATGAGACCGAGGCGTTTGGGTAGGGGAGTAGTCAATGGTAAAGAAGTAACTAAGAAGAGAAGGGTTAGTTTAACAAGGTTTGTTTGCACAGATTTCTCGGTCCCATAACTCTCTGTCCCTGGGAATAAGAATGTCTTCCTTCCTCTGGTAGAGGGAGGGTAACTTTCACGTGGAAGTTTTATGACCCATTTCAGAAAAGAAGAGCCAGTGGGGAGGAGGGAGGTCAGAGTGACTTTCCTGCCTCCGTTGGTTTCTCAGACTTCTTCCGCTTTCGATATTCAGTATGCCAAGGTGTCATATTTTGGGGTAGCATGTCCTGAACCTCATCAATAATATTGGGACAATAAACAACTTTCAGAATAGTAGAAATCCTGCTTTGCTATGAGAAAAAAATTGATTATGATTTTGAGCAGGTTCAGTCATAATGTAGACCACTGCTATTTACAGTCATCTATTAAATGAATATTTCTGCTATTTCAAGTCTGATTTACACTATACAAAAATTGCCTATATTTAGGCAATTAATCTTAATATTTATAAGTTAATTAAACATAGTCCACTTTGTAGTTTTCTTTGCCTTTTAAAGAACCTCAGGAATTCCTCATTCCCTAAGTTGCTCTACATTTATTTATTTATTTTTTAAATTTAGGCAGTTGACCTTGTAAAGTTGATCTTTGATTATAATAACATATTTTATAAATAAATTTCTTTTTGAATAAATAGCCAGCATTGATAGTATAACTAATCTATAAAAATAAAATACCAGGCAACAGAGAAAGATAGCATGTCACAGTATGTCACAGGAAGAAGCACTGAATTCTTTGTGTTAATTTTTTTCATGAAATTTACCAATTCTGCTATCCAATATCAGAATTATACTTGTCGAATATTTTCAGCTGCTTGTTTGGATTCATGTTAAAAGCACTGCTGAAGGAGCAGCCCTGGGTTCCAGTCTTCTCAACCCAGAGCAAGCAAACTACCTTCCCAATCTCTGTACCTCTTGACCCAAAACATGGCATTACTATTACTATTACGCTGACATCACAGACTGGGGGATTCCACAAAATAATGAAAAGTAAAAGTACTTTCAAACTGTAAAGTTCTTTATTGACTAGACTTACCATTCTTGTTGTCTATTACTGATCTGATTATTAAGATATGTTTATAATTTTTAATTTGATTCATGACTACTTGGGTTTTGCTTTGACTTTTATTGTAGAGTAACTATAAACTCACAGGAGATGTGCAGAGATAACAGGAGACATGCAGAGATAGCTCTATGTGGATTTTAAATCCCCAGATTTTGCAATGTTTCTTTCTTCCCCTCCCATCACTATATTTCCCAACTTTACACACTCACAAAATGTGTCTGATGATGTTCTATTCATATATTACCTATTCGCCTTGCTTTTTGTTGTGCTGGTCAGATGAAAGACTACTTAATTTCAATGCAAACTTATTTCTGATTTTTTCATCTCTTTGTAGAGTAACTGAGAGGAGACATGCAAAGCTGCTCTGAAGGACCACCAGGTCTGAACTCATGGAAGTGATGACACGAAACAGTGCAATGAACAATTTCTTTATTTATGTACAATTAAAAGAACTGTAAATGCAATGTAAAGACACACAGCCACACATATCCCACAGATATTTTACTTGTGTTCTTCTCTTAAGTACACCACCCACCTTAACTCTTTCTTGTCAGGAGTATATAAAAAAGACAGAAAAGAAAACCCGCCCTCCAGGAAGAAAAGGATTTTCCTCTGTATATAATTTCTTTTGTGCATTGCTATGCAAGCTCACTCTTTTTAGATCTGTTCATACTATTGTCTGTTTTCATTGGTCTGTTGTACTATATGTGAATTAATAGGCTGTGGTGCCATATATTAACTTTTAATTGTGTAACTTTTATGTTTAAATTTTGCACTGCAATTTTTTTTGGTGATAAGCACAAATCTCTACTCCTCGTGACATGAAGAACAAGACTGAATGTGAAGGGAGTTTCCGTACTGTAAGCTAGGCTGGATGTGCTGGTTGGAACCAATCACTTTAGATGGTTTGCAGTTGGGGTGTAGGAATAGGAAGATGCAAAGGAACAGTGGTGTTGGCAAAGTCTTCTT
Organism: Callorhinus ursinus; assembly: GCF_003265705.2. NCBI lineage: Eukaryota > Metazoa > Chordata > Mammalia > Carnivora > Otariidae > Callorhinus > Callorhinus ursinus. Next base: position 22,600,546 of record NW_027397063.1, read on the forward strand.
TGAATATCAGGGACTGAGTCAATAAAAAGAAAAGCAGAAAGGTGTCTTTTGCTATTGACAAAAAGCAGGGGTCAAAGAAAGAAATTTAAGTCTTAAGGCTAAATAGGCATTACAATATACAGGTAGCAAAGATGTACTAAGCTTGCTAAAAAAAAAAAAGAAAAGGAAAGAAATTAAGGTTATATGTAGAATTAACTGAACCTGTCATTGTAATTGACCCATCTGAGAATTATAACAAGCAAAAGGAAATTAAGGTGTTTCACAAGAGCTGTGTTTATATTACAGTTTTTATAAAAGCATTTTCTGAATTACCATAATTAATCTCTCCAACTCATTAAGTCAGAATATAATATGACGTTCCCCAAGGAAACAAACAAAATGAACTCTAGAATATCTAGCAAATAGTTAAAGAGGCAATTTATTATTAGGACATACTCGGGCTGCTTCCAAACACAAAAACTCTATTGCAATATCTCGTTTCATCTTTCTAATACATGTACAGTACACACGAGAGGATAGAGCTGCATCACTTAAATTTATGACTTTGAAAAAATAATGCAGTCTGTAGACAACTTTGTGTTTTATTTGGTTAAGAAGTGAAGTTTATGCCACAAATGTATAGCCAAATTGTAAGTGCTTACAAAGCAGTGCTCAGAGTATGTTCAGTTCACAGTAAGTAGATTTATTGGAATAAACATTTTATGGTACATTCTCAGAAATTGGCTACCAACTAAAATATGTTTGACCCATTTTGAATGAGTAAGTTGAAAAGAAAAATTTAAAAGGAGAAAAATGCATGTTTATACACTTTTTAAATAAAACCAAACCTCATTAAGTGGACATTAATAACAGTGTCCTGCCTCATTTGTTTCCACGACTTTGAGAACAAGAAATTCCTGAACATCAGTCATGTATGGTCAAAATGAATCCGATTTTGAAATATATGTCAGCCACTGTATGCGTAGAGTCGATCAGTCAGGTAGAAGAGACCTTCCCTGAAATTCCCACTTGTGACATTTTTTCTATGTGCTGCCTCCACAACTGTAAATTCTATTTCTAGTTATACTTTCTCATGTTTTTCCTATGATGTGTTCAGTAGTTGGTATTTTGAAAAATGTTCGATGTAATGATTAGAATCAATTCTAAAATATGGGACCTGCTTGAATGACAATTCATACTCCCATGCATGATTGCCTCGGTCACCAATTCCGTATCATATTGTTATAGCAAAGGGATAACATAATTCATTTTTTCTATACTTTTTGTTCCCTAAGACTGCATCAACACAGGCAAGAGTGGAGGAACGTAACGTTCTTTATGGGCCCCAACATCTTCTTGGTGCCCTGTAGCTCATTTCTTCACCGAAGAGAAAAAAATATTCTGAGACACACTTATTAAATGCTTTATCAACTTTCTGCCACCAGTGCCTGAATTTTAATGCAGTTTGCTTTCTCTGGGTCAGATTGTCTAGGAAAGATGAGAAGTTCCTGCGAAGAATGACTACATACTATTCGCAACTGTAGGACGTGAGGAATTTAATTTTTATTTATGCGGTTCTCTACTTCACCTCTTTCTATTTAAAAACAAACAAAGTTTTGTTCATTTGTGTTCCCTCTTTATGCTTCTCTGTAACCCACTTTAGAGTAAAGCTTTAATTCATTACATTTATTACACGTAGATGTTGATCCCTAATGTGACAAATAAACCAAGACTTCAGTGTAGAGTATGGGTATGAAAGTGACTTCTGGAATAACGCAGGACATAGCAGCATCATACCTTCCTGATTATTTTCAGTGTATAAAACGTAACCATTTTGGTTAGGTTTTGGCAGTACAGACCCTATGGTTACTTGGAATGTTCTTTTAGAACATTCCCTTAACATTCCCTGTTAAGTCTAGTTTTACATGTAAATATAGTAGTAAAATCCTGCACCCAAGATATCATCCTCACACAGATACAGAGCAAGACAAAATGCTGTGGCTACCCAAATGAATTCAGGAATCTTACCCAAAAATCAAAAGCTTTTGTCAACTTACTATATGTAAAAAGCTTCTAATCAGTATATCAGAATGTCATTAGAAGAATGCAAACATGTATAAGACCTTCCGGAATTTTTTTCATTTTGTAGCCCATTGAATGAGTGTGATTAGAAATTCACTGAGCTCACTCTTCTTCAGGTCTACACAAGGCCTGCATAACTTGTCAGAAGGAAATCTGGTTGGGAGAGAATGCAAACTCACCTCGCACTCACAGGCCATGCTGCTGTGCAGTCAAGCCCCAAACAACACAGCTCCATTCTCAACATGCCACGTCTCCACTGGGGAAAAGCCAGTCAGCGCCCCAACTCAGGTATGCCTCCAAGCGTGCAGGCAGAGTCGGCCCACCCCTTTCCAGATCTTTTCCATGCCATATTTAAAGTGGGACAGTACAGGGGCTTGAAAACAACGGATTCCTTCACAGGATTTGAATCCAGCTCAGGGGAGCATATAGGAAAATCAAGACGAACACCTAAGGTGTCCTATAACCAAAGGGAAGTAAAAACATTGCAAGTATGCTTGTTCTAAGTAACAAAACAGATAAAATGGTGTTCTATGTCATAGTTGAATGCTCTGGGTATTTAAAAATATCTTCAATAGGATTCAAGTTGAAAGTTTGAGCTCTGATAGAACACCTCCAAATTTCTATTCAACAAATTTATGGACCTGTCCATCGACAACATAATGATACGAATACCAATGAGCTCTAAACTATGGTTTATCTTCGCCACTGGAAAGTGATTGTGTGTCAGTATTAAAGATATGAAGAACCATGACATTCACTAATTTGTACATCTGCTTCTGTACATTGTGTTTATAAAGTTACATGACGAGAATTGGTGTAAAGCAATGTTTTCCCACATCATCTTAGAGGTGAAGTTACTTTTATTTTGCTTCTCTATCATGTGTACTTCAGATGAAACCCCATACCTTTTTTCAGTGAAGTTCCATTTATCTCATCATTTTCTTATCATTTTCAAAAGCATTTATTGTGACTTTAAAATGTTGCAAGATAAGGGATTTTGTGGCCGTGGGTAGACTTTTTATACTTTGTTTTATAGATGGACTTTTTTTTAACTAGTCTGTTTAAGTCACCAAACAGCGTCCAAAATCTTAATGTGTTTCATTTGATGTTGTTAGCTCAGAAAAGAAATTGGCATAAAATTGGTTAATAGTATTGTCAAAGAATTGTGTATTGTGTACTCACTGGGAAAAAATAAAATATATTCACATTTCAAATTTGTAAAAAAGCCATTTATGTAAAACAGACTTGCCTGTAGAAAAATCAAACACAGACCATTCTGTCACTTCTGCACCTCGACATTAGTATTTTGTGACCAAATGCATAATCTGATTTTCTCCTTTGGTAATGGGGTGGGTGGTGGTAACTAGAAAGTGACGTTGACTTATATTAGTGACTCTATTGATGACACTGATGAATATAAAAAGCATTTGAAATTAGAGATTCTACCCTCTAAGCCCTACTCTCCAGATCTGATCTTCCCCACCCCATAAAGACCTTTAGGTAGAGAGAATACAAACTTCTCATCTACAAAATTACCTTCAAAAATCATTCTTTAAATATAAATAAATATGAGAATGGGAAAAAGTGGGTATTTCTTAATTGATAAGAATTATAAAATTAATTGATAAAAATGATAACCTTTTTCTAAGAGGATGGATGTTGAAAAGTTATATTAGGGACTGGGTAGAAAAGAGAAATTCCTTACTTTATTGTACTTCATGAATATTTCATTCTTTTTCACTAAGTACAATTACAGGATCAAATTATTTCTAAAAATAAAAAAAGCTCCTGTATTCTTTACGATAATATAGTATAGTAAAAATGAAATAAAACTACTGAACTCTAAAACAATTTATTCAAAAATATTTTTAAAGCACATGGTAAGTGGATAATACACTTCAGAGTTTCATTTAATTTAGATTAACAATAGGGAAATAAAACAGTATTAGAGGAATTAGAAATAATGTTGCATTAATATAATACAATGGCATAATACGTGTGATTAAAGACAAATATATCAGTTACCAATATGATATATAGTAGAGGAACTACGAAACACTCATTGCTTTATCGAATCTGGGTGCAATATGGAAACACCTACAAATGGCAAAAGGGCAAAATTACCAGAAAGATTTATTAAAATAATACACTGTTCTCTCTTGATTATTACATATTAGCTAAATAAAAGATATACCAGTGGTTCAGGAAAGCATTTTAACAAGAAATGATATTTAATGTCCTCAATTCGTGAAATTGTCTTTTTTATCTTCCAAAGAGAAGATCGGCCAAGGTCATGTGAAATTTCACTTCATAACAGAGATGTGAAATAAAACTGCACTAACTGAAAAGCCAGTTGCAAGAATTCACAAGAAAAGACGCGTAGAAAGGCCTAGTAAGGCGGGAAGCTTAACATGCTGTCTCCAAAAGGTTTCAAGGGCTCTTTCATCTCCATGAATTTAGTGCAGTCTTGGTTTCAACTCTCAGCCTCAGGAGGAGTTTTCTCCACAGCCAGAGAAGGAATTCAGTCTTCGAGAGGGTTACAAAGCCGTCAAGAATCCAAAAGACGATGCAAGACAATTGTAAGTCTGTGTGTGACCCGCGTTTGTATCTTTCCGCCCACATGCTTTCTCCAGGAAGCAGTCAAGCTACTAGAAATACACATAATCAGTTACCTTGGCAATTAATCAGGGAAAGGCACTTGTGGTTTGTGATTCAAATACAGTACCTGGGGTGCAGGTCAATGTCCATGATAGGGAATTTGCAGGCCACTGTAACTGCCCTCAGATCATGACACCATAGCACCCTTTGTCTATAAAATGCTTTTGACGGATACAGCTTTTAGGGAGTAGACAACTTTTTTGGACAATTTTTACACAATGTTTCTCTAGACAACATTTATGAATAGTTTGTTTCTGACAAATGGCTTTTTGTTTGCTTGTTTTGGTTATTTATTCATTCGTTTTGCAAGCTAGTACTGAGACACTGTGCTAAGAATCGTACAGAATGGTGAGAACAGAATTAGCTTTTGTCCTCAGAAATAGATGAGTATCTTCTGTGAAGTAGGGCCCCGATCTCTGGGAAAGTATCTTTTATGATGAATGTTTTTGAGCTAAGCGGAAAGAGGCAATGAGCAAGGCTTCCAAATATATTTGCAAGCAATAAAATCTGCATTAGTTTCATTCATATCCCCTCACACTGTCCCATTATCCATATTCTAGTCTTTCTCAAAATAGTCTATGGAATTTTAATAGGTATTTTAAAAAACAAAGACGCAAACAACGGGTGAACGTGTAAAGAGATTTCTTTACTACTTGACTTCTTTTCAAGTTTGCTCAAATTTTATATGACATAAAACACTTTGTCCTGAGGCATCTCATGGAACTAGTACTTTGTGACACCCACTTTGAGAAATACTCTCCTAGAAACTTTATTCTGTCCCTAGGCACTACATTAATGGCCCCCAAAAACCCTTGCTGTGGTTTTGTCTTTTTCTTGTTCCAGTTTTTTAAAGTCAATATAAACTCATGAGAAAGAAACGTGAGAATCTCAGGTATTCTGCAGAGATAACAGAAATGCTGTTCAGTGAGAAATTGCATGTATCCTTCCCACTTACGACAGAGTTTAAGCACTTAATTGAGATCAGTGCTCAGCACTTGAGCAACAGGGATGATTGCATTATGTTCTTTAGATTTTGCACAATCATTAGACTAAACTAAAGCAGGAAAATACACTCACTGTCTTCCCCCTCCCAACTCCCAACTCACAAAAGTATAATTTATTCACTTTTGAGACTCCTCTATGATTATTGCAAAGTTCTACTTCAAATAGAAGTTTGCTAAAAATGATAAAAAATAACAAAACAAATAAAAAAAATTTGTGGCTCACACAAAAGTTAGGGGGAGAGGACTTAATGATTTCTCAGTAAGATAATATGGAACTGAGTCCCAGTGGAAGGCAAAATGTGGCGAATTAGTCATGAAAATCTGTGTACTCAGAAATAGATAAATACAAACGTACAGAAAAGAAATTGAGGATTACCGTTATATGAACTTTCACTGGCATTAAGTATAAGAAACTATGATATAAGAGAAATTACAATGAAATGGGGGCAGTTGGGATTTAAATTTACTTAATTAATTTTGAGATGGAAGATGAATGCAATCAATAGATTAAAATGCCCCAGCATAGGTGTTTTGAGAGTAATTGCCGATGGGTAATGGTTATTCTAATGAAAAAGATGGAACAGACAAATGGAAGCAGCCTTAAAAAAAAAAAAAAGACATAAATGGAGAATAGCATTCAGCTTAAAGAGAACGATTAAAACATTTCAATAAATGTGCAAGCATTTCTTGTGCAAGTAATTATCTGTCAAGGATTAAGCCTTGTTTTCATTAATGTTGATGATATTCATTTTTTCCTAGCGTTTTCCTGGCATTTAAGGTATTCTATAGCTATAACTAAAATGCATAACACAAACACCCATGTACATATGACAACAAATTTAAAGAAATATGTGTGCTAAATATTTAATACCATGTAATTCTTACTAACATCATTTGAATAGTTATTATTTAAAAGGTTAAAATTTATAATGATGTTAAGAACTGTTTTCATCAATGAATCTCAAGTGGAAAGATATTTTGAATCTGTTCTAGTAATAAGCCAAATAAAAAGAATTATATACTTGAAATGTATTATATAGCCAATACATGTGGTAGGAAACTCATACATGCATGCACATAAACACATATACCTACACACCCACATGCATACATACATATATATACGCACATACACATATACATATATAAATAATTTCAGTTCAGTAGAATCTAAGGTATGATGAGTAGATTTATAGACTATGGAAAAGAGGCACTAACAAAGATTATTGGGGTCAAGACAGGCATTCCAGACAGAATAATGCTTCCGATACTCTCTATTTCTCTAGACAAATTATATATGTATGTATCTGTATGTATACATAAAATAAGGTGCATTTATGTTTCCATGTATGCACTTATATTTGCATATATGTATACATGTGCTCATGTATATATATTTATATGTATACATACACTCATATACACATATGTATTATATTCATCACATATATAAAACTTTCTTATCTTTGTATGTCTGAAGGAATGGATATTTTGTCATTTGAATGACCACATGTTTTAAATGAGTAAACAAATGTTGTATACATAGTATTTTGCTTGGCACAGTACAGTGGGGCCTGGCAATAACAAATCATACAATCTCACTATGAACTAGTTGGAGGCAATATAAGGCATAGAGTGAACATTATATTAGAAGTAGAAAGTGAAGCAAGTCATACATGATTGTGAGTGTTGCAGAAATCCCTTTCAGGAGTTGACAGGTAGGAGGGAGCACGGAGGTTTGGTGTGGGCAGGTGAGATTTCAACATTAAAGGGATTGAGTTGAGGGAAGGATTGATAGAAGATAGCCTGGAGGAGGGGAAGCTGACGGGACTCAGGCTCTAGCCCACAGGAAACTGTAGTCTGATGAAAGAACCAGTGAACTGAGCAAACATCTCCAATTTGGTGGAATCCAAAATATGATAAATGCATGCAGAGCGTTACCTTGGCGTTATGGAAGGTGGGTACCTACTTCAGACTCTAGGAGTTAAGATAGGAATCCCAGACCAAATAATACCTCAGTCTCTATTCCTCCTAGACAAAGAAGATAAATGTGAGGGCTTCACTTTCCCTATGCAAAAGCTACAGCATCGTAAATGTAATATAGTAAATGGTAAGCAGAATAGTCAATGGTATGGAATGTTTGGAAAACAACAACAGAAAAAAGATACAGTGGAGAAAGAGTGAATGGAATGAAAAGAGGTAGAGTAAGAATGCCTAGACTTAGAGAAGACCTAAAGGAACACAAAGAGTCTCCCATGCCCCCTTCACAAACTTCCTTTTCCGTCCTGGGGAGGTAAGGACATGTCATCCTCAACGGGGATTTATGCTTTTGTAAATGGGAAAATTCAATTCTATCTCCAAATTTTATGTATCCAGCCTTGCCCTGCATGTGGTAAGTTTCCCAATAAAGAATGCCATATAAGCCAAAATCTACAAGCTAAATAAATATCGTAATTATAGTACACTGTGAAATATTCCCGCTTAGAAAGTGTATAGTTTCATGTAAACAACAACAGGAAATACCAGACACAAGCAGAATGAGAGTAATTATGATTAATACAATACAACCCCAAGTGGGGCAGAGCGACTTTCTACACATGTGCAATTGAATGCAGTAGAGCCAAACCAGACCCCAGGGCTCAAATAGGAACTTCATTAGGGAAAATTAAAAACAATACACAATGCTGATAAATCTTGCAACAATAATCTGCCTGAGGACCAACTACAAAAGGAGCACCAACAAATAAAACTATATCCTGCAAGGAATACATGAATGAAAACAAGGATAATAATGTGCAATAAAACTTAGTAGGGAAAATGAGTTTGAAAGCAAATCTTGGTCTTCCTGTCTTTCCTCCCTCCCATTCTGCCTTCCCCCAGGATCCTAATGAGTTGTTGATTATCTCTTTTTAAAAGACCAACTACAGAAAAGCTTAGAAACATGAAAAATAATTAGAGCATAAGACTAAGTATGGATAATTATGAAATGGCAAAATATAATTAATCATCCATTCCCTGCAAATGTCTCTTCTAAAATGACTCCATAGTTTTAAAATGCACAAGAACTTTACTTTTGTAATACCCACACACACTCATAAACATACACATAGAAACAGCACACAAACTATGTGCTGACAAAATTAACTTACTATAAGACTTAGGGGCAACTTTCAACCTACTCTTGAACATTGAGTTTGCTACATTAGCTCCCCAGGCATAAACTATACCTGCTCTACACTTTGATATCATTCCTTAGTTATAGCTCCTCATCAGGGATTTCAAGTTTTCCATGTCTGAATTTAGTGCTATTAGAGATGATTTCCACCTCCCTTGAAGACATGTATATTTATTTTCCTAACCATTTGAGACTTGAGAGAGGGTTTCTAAATAAAGATTGTGAAATATTTAAAAATGTACGGCACTAAAACACCATGTCTTATACTCCTTTTGCAACTGCCAGTTTCTGACACAACAGTGAATTGAAGGGCTGCCTAAATATTGAATTGATTTGAATATCCTGGCACCCACTGAATTATTTTACCACATTAAGTTGAATGGCATTGTGACTTTCCTTGTAAAAGCATTCATTCCATTTGACTAAATACCCCAAGAGCTTAAAGTCTAAACATTTTGCAAAATAAGCTAATTAGTAGTGGAAACAGGATAGAAGGCAACAAAAATGTGTTTAGAAGCTAACAGGGTTGTTGAGCAGTAAGTTTGGACTTAAACCCACCTAAGAGGAGCAAAACATCTTATCGCATCATTTTACCACTTTATGTCAAAGTAAACAGCACGAAACTCCTCTGAAGAGACAGATTTATTCTGCTAAAATCTCAAGCAAGCAAAAATTTAGCAGGAGATTTTTTGTATACATGGTGAGTAAGCCAGTAGCACTATCTTCAGCTGCAGCTTTGCAAAAGCAGGAGGACTGTTTTTCAAAGAGATCATTTTTTTTTAATATAAACCCTTTATAAAAGCTGAGGATTGAAGTCACAGTAAATATTACCTTATTCGAGGCAATTTTATTGGTGGTGTTAAACTGTAGGCAGTAGACCAGTATTTTTTTACCTGGAGAGGTCAATCCACTTAAGCAACATATACTTAGGGAGCAAACAGAGTCAGTATTTTCCTGTGAGAAGATCCTTGCATCATCTGAAGCATTTAGCAAATGCCTGAGTATTGCATTATATGGAAGAAATTGTCCTTGAACTAAAAATGACTCCTGCATGTGCTCTCACAAGGAACTTCTCACTGAAGGAACTCAGCTGTGTTATGGAAAATGCACTACCTTCCTTGAGCCCACCAGAAGTCACTCAATGTACTCTTAAGAAACAAGACACTCATCAATTAAATGAGTGAAACTATGTTTCTCCATACAGGTGTTGATGAATGGGTGGGTTTCCTCAGTACAATGAGTGCTCAGTGGCAACTATCAGGGAAAACTAGGCAACAGGTTTCAGCCTTCTTAACATTTCAATTCTGATTTCCTTGTTTACTATAATAAAAGTATGTATTTTGGGGGCGCCTGGGAGGCTCAGTCATTAAGTGTCTGCCTTCGGCTCACGTCATGGTCCCAGGGTCCTGGTATCAAGCCCTGCATCAGGCTCCCTGCTCAGTGGGGAGCCTGCTTCTCCCTCTCCCACTCCCCCTGCTTGTGTTCCCTCTCTCGCTGTGTCTCCTTCTGTCAAATAAATAAATAAAATCTTTAAAAAAAAAAAAGAGTATGTGTTTTTTTCCCCTAATTGTCGATCCAAATTGTTAAGGTTCATATTAAAAACAAGGGGTAAATTATAAGAAAAAATACAATTTTTATTAAAAATATTGTCGTTAGAATACTCCATGTATCACATAATGCTTTTGGATGCAAGGAACAGAATATGTCCCAAAGAAAATGCTTTAAAAATACAGACTTAATATAACTTAACAAGCTGTCAATGTATAAATAATGTCAGAGTGGTCGCAGTGAATGAGTTGGCAACAAAATAAATGTAATTAGTTGTGGAATAATTTTGCCCCAATTCTACCCACTCTTTCTCATTAAATTAAGGGGGAAAATGGCATAGAGTTTTAAAACCATGTTTAAAACAATTTTTTTTGTCATTTAGAGATATAGACATAAAAAAAGAGACTCGTCTGTGATGTTGATTATTTTCAAGTGATCATGTTTTATACAGATTCTGAAACATTCCAGCGGAATATAGGTTATCTTAAGATCTTTCCAGATTTATGTGAATCTTCAGACATTTTAGAAAAGATGGAGTTAGTGGGCTCCCAGATGGAAAAGGCAATGAAGAATAATAATTAAATAAAGTGTTTAACGTGGATAACCTAGGGGTTCTCAAAAGTATCTTTCCAGTACCCGGGGTGTCCTCAAGACATTTTCAGAGAGATTGTGAGGTCAACGCTATTTTTATTATAATCCTAAAATATTACTTGTCTTTTCCACCGAATCTATCTTTACAATGATAGTGCAAAAGTAGAGGTAGGTCAAACTGTTCCTCCTTGAACACAAATCAAGTTAGTAGCACCAACCGTACTAGTAGTCATTGATTGTATTCTTCAGTGTACCCACCATATTAGGTGCTAGGCCTACCATAGCAAAGTATCACAGACTAGATGACTTAAAAACAGAAATTCATTTCCTCACAGTTCTGGGGACTAGAAGTCCAAGGTCAAAATACTGGCAGAGTTAGTTTCTTCTGAGCCCTCTCTCCATGCTTGTAGAAAGCTGAGTACTTCCAGTGTCTTTATATGGTCTTCCCTCTGTGTCCTAATATCCTCCTCTTATAAGGACAGAAGTCATATTGGATTAAGGTCAACCCTAATGTCCTCATTTTAACTTAGTTACCTCTTTAAAGACCCTATCTCCAAATGTAGTCACATTTTGAGGTAGGGCTGGTTAGGAATTCAACACATGCATTTTGGAGGGGACAGAATTCAGCCCATGAATTACACCATCACAAAATTCCCTTTAAAAAAGGAAAAAGAAAATTTGATGAAGCAGTAAAAAGTATTGATTTATTAAATCTCAATCCCTGAGTACATATTTTTTTATTACTATGTGCGATGAGGTGGATGGGAAATACCCATAAAGCACTTCTGCTTCACACTGACATATGAATGAGAGTCCCAAGATAAAACATGTGTTTTTAAAATAGAACATATTTACTTAAAATAACTACTGCCTACTTGACACTCAACAGACTTTTTTTCAAAAATGAAAGATGTGAGTCTAACACTTCAAGCAAAGATGAGAGTAGTATTAATGATGACATTTGAGCTTTCAAGCAAAAATTAGAATTTTCAAAAATGTGCATGGTTTTCATGCACCATAAAGTTGACAACTTCCTAATACTTAAAGGTGTTTCTAGTAACACTGGTAATGATATTGGTATATATGGTTTTTGATATTATGTAACAAAAAGAGCCAACAGTTGGAAGATCTGCATAACTCCATGAGTCAATATTTTCCAAATGGCCAAAGCATGATACTTAAAGTCTTACATAAACAAAGGATCTATTCCAAGTGCATGATAGACTAATGGATTTTAATGTAACAGAGTTTTAAAAATTAACTGATATGGTTTCAAATTTTACATTGCAACTTATTTTCAGAAAATTCCATTTGTCAAGTTTAATATATTATCAGAAAAAGCATATCCATTGTTATCTGAAAGGACTATTAAAATACTCTTCCTTTTTCAACTATATGTCTTTATAAGGCAGAACAGAAGAGCAGCTGTGCCCGACTCTTAGAGGATTCTTCTCCTGCCGAGGCACTGGAAGAAGCATATATTTCTGGGGGTGAAGTTACAAGACTCTGGAGATCCCATAGGCCTGGGTGACTCAGTGAGTGGTTGGAGCAGAGTCTCATGATGGGCATGTGCCATTAATGAAGAGGATGAGCTATACAATTTGCCCAATGCAAATGTGATTGTACTGAATGAATGCCGTTGCATTGTACATTTAAAAAGGGCAAAATTCATGTTACCTATATTTTACCACAATTAAAAAAAAAAAAAAACTTTAAGAATACCAAGATAATGACAGCAGTTAAACCAAACATTGGCCCTTCTTGAGCATGGAGCCCTGAGTGACTGCCTATCTTGCAAGCCCATGAAGCTGGCCTTATTAGAAAGAAATCAACCTTTATTGTATTAAGCCATTGGGATTTTAGTGTTACTTATTATCACAGCATCACCTGACATGTCCTGAATAATAAAGAGCTGAAGAAGGCTTAACTAAAGAAATGACTTTCCAAACTGATATCCAGAGAATAAATAGGAATTAGCAAAGTGAATAGAAGAGAAGACTTGCTCAAGGAGAAATGGCAGAGGCGCCTGGGTGGCTCAGTCACTTAAGCGTCTGCCTTTGGCCTCAGGTCATGATCCCAGGGTCTTGGGATTGAGCCTCACTTCGGGCTCCCTGCTCCATGAGAAGCCTGTTTCTCCCTCTTCCTCTGCCTGCTGCTCCCCTTGCTTGTGCTCTCTCTTTCTCTCTGTCAAATAAATAAATAAAATCTTAAGAAAAAGAAAAAAAAGGAGATGGAATAACATATACTAACACGCTTAGTAAGAAGAGAGAATAACAAACACAGCATAATGATACCCCATTTGCTGGCTATTGCTGTTGTCCCTCCAAAATACTCTTCACCATCCAGCTTTCTGCCTCAGGAGATGAGCTGTATGGGCTTTAACAATGGATTCCCTTAACTTCGGCTTATAGTTAGATTTGGCCACTGGAGAGCTCTGAACTTTTTGTTTTTTTTGCTTTTTCTTTTTTTAAAGCTGAGGGAAGAATAAAGAAACCAGTACATTTATTTCTCTGGCCCTCTCTATGAGGTTGTCTCAGGTAATGCCTCAGGTAATGCCTCAGGTAATGCCTCAGGTAATGCTTTTCCACTAATGACATTCAGGTCTTCTCCAAAGGGATCTTTCTTCCTAGGTTCCATAACCACTTCTTTCCCACAATCCCTTTGGTCCTAAGGATGGTAGCGCATTCTGGTTGTGGTTTCAATCTGTCTTACTCACATATTTGTAAACAGTTCCTTCACTGAACCCTTATTGAATTATCTTGTTTTAAGAGGCACCGTATTGTTCCCATTTAGGCCCAGTATGATAATGCCAGTATCAGAGAGCAGAAGAATGAATACAGCTTGAGATGTGGTTAGAGAACAATGTAGAGACCAGGTCCATGTGGATATGTGAAGCAGTTTTGCCCACCATCTTTTAAGAGAAGCCACTGAAATACATGCTGGAGGCATGTTATGAATGTAGGTACATTTTTAGAAGAAAGCTTTGAAAAAAATACAACTTAGACTCTATTCCAGTGGATGTATTAATCCTTGCACCCTACATAAAAAAATCCATTTTTTTCTGCAAAGTAATCACAAAACTCTTGTCATTAGTCTGTACAGAGAATTATAATACATATGAGTTAGAGAATAATGTAACCAATTCAGCTGCCTTCTCTATAGAAGAACAAAAGTGTATAATCAGTCCAGAAGGACAACCCTAGGGGTAAGAGGGCACATGTTTTTAGGTTTAATTATCTCTAAACTCTAGGTAATTACCCATAATTTCAAAGTAAATCTCAATTACATTACCTGGTTTATATTTTTTTTCATTCCCGTAAAGAAATTTGCATCATACTTCTTTTATAGTTAGAAGAATCATTATAGCTACCAGTTGAACCATAGATTTGTACCTCATTGTGGCTAATAATGGTACTTAATTAGAATAACCAGACTAGCTAGAATAATTGGTTACCACCTGGAATACTTTATTATAATAAAAGGAAATCATGCTATCTATTCATGTCCATTCATGTCCATTTCCTAAACCCAGAAATACTTATTTCCTTTTCATCAAGTTGTGTTTTAGAAAAAGTTGTATGTTGTATACAGTCCTTCTAGGAAGTGAATTGTGACCCTTCCTCCCCCAGTCATATGTTGAAGTCCAAACTCCCAATACGACTGTATTTGGAGATAGGACCTTCAAGAGGTAATTGAAGTTAAATGAGGTCATAAGGGTAGGACCCTAATCCAGTAGGATGGGTAGGCTTATAAGAAGAACAGAAGAGTAGAAAAGAAGCATGCCACAGAGGAAAGGCCATGTGAGGAAATAGCATGAAGGAGGCTGTCTGCAAGCGAAGGAGATCTCTCCCCAGAAACCAACCCTGCTGGACCTTGATCTGAGACTTCCAGCCTCCAGAATTATATGAGAAATAAATTTTTATCATTTAAGCCACCCCATCTATGGTATTTGTTATGACAGCCCAAGCTGACTAACACAGACTTTGGGACTGAGAAATGGAGTGCTACTGTGACAAATACTTATAAAAAAGGAAGTGCCTTTAGAACTGGGTAGTGGGTAGAGGCTGGAAGAGTTTGAGGTACATGCTAGAAAAACCCTAGATTGAGAAGAAGGAACTGTTGACAGAAATGTGGATGCTAAAGGTAATTTTGGTGGGAGCTCAAAAAAGCAAAGGGGAGCTGGAGAGAAAGTATCCATCTTCTTAGACAATACATAATCATGAACAGAACGTTGGCTAAAATATGGATGTAAAGACCATTCTGGTGTGATCTTAGATGGAAAGGAGAAGTATGATTTTCCCAGAAAAGCATACATCTGGTGACATGTTTGAGGAGTTTTTTGGGGAAAGAATTGGCAGGGTCCCCATTTTGTGGGTTGTAAACAAAGTGCAGGAGTTGAGCAGTTTTAAAGTTCTGCCTTGGCAGAACTGTGATGCTCCTTGCATCCAAAGAGATTGAAGGGGAACAATTAGGCTGGGGGAATTAGAGAATCTAACTGATATTTCCTGTGGTCTTGTGGCCGTCATGCAAATGGATGCGTGTAAGGGTAGCTTAAATGGCTGAAATGCGAGGTTCCAAGACAAGTGGGTTGGTGGAATGCAAAGTTTGAAATCTGTTTGAGATTGCCATAGATAATCTAAGACTGCCTGGGGCATATTAGCTTTGGGAACTTTGGTTACAGTGTAGGCCAAGGAGGCCCTTATTGATATCCATTTTTATTTTTCTTTAAATATGGAACACTTTACAAATTTGTGCGTCATCCTTGTGCAGGAGCCATGCTAATCTTCTCTGTATCATTCCAATTTTAGTATATGTGCTGCCAAAATGAGCATTCAGTGTCCATTCTTTAGGGCCTGGGAAGTAGATCCAGGCCACTTCCCAGGAGGCATCTAGGAGGCATAGGAGGCATCTAGGCATAGCCAACAATTGGAGGAATAGGTTGAATTGGCTGTTTGGAGGAGGTATTGTGCCTCCTTAGGGGAGCCTTAGTATTACCAGTGGAAAGTGACAGCAAACAATATAAGAAGAGCAGAAGAGGAGTGATATTTCACAATGGGCAGGTCTTTTTGCTATTTTGGATTAGAGCCAATTATGTGAGCATAGAAATCCACATTTAGGATTTGATATATACTGAAAGAAGTTTACAATGAGAAAAACAAAGATCAACCCAAAAAGGGGTGATGATTGTATTGTGAGAGCAAGACATCAAGGGCAGGGACAGCTCCAAGTAAGTAATGATTTCTGACCAAGTAAATTCAGAGAGGTCACCCTGAAGGAAAAGGTTGAGAATGAAGTCTTGGAACCGGGAAGGAGAATCATGAGAATTTGGAGAGGAAAGTATCTAGGGAGTTTTTCTAAGATAATATCTTAGAATGATTGCATACAAGAGAATGGGGATTGGCCAGATTCATGGGCCTCCACATCTCTGAGTGTGTATCACCTGAGTCTCATTTGAATAACAGGTATAGATCTCGAATGGCTCGAAGCTGTGCTTGGTGGAGGGCTCCTCATCTGTGGACTAAGCAGTCTTGATTCTGGAAAGATGGATCCACAGGGAGAAGCCGTGAAATTTTACCAGTGTTGGAGTGGTCAGGAGAGCTTGATAGGGCACAGTCCAGAGAGGTTCCAGTGACTTTTCATCCTGTGAAAGAGTCTTAAGGTATACCAAATCCCTGGATGTAAGTTTTGGATGTATGTTACCTGAGAACGAGGAGTCAGGTTTTCAACTGCACTGGTTTTGGTGGTCATTAATGGTGGAGACAGTTTGCCCGAGGGATATAACATACTGTGTGAGATGGTGGCTTTCAGGGTCTAATAAAAGATTTGTTTGGAGGAAAGGTTTCCCATAAAGAACCCAGAATGGATTGAGATGGGTTGTGGATTTTGGGGTGAAACGTGACCTTAATAATGCAAGGGGAAGGAGGGTCAGCCAAGATTATTGAGTTTCATGCATAAGTTTAGTGAGGAGTCTTTTTATGGTTTGGTTGGTCCTTTCCACCTTACAGGAGGACTGCACCCACAGTCTTACAGATGAGCTGCCTACAGATGGTATGTTCTCTGGAGGAATTTGCTAACTCCCTGTGTTATTTGAGAGTCAAAAGTTGGGCCATTGTCTGACTGTAAAGAGCGGAAAAGCCCAAAACAGGAAAGGATGTGATCGAGGAGAAGAGTGGGGATCTCCGAAGCCCTATCTGTTTTAGTGGGAAAGGCTTCAATCTACCCCATAATGGTGTCTACAAATACCAATAGATACCTGAACCCTTTGCAGGTGAGATATGTGCTTAAAATCTATCTCCCAATTCTCCCCTGGTAGAGTCCCTCATCTACAGATACACTGAAGAAGTGGGAGAGATTTATGGGCCCCCTCTGGTGTGATGGGACAACAGGTAGAACACATCTGGGAGATAGCCTGCAAGGTTGGGGGGATGTCCTGGTTTGCCCGATGCAAGTTATGAAGAAATTTCTGTTGTAACATTCCTTGGCATAACAGTTTATTATGGGGGCCTTGTAGCCAACCTTCTGGGATATGGGAAAGCCCTTTTTAAATGTCCACTGGGTTTTTTCCTGAGAATATTATGGGGAAAAAGGATTTAGACTGGGAACCAAAGTGGCTTGAAGGGGCAGCCTGGCAACTGCCTTTGCTTGTCTCTCAGCTCTGTTGTTTCCAACAGAGACTGAGTCATTATCTTTTTGACATGCCTTGCAATGAATAATAGTTATTT
The DNA here is from genome assembly GCF_003265705.2 of Callorhinus ursinus. Lineage (NCBI taxonomy): Eukaryota > Metazoa > Chordata > Mammalia > Carnivora > Otariidae > Callorhinus > Callorhinus ursinus. Next base: position 22,618,305 of record NW_027397063.1, read on the forward strand.
GGGCAGGGAGAATAACTGCCTCTAGCAAGGCCAAAATTTCAGAGGTATGTTTGACTAAGGTATTTTGGGTCATGAGGAAGCCCCTCTCTCTAAATAGCAGCGTGGGCGTGGACTGCATGGAAGGCAGAAGCTGAAATGGTATATGTTTAGTTTCATTTTTGTGCCCAGTTGGGGGGCTCGGTAAGAGCTGCAATAAGTAAATCATCAACATATTGAAGTAAGGCACTGCCTCTGGGAAGCTGAAAGGTGGACAGATCCTTGGCTAGGGCTTGTCCAATATATGTGGACTGTCCCTACAGCCCTGAAGGAGGGCAGTCCAAGTTAGCTGTTGGGTCACTTGGTTGGTTACCTACCCAACAGGACCTGAGTGGTCCTGCCACTCAAAGGCAAAGAGGAACTTGGAATCTGGGTACACTGATATGCAGAAGAAAGCATCTTTTAGATCCAACACAGTATACCAAAGAGTGTCCAAGGGGATCAGTACTAGGAGGGGATAAGGGTTAGGAACAATTGGATGAATAGGGATAATGGCCTCATTGATAGCTCTGAGGTCCTGTACCATTCCGTATGGGCCATCGGACTGTTTTACTGCCACGATGGGGGTATTGCAAGGTGAACTGCAGGAGAGCAGAAGTCCTGTTGCTAAGAATTTTCATGTGAATGGTTGTAGACCCTGCCTGGCCTCCACACATAAGGGGTACTGGAATTTTCTGGGAAGAAAATTTTGGGACAATGCAATGAAGGTTTGGATATATGAGATTTCTGACCTTTCGGAGGAGTTCTGGTAAAAGAGGTCAAGGCCTTAGGGCTCAAATTTATTCCAGCCCAAGAGTGAGTCCAAAAGAATAGAGAGGGTTTGTCCCAGAGTGGAAAGACAAGCTGCCAATTCCCAACAAAGCCAGGTAGCTGAGAGTCAGCTCAGGAAAGGGTCCCAGCAGAGTCCGTAACGTGGGAGGATTTGCCCTGGACAAGCTGTCACAGTCAGTCGTGCTGCACCGTCGGAAAGGAGGCCTCAGGGGGACGGAGCAGAAGAGAGGAGATGAGAGGGTCCTTCACCCTCACAGATATGGGCAGTCCCGTCTGTTCAGCCTCAGACCTTCAGACCACACTGAGGAGCTGCCCTGGCCAGAGACCTTCAGTTGTCTGAGGAGTACAAGGGTTAGACTGTTGAAAGACCAAAAAGGGAGATGAGAGGGAGGGAAGGATCCCTCCAGAGAGCAAGAGGGGAAATCCCTCACCTTGTAGGGCCAGGGCAGCCTGGCACTTCAGATCCTCACCAAGGAGTAACCTCAGTTGGAGGTCGTCAGTTCCACAAGGAAGCAGTCCACTGAGGGAAAGCTCTGAGAAATTCCCAAAGAATCCAGGGACAGTCCTGGGCCAGCAGAGGGTCCCTGTATAGGCCACCAGATGTGGGGTAACCAAGTGGATGGAGGCTGGAGGGGCGGGCGGTGAAAGTATTCACCCCAGGCAGAACAAAGCAGATGGAAGTTTATTGAATATACTGCAAGGGAGGGGCGGGCAGGACAGCAGAGGAGAGACTCTGCCACGAGGCAGGGTGGGTAGGAGGCTGTAGTTAAAGGGCGGAGAGTGAGGTGGTGTGGGAACGTATGGGATTTTCCTTTTTTGGTACCTGTGCCCGGTTGTAAGCAGCCCATTGGTCAGCTAGGGCTTACGGACATTTTGAGGTGAGTCGCCTTATGAGCCTGTTTGTATTCGGCCCTGTGGTCGCCGTGGGTCCTTTGACCTCACTCAGGTCTCCATTGCTCAGGCCTATTGCCGAAAAGGGGTCCTCTTCAAGTGCGAGGCAAGATTTGAATCAACCATCTCAACAGAAGGCAGGATCAGAGACAGGATTATACCAGCAGAAACACCAGACCAAGGGAAACGGAGAAAACAGGAGGGATTGAAGGAAGGCTGCAAACATGTGTGTTAAACTTTGAGAAAAAGGAAGGTTGACTCCAGAGTCAGTTCAGAGATCAAGAAGGATGCCACTCCCACCATAGTTCCAGGGGCAAGCCTACTTCCTCCTCCTTTTCAGTGGACAAGGAGGCCACTGCTGATAAGGGCATGAGCAAGGTCCCCGCAGAGTGCTGCTGGGGTAGGGCCAGGCTGCAGAAACAAAGGAGGAAGGATGCCCTTAAGAACCATGGGGTGACTCAGCAGGCCTGGAAGGCAGAGCATTAAAGCAAGGAGGATTATTTTTGAGCCTTAAGATTGAATGGAATTTGCACTCCCAGGCTTTGAACTAGCTTGGGGCCTGTCACCTCTTTCTTCTTTCCAGTTTCTCCTTTTTAGAATGAAAATGTCCCTCCCACACCTCTCCTACCATTGTAGTTTGGAAGCACCTAATCTGTCTGGTTTCAGGGGTTCAGAGCTGGAGACAAATTTTGCTTACGGGATGAGTCATACCGTGAATCTCATTCATACCTGATTTAGAGGATATTCAGAAGGGACTTTGGACTTGAGAATGTAGACTTGATGCTGCAATGAGTTAAGACTTTTCAGGCTGTTGAGGTAAAATGAATGTATTTTGCATATGAAAAATACATAAACTTTAAGCTATGAAATAAATTCTCACCCCAAATTTATATGTTAAAGCTCTATCTATGTGGTTGTATTTGGAGATGGGGCCTTTAAGAGGTAATTGAGGTTAAATAAGGTCATATGAGACCTAATCTGAGAGGATTGTTGGCTTTCTAATAGGAAGAGATCTCTCTCTCTCTCTCTCTCTCTCTCTCTACCTCTCCCCTCTCTTTCTCTCTCTCTCCACATGCCACAGAGGGTAGGCCATATGACGAAGTAGCAGAGGGCAGCTATCTGAAAGCCAGGAGGAAAGCTCTCTCTGGGAACCAAATCTGCCGGCACCTTGATGTGGGCCTTCAAGTCTTGGGAACTGTTTGAAAGTAAATTTCTGCTGTTTAATCCACACAGTTTGTGGTATTTTGTTACGGCAGCCCGAGCTGGCTAAGACAAGACTCATTTTAAAATTTTAGATAGTAAAAGAGAAAAAAGAAATTCCTGTCTCCCTCCCCTGTCTTAACACACATTCTATGTGGCTTTTGTCTTCTTCTTCTTCTTTTTCTTCTTCTTCTTCTTCTTCTTTTTTTTTTTTAACTGAATTCAGTTTGGGTCAGAAGCCTGGGTTTTGGGGGATCAGATGAAGCAGGAATAAAATAATGTAATTCCCTGGCACTCCTGTTTTTTAGGCCAGATGGTTAATGGTGCGACTGCAGGACTCTCCGCGAAGACTATTGTTATTATATGAATCATTTGGAAGTAGCTTTGCTCCTCTCCGCCAGTTGCCAGGGCAACTCGAGTATTGATTGCTGTCTTTTTGCTTCTGTTCGTTCCCTTTGCTCTATCTTCGGAGTTTGCTGACATCCATCTAAAGGAGGTGATATGGATGTGTGGTGTGCGCGTGTGTATATGAGTATGAGTGAGATACTTTTTCACCTGCACTCATCCGGCCCATGTTTATTTATTTGTTTTTGTTCCTATATGAGGAGAAGAACACTACCTCTATTTGGACGTTGTAAATTCTCTAACATAGGCAGAGCTGTCTTCCACTGTGCTTTCGAGGATTAGCCAAGGACTTTCAAGGCCATGCGAGACGCTGCTATACGTTGTAGATTTAACTGCAAACAAGAGATTTTCTTGAAGAATGAACCTACTGGTAACAGGGTTCTCAGTTTGGCTTTCGTTATGCTCCAAGTTCTCACAAAGGTCATCCAGAGGAAGGCGTGGGTTTAAGAGCCAAAGAAACTTCTAGCTCTGGCTCCACCAGTAACTAGCCAAACAGCTTTGCACATTGTCATTTAGCCTTCCTTGGTCTCACTGATTCGTGAAATATTGTTCAAGGACCCACAGGATGTCAGATGCCATTCAGAGCTGCCCTAGATTTCTGTACTCAGATCAGAGCCTCATTTTCCCAGAAAGAGGGAGTCTTTGTGGCAGGTAGAGCAGAGAGCCGAGATACTTATTAGCTCCAACAAATGCCAGGCAGAGAGAACAGGTTAGCGGGAGAGCCCCTGAGGATGCAACGGCATAAACCCAGAGGCGGAGACTCATCTTTGCACGCACGCCCCATCCACCGTGTTCGCAGTACCTGAGAAGTGGGTGGGCTGTCTTTGCAGGGACTTCTGTTTTGCAGCATCATGAATGTGAGGGAACTGAAGTAACAAATCAATATTAATGCTAATACAACCTCTATGGAGTCTATGGAGAACCTGAATGGGGCCATACAGATTATATACAAAATTATCATTAACATATAAGAACTATCTAATGAATGTGGGTACAAACAGCGATGAGGTCACATAAAGTTTTGGAATTAATAACTCGTGGAGGATTTGAGGAAAGATTCAATTGGAGAGGCTGTAGTTCATCATTTTCTTAAAGGTAGGATAACACATTTCATATAGGGAAGGAGGAAACATTTTAAAAGGGTCAGTGTATGAAAAGGCATGGAAAAATAATCATGCCCCAGTGGGAGAACATATCATTTAGGAATGTTACCCATTGCAAGTAATAAAAAAGTCAGTAGCCGTAGCTTAAACAAAGAAAAGTTTGTTTTTGTCACATAAGAAGAAAACTCACAATAGGCTTTTGCTGAATATGGCTCAGGGAATAGGTTATGTCTTTCCTTTATGGTGGCAAGGTGACTGCAAATATCACACATATACTTCAGTCAAGAGGAGGAAAAAAGACAAATTGGCCATACCAGCCATCCTGTTTTACCTGGAAGGATAGAGCTTTGCTAGAACCCTTCCTCCCTTCTCCTCTCACGTAAGCTAGAAGTCACACATTCCCTTTCAGCTTCCCACCCCCTCCCCCAACCTCCATTAGCAACAAGGCAGTCTGGGAAAGCAAATATTTAGCTGAGAACACTGCTGTATTGGAAAAACCCCAAAGAATTCTGTTAGGAAGAATAAAGGATGAACCAACAGAGAATAGGGAAAAATGACATATGGCTGGAATGTACAGTCTTTGTATGGGAGGCAGGGAGAGCTTCAAAATGAAGCCTAGAAGTAAAGCTGTGGTCTGATTTTAATATCCCCTTTTGACTACACTTACAAGTTTTTGTTTTGTTTCTTGAAATAGGGAATAGACTAATAATCTTTTAACTTCAAGAGTTTGCAAAATCCCTTGTCAATAATCTCTAACATTCTATAGAGTATCCTTATTTGAACATTACCAGTTTTCTCTTATTTATTAACTTGCTGCTTGCCCCGTTTTCCCTAAAACCCAATAAATGTAGAACAGGAACACGTCTCCCTCCTCATTCTCCCTCATCACGTCAATACTAGGACCTTGGCCACATAAGGATTAATATAACCAAGAATTACAGCGAAACAAAAGTTAAGAGCAGAGCATCTGCACGTGATATAGGTATTTGCAGCATCAAGGAGAAGCAAAGGAATGAGCAAAGGACCCAGAAGCAGGAACTTCTATTCAAGTCCTGACTGTCACAGATGAACTGTGTGGCTTCGTGCAACTCTGAGATAATACAATGGAAGTAGTAAAATTCTAGAATCCCTTCTACTTCTATGATTATTTGTTGGTTCATTTCCTTTAGCTCCTCCACGTAGGCGCATACACTATGGCTGTATTTTTATTAAGGACTTATCGAATGAGATTTAATGGGAAAAAATATCAAGGCAAAAAAAGTCCCTCATTAGGAGATAATATGGATCTCTAACTTAAATAGATTTGCAGTCTTTGTGCAGCTGACAATTTTGCTATAAAGGAGCCTATTAAACAATATCCTCTCAGTTTGGGGTCTTACATTTCTATGAATTTAGTTTCTCTTATTTCACTGTCCTACATTTTGAAGTCTGGGGTTTTTGGGTAATTCTGTTGTTTCCTTCAGAGCACATTGCTGCCCATTAAGCTTAGAGCTGCAGCCTTCATGTTTCTAGACAGTCACAAATATCTTTAAATGTCTTTCAGGCATGACTGTGCTTATAAGAATGAGGAGGTTTTGCAGTTGGGTTCAGGGAAATAATGACCTCTCTGTCATTTATCATCAATAAGCCCTTGACAATAGCACATGTAGGCACTCTGCTGGACACAGATGCCAAGCTAGGCTACTCAACTAGCATCCAGGCTCTCTTGTTTATTGCTCTTCTTGGATCATTTCCTTTATTTAATTTTGGCAACTTACCAAAGTTAAAGAAGATATTTGCTGCTGTTGTGGCTGAGATCAGCCCACTTGTCAAACAAACTGATTATGAGATTTGGGGGGAAACTTCTCAGTGACAGGGACCAAAGACAACAATGTTCACTGATGGAGAAATCTTTATTGCTGTGAATGTAGAGCATGCTTTTGTTGCAGGAGAGCTGTGACATTTTTCTAACTGGATTGCATCTGCACTTTTAAAAGACAGACAACCAGAGTATCACTGGAGATAATAGGATCTGGGACTTCATATTTTATTAGGGCTACATTGATTCCATTTCTTTAAGTCACTGGAGTGTTATTTCACATTCCAGTGTCTGCATAACTGTATTGCCTTTGTTTCTCAGTTCCATTTAAAATTCCCTGGCATATCAAGGCTGGTGAATGTCAGTGAAGATAACTATCAACATGTAATAACTTCCAACTACAGGAACATGTAGCTTGAAAACACTTAAATGAACAGGTCTTTCTGTAATAAGTGGGAGCCAAGGGAGGACAAATTAACTCCAGCCACTCTGTGTATGTCAGATTTCATTTGAGTTTTGACTGCACATAGACATAGACATTCATTGCAGGTGGTCAAAGAACTGGAGTGTGTTCCAGTGAATAAGAAGGCTACATAAACCAAATGAGAGACTGATCACCTACATTATAGAACCTTTGTATCAACCAGCCTCAAAATCATGTAGGAACCAGGAAAAGAGATAACTCAACTTGGAGCTATAAGGAAATCCTACAATGACAACTTAATTTACTATCTTGTTTAGAACTCTGTTTTGGTTGTCTGTTGTTGCATAAAAAAACCGTGACAACCTTAAGTGGTTTTAAGCAACAATTTATTATTTTCTTTACTGGTTCTGTAAGCCTCCCATGAGATTGCAGTCAGATGTTAGAAGGGTCTGGACTTGTTCGAAGGTTCAATTAGAACATTGAAGGTGAACATATAAGATGTCTTCTTCGATCACAGTTGTATCATCTGCCCGAGGTGGGACAACTTAGGACTGCCCAGGCATCTCACCATGCTCCTTCCCCAGATGAAAAATTTGAGCTTCCACAGAACATAACAGTCTGAGGGAGCTGGCTTTTCCTGGAACATTCATTTCAAGAGACAAAGATAGAAACCACAAGAGTTCTTATGACCTAGCATCAGAAGTCAGACAGTATTATTTCCGTCACATATTATTTGTTTACCAGTGAATCATAAGAGTCAGCCCAGATTCCAGGGAAGTGAATTATACATGGGCATGAATATTAGGAGGCTTGGTCCTTTGAGGTTCATCTTTAGAGAATAGCTACCAGAATCTACCAAGTTCACCACCTAAGTGAATTGTTATAGCTTACTATGGGCCAAGGACTACATTAACTACGTTTAAATGGATTTTCTCTTCTAATCTTTACAAGAATCCTGTGAGTTATGTAGGATTATTACCTTCATTTTATAGATAAATTAATTGACTCAAATATTTATCAGTGGCAACTCTGTAGCAGACTGTGGTAGACAGAATTCTAAGATGGCTTCCATGATCTCTGCCCCATGGTGTTACTTTTGGGACTATGTTATATCACCTGGCAAAAAGGATTTTGAAGATTTAATTGAGTTTCTAAATCAGTTAACCTTGTTATAGAGAACTATTAATTCCAACTCTCTTCGTGTACATCAGATATAATTTGACTTTTGGCTGAACATAGACATAGACATTCCATCACATATGGTCAAGGAACTAGAATGTGTTCCAATGAACAATAAGGCTACATAAACCAAATAAGAGACAAATACCTTACATCATAGAGAGGCTTCATATCAACCAGCCTCAAAATCACAGATGAACTAGGGTTTTATACAGTAGATGAGCCTAACTTGATCTCACAAACCTTTTTTCGAGCAGAGGATTTTCCCAATTGGTAGCAGAAGATCAGATCAGTTGGTAGCAGAAATCAGAGATAGAGGTATGAAGTACTTGAAGGATTCAAAGGGTCATGGCTGACCTTGAAGATAGAAGAGGACATGTGCAAAGCTGTAGAATAGCATCTAGGAGCTGTGAGTGCCCACTGGCTAACAGCCAACAAGGAAACAGGGACTTTAGTTTTACACTTGTGAGGGACTAAATTCTGCCAAAAACCTAAATGAACTTTGAAGCAGATTCTTCTCAAGAATCTCAATATGAGTTCTGCCTGGACGTAATTTTGATTTTCACTTTGTAAACTCCTAAGCAGAGAACCCAGTTGAGTCTGCCTGGGTTTCTGACCTGCAGAACTTGAGCTAATAAGTGAGCTCTTTTTTTTTTTAAGTTGTTAAGTTATAGTAATTTGTTATTTAGCAACAGAAAACTAATCCGGGAACTAGAAGAATTTTCTTGATATTGTACCCTTGCTTGACCTTCCTTTTTTTCAAATCCTATTACCCTACTTTTATACCAATTTTTTTTCAGTTATTTCTTTCTAATAACTCCATTTCATACAAAGCTTATCTTAGAATATGATTCTAGGGAATCCAATCTAACACAGTTGAGTTGTTAACAGAGATGGTTTAGGAAATAGATGGCCAGAGGGAATTCTGGAGTGAGGTCACTTACCAACCAGATGTCAACAGAGGTGCAATTACTGGTGAAAATTGGATGAATGGTAACTCCTGGTACAAAACTGCCTTACAATTACCAAAACCTTCCCTTGTGGTAAAGTGGAATGGGCTGAAGGTAGAAGATGGTGTATTGGCTTATACGATATCTCTAGCATTCAAGTAATGTAGGAGTAATGGTTATTTTTAGAATTGTGGAATTGATTGCTTTTTTGTTAGGTGTCACTGATGAGCTAAAGAAAGAGAATGACAAATCCAGGTAAGTCAATGACCAGCTCAAGGCATATTATGAAAGTGAAAGTTCTTCCATGGTAGCACTAATAGAGACTCTTCCTATCTGGAGCCAAAGAGTGGACCACACTAAGGTTCAGGCTTAGAACTCAAGCGTGAATCTAGCAGAGCTACAAAGAATGATAAAATCATATCCTTGTCAAGTCTCTACTCTGAAGTCTGGAAGAGACTGGAATCCCATAATCTCTATGAAGATATTTGGGTAGATATGCTTGAATACATTGAACCTAAAATTACCTGGAAACTTCTGTGTCTACAGAAGTGGCCACTTACTATTGCTTGAAAAGAGCAATATCTACTTTCCTAAAGACCATGCAGAAGCATCTGTTTCCCTGAATCCATACTGAAATCTCCCTTGAAAAGTACCCTTCCTGGCTCGGACATCAATAACAAGAATCAAGTCTTAGGATGACCCAACAAGGAAGTACTAACTCTACTAAAGGAGGATAGAGGTTATTCATCAAGGGAACAATAAAATCTGGTTAGTATGTCACAGCTAGAATCAAGAACACTTAGCTAGGAGTGGACTTGACGATCCTGCAGAAATTGAGTTGTATCTAAGCTGGATTGGGAAGCTTAAATAATATGGGGGCTCTTTCTCATGATTCAGATTCAACACCCTAACAAGGGCTTGGACTTAATACACTGTTTAAATGGCTCCTGGAAGGACAGTCCATATTACGATGGTTCATATCAAAGTACCTGGTGATGACAGAACTATGATTGTCAGAATGTTGAGGAAGGAACAAAAATACTCAGAGAAGTAGATATGCAAGAATAGATCTATTATGATAGGTTAAACAACCTACCAAATAGCTATGTTTTCTAAAAGGGCTCAGAGGACACTTCTTTTATTAATAAAAGCACCAAGTGAAAGAGGAACCAGCAAATGGAAGCTCAGTGGTGGAGTCATGGCTATCCACTGGAGGCCAATATTAATAATAAGAAATGCTGTTGTGAAACTGCACCCGCTGTTGTGGGGATGATATGATTACAGAATAGCAGAGGCTAGGTGGTAGCATTTAACCATCAGACACAGAGTGAGGGTATTTACTAGTATGGGTAGTAAGGTTGGAATAGAAACCTGGGGGCTCTGACCCACAGGACCTATGGTTATGGCTAATTCACCATGGTATTCGCAAGAACCAGGAAAATGGACAAACAATAAGGTTTAGCTTAATATATATATTCCAAAAAAAAGATTAAAGGCAGATGAACTGATGTTAACCACTATGGTGGAAAACCATTATTCCTCACCCAGTTTCCAGACCTGGGCTTGACTAAAGAAGATACAAGTGAATTTGAGGAAGGACTCTGCTATGCTACAGCCATTCATCCAATCCTTCCCCAAAAGAATCTATGTACAATGGGGGTGGTGGAATACCCAGAATTTTTTGAAAGTTGTTGGTTACAGGTTCCAGCTATAATGAGACCAAGGACCCCAAATCCCATTGTGGTCACCCATTATAGTGAAATGCCAAGTGATGAGTGGAGTTCTTGTCCAGTTCCAGAGAAAACATAGATTCACCCTGTGGTCATTTCCTGGGCCTTGAGTTTTTAATGGGATGAATATATTTACAGCCAGAGCAGACAGTAATTAATATACATTCCAGTCTTGATCAGGGATACTTTTAACTTTCCTGCTCTATGTCATGGTATAGGCCAAAGGGATCTTGATGGTCCTGTGCATAAGGAATCCTGGAAGACAGTGGCAAGAAAGAAATCTTCCCAGGGTGCAGAGTTTGTGTAGTGTATCTGGTCTTCTATCTCACGTGAGGAAAGGAGTGGCCTGAGATAATGACATACCGAGATTCCCGACCAGTTGGAAATGGCTTGGCTGATTGATCAGTGGCTTGAAAGAGCAAGACTGAAGAAAAAATCTAGAGGAAGGCATATGGATGTACTCATGGGTGTGTAGATCTTTGAAGCCCACATTCATGCCAACTGCGAGGCACTAAACAAGGTGGTGGTCAGGAGGACTCATCCAGTATGTCAACTACCCTCTGTACTCATTTGAGCCAGTGTTCACACAGGAGACCCATAAATGGACTAGGCATGGTAAAAGAGGTGGTGGCTTTACATGAGTCCAATAGCATGAGTGTATTCTAACAAGTCTGATACAGCTATCTTTGTTGCTAAATGTCTGCCTTGTCAGCAACACAGTTTGCTAATGGGCCCTTGAAGTGTTATCAGTTCTCAAAATTAATCAGCCACTTGGTGGCAAGATGATTACATCAGACCTCATCTACCCTGGAATGGGCAATAATTGACACATGTGCTGGTATGTGTTTTCCTTTCCCTCCCTTTAAGTCTTGATCAGTATTTAAATATCAGCTTACAGGGTGTCTGACTGACTGACATTTTATCTCATATGATATTTCTTCAGATCAAAGGACACAATTTGCAGAAAAGTGATCATAACATTGAGCACAGCCCAAAGGATCATTAGCCTTACTGTTTTTTAAACCACTCAAAGCCTGACAGTCTAATATAATGTTGCAATGACCACTCAAAGGCATGCGTAAAGCTCTAACTTGCAAATAATACCTTGCTAGTTTGGAGAATTGAATTCAGGTATGGTATATACTTATAACTAATGGCCATTTTGTCCTGAGTCTCTGATACTTCGAATATATGAATCCATCACTCCCAATGCCCCATTTAGAGACTATGTGCCTCTTGCCTTAGCAATTTTAAATTTGGCAGGTCTAGAGTTCTAAAATTATGACTTCCACCTGGTCATTTTAAGTTCCTCATGCCAATAGACTTGCACACAAGAAGTTTACCATATTGGCAATCGTAATTGACTGATCACTGTGAGGAGGTAGAATTGCTTTCATGCAAAGTAGCAGAAAGTAGTCTATCTGAGCCTCTGGAGATGTACTATGGCATCCTTGGTGATCTCAAGCCTTGTTTTAACTGGGAACAGCCCATAGCCAAACAAAGGCACAGTACCAAGAGCTCAGTCACTTGAGGTACAAAGATCTGGGTCACCCCACCATTTCATTAACCCAGAGCAGCAGAAATGTTGGCCAAGGAGTGAGAGAAAAGAGGCAGATGTTGAATATCACCTAAGCCTGAGAACCAGTTACAGCAGTGAAGTCTGCTGATCTCTAGTTTAACCTGTTGATCTTTCTTTTGAATCTTTGTTTTTGTTTTTTTTTTCTACAAGTGTTCCCAAGCACCTTCTTGAGGAATTAGTACAGTAAATTTAATGTGAGGGTTGACTGGATCTCACCATTGAAATAGTTGGAATGTAGCAGACATTGTTTGTTCTTTGCACACATTCCCTGAAAACAGAAAAGAAAAGAGGGGCATCTGGGTGGCTCAGTTGGTTAAGTGTCTGCCTTTGACTCAGGTCATGATCCTGGGGTTCAGGGATCAAGTCCCACATCAGGCTCCCTGCTCAGCAGGGAGTCTGCTTCTCCCTCTCCTTCTGCCCCTTCCCACTGCTTGTGCCCTCTCTCTCTCAAATAAATAAAATAAAATAAAATAGAAAAGAAAGGGAAAGAAAAAAAGACCTGATTCATAGCACCATGGCATCACTAAAAGTAGAATTGAATAGATATATGCCAGATTGGATCCGATGTACGGATAAGAGCGAGCTCCAGCACACCATCGGGTTTGGCACAGTGCTTCACATGTCATATGTATCCATAACTATTAGCTCTTGGCATTCTTATCTGTACATACATTCCACTTTGAACCCTGTATTACATTGTATGTTTATATGTCAGTCTTTCCTCCTACATGTATTTTTCTTGAGCTCAGGGATCATGGTTACATGGTTTAAAAAAGCCTTATAAGACACTGACCTCTTTCCTTAGGTCTTTCTCACCCTATTTCAGGAATAAAAAACCCATGTCTTTATTATGACATATGGATATGACCATCCTGTTTACCTCCATCTCTCCCAAGGCTGAACTGGCTAGGTCATTTTTGGCTACCTCCATTGCCTCATCTCTTGTCTTTAACCTAAGCCTCCTTTTATCTGCTGCTTTTTGAAAAATATTAACTAAATAAATGAATTACAGAACCAATGAACTAAGATGGAGGACCATAGAAAGAATATCAATCCTGAAAACCAGGGTAAACACCAGGATGTTAGTTTGAGGGCTTTAGATGCACTCATCATTAGGCCCTGGAAGATAATGTTTGCCAATAATACTAACAATGATAGGAAGAAGGCAAATAATAAATATAGATGTCACTGATAAAAATAATAAATATAGATAAACTATGAGGGTCATTTGTCAAAGCATTTTCTATTTTAAAAATTAATAATCACAGCAGCCCCATGGGATATAAAACATTATTTCTACTTTACAGAAATTAGCAGCAAGGGACACTTAGGAGAGAAGTAATGACTGGACCTTTAATGGTAAATATAGGAACATAACAATTGAAAGCCCCATTGGATTAGGTTGGAATTAAGGACAGGGTAGTATGGCTGCTGTGGGAATTTCTTCTGGCTCAACTGGGACTAATTCAGGAAAATTGGGTATGCTGAATCTGCATACGGGAAATGAGTGGATATAGTTATAAAAAGTTGAAGAAGATAGAGAAGAGAAAGCAAAGGACAATGATGCATGTACAGATCACAAATCAACACAAATGTGAGGAATGCGTCCAGGATGGAGAAAGAGTTCACTTACATCTAGCACACATTTATGCCTTCTCTTTCTAAGATACTTTCCTGAATTTGAATTACTTTTATTTTCACAACCCAGCCCTCATAGGTAGGTATTCTTCTCTCAGATCTCTCTCTCTCTCTCTGCTGTTTGGATTTCACTGTTACTTTCTTCCACAAGACTACGAATTCTTTCTTCATTGTTTGCTACGTGGTAGCTGCTGTATCAGTGAGTCTGAACAAAAAGCAGGGGAAATATTGTAGATCTTGCTCTGCAAAGAGATAAACAAATCAAATCTATTTTTGATTTGCCACCTTTATTTTTACTTAGTCATCATCCAAGTTTGAACTAATTTGTATACAGAAAATCTACAGTTTTTGGTGAGATGGAATAAAAAGAGGAATGACTTAGTATCTTGTATTTGACATAATAACATTATAAAAGGATTAAAATGATGCTTGTACTAATTTGTGTAATACCGAACTATCATAAGCTCTTCAGCATAATCCTTGAAATATAGTTTATATAAATAATTTTATTTAAAAAAGTTTTGGAGGCACCTGGGTGGCTCAGTTGTGGTTAACTGTCCAACCCTTGACGTTGCCTCAGGTCATGATCTCAGGGTTGTGAGATGGAGCCCTGCATCCAGCTCCGCATCCAGCTCCTCTCGCAGTAGGGAGTCTGCTTGAGTCTCCCCCTCTCTCTCTCCCTGCCCCTCCCCCCTCTCGAAAATCAATAAATAAGTATTTAAAAAAAAAGTTTTGGTCAATTCTAGACAGAAATCTTGTACCATAATTTTTTACATAGTACACCAGAGTTAATACATAACAATGCTTCTGTCCAGAATACCTGAAAATCATTGACCTTTGCAATTATATTAGTTAGGGTTCCGAATTGCAAGTGACAAAATCCCAAGCTGGCTTGATTAGACAAAACAGGCAATATTTTAACTCAAGAAATGTAAGGTATAAATGAACATCCAGTACATAAGAAAGTTGGGGATACAGCTAAGGCTTAGGAACTCTTAAAAGCAGGGCTTGAAGGAGTCTATGTACTAGCTGGGCTGCCATTTGCCTAACTACATTTTTCTCAATATAAAAGTTATAGAAGTTTCTTCTATGTGGCAGAAAACATGGCGTTTAATACCTTCTATGTTTTTCATCTTAAAGTTTTAAATCTCAGAGACTTATCCTGATTAGTCTATGGTCAAGTTCCTAGGCCTGGACCAATGACTTCGGCCAAGAATCAAAGAACTCTATTTTTACCAGCTTTGGTCAGATTTATACTCTTGGACCAAAGATGATGTTTAAAAGATGGAGTCATGAAAACAGAGCCTACATTGACAGAACCCTTAATTGATAGCGGGAATTCCAGAGAGCAAAGTATTGGGCAATAGCTACCCATTATAGGAATACAAAGACACAGTGTCCAGTTCTTATATCAGTGGTTACTGGGGACCCAGTAACTTTTTAGTATGTTTCAGAATGGTCCTTGGCTACCAACTCTCAGACTGCAGAAGGCTCTTCTTACAAGTTGCATCTATCAGTTGTAGCTCTCCTCCCGTTTGTTATTCCTTCTCACAAAAGGAACACTGTTAGTATTCACAACAACACTTGATAAAATAAAATCATGAGTTTACTCAATACCAAAGGCAGTGTTAGATATTAATTAACCCTTGTTGCTATAGAAAAATAATAACAACAGTCCTTTATTCTTTTATTACCAAGATTATAATTTAGCAGTACTTCCATTCCTGAGTCTCTTTAACAGGCAGTGACCTTTAACAAGTATCCACAAACAACATTAATATTTTCCTTCTCAGTCCTTGCCCTCTCCACCCGTTGTCTCTACTCTGTCTTTCAAATCACATTGGGTCATACAGAGGACACATGCTAGATGTTTGGATTCTAGAATTACAAGCTTCACAGCCAATTTGTATTTGCATAAAAGCAGACTCCTTTCTCAGACATTAGACACACATAGCAGCATTCAGCCTGCCAACTTTATTACTGTTCATTTCACCATCCTACACTCGCTTTTGCTGAAAAGAGCAGCATAAATCTCAGCAGTATAAAGGAAGTATCCCATAATCACTCATCAAAGAAATAAGATATTATCTTAATCCATGATACACATCAATGATGGGGTATTTGTTAAACAATTTATGATTTGGAAACAAAGGTAATAAAATCTGATTGAATATCTGAACCAGATATCTTGAAGGATAAAAACGGAACTCAGGGAAATAATATATATATATCTTTTCTTTTGTCTGGGAGTGCTATGCCAGTAACATATCAAAATACTTAGGTACAAATGTGGCAGCATAACAAAAATGCTTGAATAGGGAGACACTATCCCATATATTTTAAAATAGACAAACACAAACACACACTGTATATGCAATGTGTTCACATTCTAAGTCCCATTCTGTGACTTGCTGAACCAGCTAATGGGTTCCTCCATATTCAAAGATTTACACTAAGCCTTTTCTTACCAATTTTCCTTCTGCTACGGGAGTTACTGATGCTGACTGAACTCAGTGGCTCAATAAACAACTTTGCTATCTCAAAAAATACACCCTCTTTGCCAGCAAGAGGTTTGGAGTCATTCCAAGAAAAAGAAAAAAAAAAAAAACAATTCTGGTCAACAGAGAGAAGGGACCACATTGAAACGTCTGCACTCCTATTTTTACTCTGGTCATAAATCATTATCTACTCTGGCATTGATTAATTGGCCTTCCTCAAATCCTCCAGAATTCTTATGAAAATCCAGGATAAAGCACGATTACAATATTAGCAGCCAACAGGAAGGGATACGTTTCAAATTGTTGTCTGGAGATAACAGTGTATAGACAAAACTGTGTCACATTGGAAGCAGCTTTCTGATTATTTACATTTTTTAAGTGATTTAGTTCCTTTTGTCAAAGACTTCATTCACCCCCTTTCTTATCTTAGGTCTACAACCAAGCCCGAGAAAGGTGAGGATGACACGCTCTACATATCCCACCTGTCAGTGTGACACGAGGGCATCCTAGACCCATTGAAAATTTCCATGTTATGATGTCTAATTCTTCAGGGTTTATTGCTAATGATCAAGTTTTGCATTGGTAATGGAAGCTAGTATCTTAAATAGATTATAAATGGGCTAAAACAGCTGTCTGAATGTCACATATGGTCAGTCTCGAGGAGATTAGACTTGTAATTCTAACAATAGTTTCACTTTGAGAATTAATAAGCTTTTTATTTGAGGACCGTTCACTGATTCTTGCTTTCCATTTGCTCACTTTCTTCTTGCCTTACTTCACTCCTCAGTGATCGCATATCTTCCACTTGTGTTTGTTTCCTTTAAAGTAAGTTTCTCATTTCATTCTATAGTTTGGTAATTACCGTCCTGAATGATACATCATTGCTTGGTAAAGATTGGCTATTACCATAAATTTATAAAAGTAAAAAAGTCTGGCAAAGCACAAGGAAAAAAAATAGACCACCGGATTACGTTCAAGACTCCAAATCTAGAGCCATGAACATATGGACATTCGGTATATGGCAAAGATACGGACATGTCTTTATATGGATGGCCTTAATATATATGTCACTGGGAAACTGGCTAATTGCATGGATAATTAAAAATTAGATGCTGATTTTACACCACACAAAAATTTAAAATTTAGGTGAATTAAAAATGAATGAAAGGTAATATTGTAAATAAAATGAAAAGTTAGAAATGTATCTCTGCTCCACCCCTGAAGTAAATAAAGATTCCCTAATATCCCTGAAGCAAAAATCCTGAGGTAAATATTAAATGTAATTAAATTAAAATTAAATGGACAGTATAGATTAAGTTTAAATGGTTTTATGATTAAAATTTTTGAGGATTTAAAAGTAGAAGAAAAAATATAAATGGACAGACTACTGTTATTCCTAAAATGTTAGGTAAATAGGCAAAACTGAACTCTTAATTAATAAGAAGAAAGAGGAGAATAGTCAAAGTATTATCCCATGGCTATATTTTAATTCACAAATATCTTTACAGCACAAAGCATGTGGCAAAACATTGTTCTAAATCCCATTGCAAATATTAACCACATTACCCATTGTAACAATCACGTGAAGTTGATACTATCATGGTCATCCCCATTTTACAAGTGAAGAAAGTGGAAAGACGTTTGTAACTCATCCTAAGTAAGGCAATGAAGAAATGGACTCACTGAGATATGACTCCAAGCAGTTCCAGTTATAGATCTGCCCTATCAACCATTAACCTGCATTGCTTTCCTCAAAATTTTGTACAGAAATAGCAATTAACATTAACAATGCTTTTCCTTCTGGAAAATATTTGCCTTTTGCTTTGATTTCCCCCCCCCAAACATCTCATATACTTAACTACAGTAATGGAAAAAAGAAAGCAAATATTCCATTTGGTGACAGTTTAAATATTTCCAGCTTACCAACATAGCCTTGCGACAAAAGTCCCTACATCTTCTTATAATTGCAATATATTTCCAGTCTACTCCTTTTGATGTTTTCTACTAATTAATCTATAATTTAATAAAAATAGTAAATTAATTCTTACCCTTTTAAAATATGTAAAATTAGCACAAAGAAAAATTGAATAAGTACAAAAAGTGAATTAGATGAAAATACATTTGGAAGAATTGGAGTTGGATGAGATGGAATTAATAGTCTTAGTCTCTTAAATGTATAAAACATGGAGCACATGTGGGCTCTTAACAAATATCAGTAGAATGAATTAGTGAGTACAGAAATGCATGCTGAGACTTTCAGTCTCTTTGAATGATAATTAACAGTGGAAACACTCAAATATTAAAAATTACAAAAAAACTATATGAATTACTATTTTGGGAGACAGGGACCACAGAGAGGTATAAGTAGTGTGCTTAGAAAAGACCCTTACTTCTCATAAGCCTGAAAACACATGTCCTTTTTAAGTCATGGAATAATAACATCTTAGCTTGGAAATAATAACATCATGGAATAATAACATCTTAGTCTTTGTCTATCATCTAGTCAAAAACCCATCATCCTTGTTCGCCATTATATTACACTCCTGACAAATAGGAAGTCATGCTCTTTGAAGAGCTATGGAAGTAGGAAAACCAAGACGTCCCAACAAAAATGGTGTAGGGGAAAATGAAGTTAATTAAGATTCAGGATTCCTTGGTTCTAGTTCTGGCTGAGCCATTAAAGAGTAGAAGAGCAAATCATTTAACCTTACTGAGTCTACATTTCTTCATCTGGAAAATAAAAGAACTGGACATGATAACCATAGGTATAATTCTATCAACATGAAACATGCTCATTCTATGATTGCATTTTTTGGATGGATTTTCACTATAAAAATTTTTCCTATAGTCAACAAATATAGGACTCCATCTAACTGTCACAAAAATTTTTGTGATAACCCTTCAAGAAGTAATTATTTTTGTTTTGGATATTTCTTTTATCATAACAAGCCACCTACAAACCTTAGTGGCAAAAACAAAACAAAACAAAACAAAAAAAGCAAAACATAAATTTTCATCATGATTTGCAAGTTGGACAGAGCTTGGCAGTTATCAGCTTGTCTGTTCTATTCGGCTTCAGCTGGAGGGTTCCAAAGACTGATTGCTGAAGTGTTGTTCACTCAGACGCCTGGTGGTTGATTCTGACTGTTGATTTAAACCTTTTCCTGGGTTGGTGGCCAGAACATTTACATGTGGCCTCTCCATGTGACCTGAGCTTCTTTCTTCACAACATGCTGGGGTTTCAAGGACGACTGTCCAGAGCAGTGATCAGGTAAGCTCTACCACCTCTATGACCTGGAAGTTATACAGTGTCGCTTATTCTTCAATCTATTTCTGAGAAACAAGTCACTAAAATTCCAGTGAATTCAAGGGGAGAGGAATCAATCTCCACTTTCACTGAGTCTTCTAAATATTTGAATATTAATATCATGACCTCTTAAATTTTCTCTTTTCTTTGCTAAAATGTACCCTTTGGTTTCTTTAAATTTTTCATTCAGAATACATTTTGGGTTTCCCACACCCATCTTTCTGACTTCAAAAAATATCCTTTTTATCATCTGTGTTAAATGACACTGTTCTTCTCAAACTATGAAGCAGTAGCTCTCAAAGTATGAATCTGAGATCCTTGGAGGTCTCTAAAATCTTTTGGGGATGGGTCTGCAATTAAAACTACATTTAATAAAACTAAGGCATTATTTTTATTTTTTATTTTTCACTCTCATTCTCTGCAGTGAAGATTTCCAATCCTACATCACAAGTGATTTCACTGTTAGAAGATACTTTTGTTTGTTTTTAGAAAAAGGTAAAATCCTGACTCTCCTTTGAATATAAAGTGATCATGCATTTAAGATGTTATTTTGTTCATTAAACTGAGCGAACCAGGCATATGAGGGAACTGGTTTAAAAGAAAAGTCAAAAGGCCCAAATTTTATATGGGGCAAAGGAATGTTGAAATGAATTGCAAACAGAGGCAGAACTGTTTTTTTCCACAGGGTTCAGGGGAAGATATTTGAACCTCTACCAAAAAAGACAGGCTTTATACATCTTTCAGGCACCTACAACTACCTACAGAATAGTAAATAATTCCCACAGAATCAGAATCTGAGAAGGTGGACGGGTGTGTCTGGGACAATGCCTAGATAGATGCTCTATTGAAGCACAATAGAACACTAGGTGTTTTATCTATGTCATAACAAATTGAATGCAAAAGCAGATGTGAGGATTTATCTTCCATGAAGCCAAACATTAATCTGTAAAGTGTAAAAGAAGGCACTGCTTCTCATTATTTCTTTATTTTGAAAATATATTTTCATAAAATATCTTAACATATCATGGGTTTATTATTATTATTTAAGTGAATTACTTAACATTTATTTTTCTCAGTTTTAACTCCTAATACTGTAAATATTGATTAATACAACCAATATGAACAAAGGTCTTCCCATCCTCAATAAATATTAACAACATAAAGGATCCTGAGGCCAAAAATTAGAGAATCACTACTTTAAGATCTTTGGTTATGAAGTGCATCAGAATATGTTACCCCGAAATAGGCCATTTTGGCGTAAGGATTATTTTGAACCAAAAGTAATTGAGAATCAATATATTCAGGAAGCATTCTCCTCCCCTTATCTATCTAAAAGCAGAGCAGGGCATCAGTTTCCCTTTGTGAAGGTGTTCCCTCCCTCAGCCCCCATTCCTCACCTCCTGCCTTCCTATCCCACCTGAACCAGGAAGAGGACCATTAACACCAAGGAAAGTTTGCATATACAAACTTTACTGAAATTACCCTTATCTTCCATTAGTTCCTCCATGTGTTTCCTCATCATTCCCCAAGATTCCCTGTTCTGTGAAGCCCAAATCTCCTCTCCTTTGTTAGAATGGTATATAAGCTCCCAAGTTTAACCACCTCTTTGAGTTTCACTTTTCAGTGAACTCCAGTGCATGTGAAATATTATTAAAAATCATTTGCCTTTTCTCTTGTCAATCTGTCTTTTGTTGGTTTAATTCACAGGCCTGTAGTCGTTGAGCCTAAGAGGGTAGAGGAAAAGATTTTCCTCCCTGATAGTTAACGATTCCTTCATTCTTTTTCATAATAAATTCATGGACAATCGAACTCCAGACATCCTGTATGCCAGTTTTGCCTGATCATTTAAATTTACCAATCTAATAATTCTATTAAAACTAGACATAGTCTGATCTTTTCTTAGAAAATCGATATAGGTTATCAATGAGTAACATGTTCTCCATTGAGTGCTTAGACATCTTTCATTCAACATTCCTTTTGGTAATCTCTCTTGATATTGATGTCAAGATTCGTAGTTCTGTATCTGCAAGAATCCAAGTTTTGGCTCTTGAAAGAAAAATGGGATTACATTTTATCATCTCCAGTCTTTGGGTACCTCTTTCATTTTCTGCCCCTTTTGTCAGGTTACTGATAGTAGTGTCACCAACTAGACCCCAAAATATGACCTTTACTGCCCACCTGCTTGTACCCACTAAGCTGTGTCCCACATTCTTTCTTAAGCTCTTCCTTCCAGCTATCTCTTAACTCAGGCAAAAGACTTGACAGCATAGCATCCTTTGATGGAAAGTGAAACTACCCCTCAAGCAATATCAACTACCCTGGTAAAGAGCTCTGATGGCCCAGACCACCCAGACCAGTTTGAACTCAACCCCCAAATCATGCCTGCATAGATGGACCATGAAATGACCCATAGGGTGACTGACAGCTACCTTTACCTCATTATAATGTTTCAGGATTTCTTTTCCTTTAGTGTCCAGGGTTTTTGGTCACGCTGCTTTGAAGAATGAAGAGGTAGACCAGATGAAGAGTGGTGGGCAGCAGAGCAAAGCTTATTGGGCAAAGCTCCTGAAGAGGATGGGGACCTGAGAGTGTTGCCATGGGAGTTTCTAAGTCTAGGGTTTTTTTATGAGAATGTTGGCGGGTTGTTTAATCTGATTAACCCTCCATGCACCTTTCACCCAATTAGGATTTTGTCTATGTGCTCATCTGCCTATCAGGTAGTTGTTTACACGGGAAAGGGTTGGGGGGCTCCTTCCAGGGTGGTGTAGAATAACAGGATGGGGTCTTTTTCCTTTTAAGGGTAGTTTCCTCTTAGGAAGGGCCCTTTGCCTCCATTAATAATACTAAAATCTCCACCCAAGGAGGAGCACAAACCTCATTTACATAACACACAATGTATGTATAGGTATGTTTCCTCAAGGCACATACACCACCTTATGCCTGCCTCTATATATGATGACAAAACTTCCCTTTCTGAATATTCATCCTAACCCTAAATCAAAGAAGTCCACTCACCCTTGTTCGGGGAGTCACGGCTTTGGAAGTCATTCGCTGTGATCTCCTTATTTGCTGCAAATAGTTTTCTGTGTGTGACAGTTCCACCTGGTGCAGTTTCCATCTGTGACGCACTAAGGTGGGAACTTGTGTTAGTTCGGTTACAGCGGTCCAACTACCTTCCCTGATTAGAGGTTACTTCTATAATTAGAGTTCTATAGTTAGAGTTCACTCCATTGTCAAAGATTAGCCTTGAGTAAATATTTAGTGACTAATTCAGTTTACTTTAGTGGCGGCATTTCAGTCTTATCTGTACTCTCTTTCACCTACTAAGGTTGCCTTCCCCATCTTTCAGATGATTTTTGATCTGGATCATTATATTCTCTATCATCTCCTGCTTCCCCCCTCCCTTTTTTTTGTTTGGTCTATGGAATATTCCTTGAGTCCTTAGAACAGTGATTTTTGAAGTGTGATACCATATCAGAATATACCCTTGTTTAGCTTGCTAAAAAATACACATTCCTAGACAACAACTACTGTATCAGAATGTCTGTTTTGAGTTAGATTTTTGTCATTTGTAACCCAAAGAGGTTTAACTGGCATTCTTGTAACAGTAAACCCTTCAGGAGTTTTAGCTATCTTACTCCTTTAGTCCTCATAAAACCTTATTAGCCCTATTTTATGATTGAAGACACTAAAGCACTAGCTCAAGGTCACACAGCCAGTAATTATCAGAGTTGGGAATCAAATCAGAGCCGTATTTATTTGTTTTTCTCCCTCCTAATGTTGCTTAAGCAGATTAAACACCTGAGGGGTACTAGGAAGGACTCCGTGGCAAAAAAAAAAAAAAAATCACTCTCATTGGCCCTGCCCCAGAGTCTGAAATCCTCAGCATTCCCCACTTCTTTCAGTTAAAGGCAGCTGTTTAAATGCAAATTATATCTGGGAAGGGTGTCACATTAATAGCTACTATCAGCTATTAACTCCTAAACACAAATCAATGTTCTTGTTCTCTAGAAAAGACAGGACTCTTAAAGAATGTAACATTTGGAGGAAATTTTTGAACTGAGGATGAAGGGAATGGGAAAGGTTGGGAGAATAAGGATGCTGTCATGGTGGGGGCTTTGGACAAGTGACAGCTCACCAGTGCTGGGCAGTGGGCAGGCCATGACAAGTGAGGGTAGGAGGAGGGTGCGTGCTGAAAAGGGTGCAAAGGATGTTAGAGTGATAATCATAAAGATCAGCTGCTTTACATTTTTGCATGGAACCATTTAGAACCATTGCAAATTCTGGCATCCATTTTGATCACGCTTCAGTCTTTATTATAAAACACAGGAAATTTCCCCCCTGAATGTGTAGTGGGTGTTAAATATGAAGAATTAATCCAAGACTGCCAAACCTAATACACATAAGGTCCCAGCATGAGCTCATATTTGACGATCATTAACATCTTTAACCTAGTCTTCAATTTCTTTAATGAATAAATGTATCTTACTTCCTTTGAATGTAGGACAATTGGACTGTTTTTCTTCAGTGGTGTATACATATGCAATGTAAAATATGACATTAAAAGGATTAAATCATGTAATAAACATTACCATGCTGCTTTGTTGTCAGAATCGTAACTGAAGAATGATGTTTGAAAGGTGTTGTTGAAACGGCTCTAGATTTATAATTTTTCCAATGCATTACTCATAAAAGGAGATTTCGTAAACCAATAAAGTCATTCCAGGGCTGCATAAATTACCAAATTACGTGTTAAGTTAAAAAATAATTGACAAAGCTTTTTGTGCCATAGTGGCAAATGTCAGTGCCTAATAAATTTGTTATACAATGTTATAGGATTTTTAAAAAATGATCATCATTTAGGCTCGGATTAACAATAAAAAAACCGAAGCTTTTCCTAAAGCTCTAGGTGAACAATGGCACTTGAAAATGAAACACTGGCAAATTGCCCATCTCCTGTGGGAAAAGGAGGAAAGAGGCAGCAGCATCTTTGTAAGCAATCACACTGGAGAAGGCAGGCTTCTTCCTGGGGCATTAACAACATCTCAACAGGACTCAGAGATTTTTGTCAAGAGCCACAATTTACACAATAATTACACTCATTGGAGCAAATACTGATCCCAAATTGCCTCCTACTTCTTGTCCTCTCTTCAAATCAAATGTTTTGTCCATGTACCCAAGTTGTTTCAAAGGATTAGTTAATTCATGTATTCATTTACCAAAGAATAGCTTTTGTGAGTGTGTTTTATTTTTCTAGGCAATCAATTCATAAAGCAGACACCATTTTCCTTTCTATTAATGTACTAAAGGAAAATAAAGAATATGATTTTGGAAGCTTCTGACATAGCTACTATGTTCTTAAAGAAAAGAGATATTTTTAAAAAGTGTGGCTACGCATGCTCATCATAATTTATTAAGCAACACAAACGCAAAGGTAATGAACAACAAGTTGGATTTATGTGGAAACTGAAAAGATTATATTGTGCATTTTGCAAGACAAAGGTCGTTCTTCCAGACTAGTAGTTGCTCGTTCTTCAAGGACAGATGCAGAGTTATCAGTTTTCCAGATGAAATAGAATGAGGGAGAGAGGCACATTTGCTCTGGCCTATGCTCACATACTTACTGTTGTTCACAAAACATCCACCTATGTCTGTCTTGACAACATGGGAATTTACAGAGCCCGTGATCAGACTCTGCCTTCATGATGACATGAAAGAGAAGGGTAATTTTAGTCCACTACAGCTCCAACTATTGATGTCCAAGCTCATTATGCATTATTAACTTCCTTATGGTGTTGGGACACCAAAGAGAGATCCTGTTAAGAAGCAGAGAGTGCAAAACAGGATCAGTGGGATATTGTAATCAGGTGGAGGAGTAACTAAAGTGCCTGGGAAAAGACCTCCAGATGGTGATGAAAAAAAGATGACCTCCAATAGCGATACTACACAAACTCCTGGAGGGGAGTCTCATGGCCACAAGCTGGGAAGGGGATCTAAGGAAGAAGAAAGAGGAGCCAATTTTTCCTTCTAGGTAGAGATCAGGGCCAAACCCTCCTTGGGGATAAAGGATAAACCCTTTGAGC
The DNA here is from genome assembly GCF_003265705.2 of Callorhinus ursinus. Taxonomy (NCBI): domain Eukaryota; kingdom Metazoa; phylum Chordata; class Mammalia; order Carnivora; family Otariidae; genus Callorhinus; species Callorhinus ursinus. The sequence continues at coordinate 22,643,897 of NW_027397063.1, forward strand.
CAAAGAAGTTTGTTGTTGATTATTTGTGGATTTTCATCATCCATACGTACTCCCCGCTCCTGACCAGCAAGAATTAGGTGATGTAAATATCCATGAAAATATCCTTGCTTATGGAGTTCATGAGTTTTGGTACCTCTACCTGGGTATGGCTAGACTCTGCTGTTTCTTCAAAGCTCTAAAGAAGTAAACCTAAGTCACATTCCACGAATTCTCATTTTGAGGCAAATTGAATATTTTTACCTGAGAGATTTTTTTTTCCTTTGTTTTACATTTCTGACATTGGGAAAAACATCAAAGATTCATCTGTCAATAATAATTTTTCTATCCATAGGCTTTTGAGAATGAAATAAATTGGTATTTGTTTTAATATTTAAAATGCTATATAAATATGAATTACTTTTATCATACTGTTGACATTGAAATCCATGCATTACCTACTCAATTGATGTAAAAAGTCCACTCTGAAATGATGACACAACTGCTTAATATTGGGTCCCACTAATCCCCTCCACATTTCCATCCTTCCATCGCTTATAAATAGCGACTTAGGAGATTTAAGGACATGATACCCATATTCTATTAGAAGCTATATAGTAACTTTTTAAAATTAACTGAAGCTCTAATGTAAACCAATCCTATCAAATTAGAAACAAACAAGTATATGCAAATGTATGAATAACAACAAATTCAGAAATAAATACATTTCCCCAGGAGATAACTGTCAAATGACAAAAATAAAACAACTTAATGAGTTTGAGCTAATGTATTTAAGGTAAAACTATACATGGATTGGGGAAGTCCAGTGCCTAACAAACAATGGAGTGTTTTTTCAGAGGGATTTTGGGCAAGAGTGAGTTTTAGAGAATGTTAGAAGTGGCATCATGGAAAGAAGACACGATTGGCTAGGAGGTCAGAGGTCTCCTTTTAAGGTTAGCAGGTCTATATTCTAGGGTAAGGTAAGCTAGCTAAAGCTGAGCTGGAGGATTGTGATTGATGTATGTTACATTTCCTTGATAATGAGGCATTTCCCCATATGCCAGCTCATTTGTGATACGCGCAACACCAGCGGGGCAGCCTCCATTTTGTGGACCCCGATAGACAAATTACCTTTATCACATTGTCGAATCAAACCAAAATGGAGTCCCTTATGGACAAAATGGAGACAGTCAATGCAGGTACATAAAGGAAACTTAACCTAATCTTACAGGAATTTATAGCTTTTCTTAGAAATCTTAATAACCAGCCAATCCTCAAATACCAAGTTAGTTCATGTCATCTCTAGACTTCCTTGTTCCCCAGATTCACCTATCCTGATCCAAATAAGAAAGAGGACCACTAGGCAACCAATTAGCTGTAAAAGCCAAATAATTTTCATACTTAGTCCATAAAAATCTCTTAGTCTGTGAGCAACTCAGAACTCATTGTTCCTGTAGCCCTGAGTTTTTCTGCTTGCAAGTTGAAACCCTTTGATATGCAAAGTTTGGTTTTTGACGATGTGACTTAGAGACCAGGAGCTTAGAGCTTAGAATAGGTTTCTGTAAAATGTACAATGACACAAGAAGACAGTCTTTTGGTCTGGTAAACTGGACCAGTTATAGAATTTGAGATGGGCTTAAATGATCCTATTACTTCCTCAAAAAGGCAGAATAAATCATGAGGTCAAAAAAATGATCTAAATCTCTGTAAATTGTCCTCACAGTGCACACACTGAGAATGGAGTTAGTGCGAGTGTGTGGGAAGTGTGTGTGTCTTTCTAGAGGTGGGGAAACAGTGGAGGGTCATGTTTGGTAGGAGTCATTTTGTCCATTACATTATGCAATATTCTCTGAAAAAATGAAACATGTAAAGAACGGGAGGTGTGAAATGCCAAGGTATGTTTGGGGGAGTAGGACCGGTCTGATCATGCCAAACCATTAGCTCTGAGGCATTGTAAGAATGCAAGAGAGGAACAAGGAGCCATCTGGTTGGAGAGACAGGGGTATTTCATCATCCTGCAAGCAAATCTCACCTTTCCATTCTCACAATATCTCTTTTAATATTTATCTTATGTTACTGATGCACAATTGCAACTACTTGTTAGTTTATTGGGAGCAGACATTTTCTTGCTTAGCTCAAAATCTCTATCCTTAGCAGGGTACCTCACAAAACCTGACACCTCAGTAAGTGTAGGAAGCAAGAGCGATGAGAGGAAGGAAAGAACCAGAAATCTGAGACCAACATTTAGAGAATCTGACTCCCTCTACCAGGGTCCATGATAAAGATTCTGCTCCATCTTCACCTTCAAGGTAGTGGCTCTGTGGCAAAAGGGGGAGGCATCTGAAGATGCCTCACAGGAGCAGGTGCAGGATTAGCAGTTAAAATCAGCTTAGAGAGAATGTTGCGTCTGAAAAATAAGGTGAGGGGAGGCCCAACTAAATGGTCTTAAGTCTCTAACCTCATGCCATCTCTAGAATTCCAAGACTATATTCAATTGTCTATTGGTCAGATGCAGACAGCATTATCGATGCGTAATGATTTCATTAACAACAGAACTCTCATTAGGGCAAGGTTCTAAAAATGAAATGCGCTATTCCTAATAACCAGTAAAAGAATCTGAAATGGGCTTAATTTAATTTAGCTCTAAGGAATTGTAGGGCTATATCGCAAGCTGTGAATAATCTGCTTTAGATCACTGCAGAAAGTGCTGTGTGTTCAAGCAGGGGAGAGAGAACATTTCGGTCCTTTCAGTGGGTATAGATAAGTGTGGTCATGAGCACACTTTATAAACCCACGAGCTTAGAATTAGAGAAGGCTGTAAGGTCACAGGCTGAAATTTCTCAGAGCACAGCCCGTCAGAGACATTTCAGAAACAGTCTTATAATTTCTCCTTGAACTCATGTGCTTTCTGCATTAGACTATTTACATTTTGACACACATCGTGTCAGTCAAGTAAGAGAAGATAGACATCAAGTGCTCAAGGGCCCTAATATACCATTTAGGACGGAGCCACCAGCTGTGGCAATGAAAATGTGAGGGAAGAATACAATCTTTTTAAAGAACCCTTTGAAACATAAAAGAAAAATTACAGTGTGCCTTGCTGCTTGATTGTCTCCTGTACAAAGGCAACTGACACTGACTAGAAACTGTGGCCTTGCACCCACGTGCCTTCCAGATGATCTAAATTACTCAGGCTTGAAATGAGAAAACTTGAGGCCTCGTCTTGTATGTAGACTGATGCAGGCATTTGCTTGTTTTCAATCAAACTTCAATATGAAGTATTTCACAATCCCCTCCTTCCCTCACTCTCTTAAGACAAAACAAAAACAAAATAAAAACCTGATATGAAAAGTGTTATCTGATTCTTGTTGAATATTGTCAGTTGAAAACCGTATCATCGCTTTCACAAATAAATGGGTACTACTATGTTCCTGATGATCATAATAATATTAATATTGACTCTCAACAATGTCATCTCTCAGCTGGTAAATGGAACTTACTACCCTTTTTCAGAATGTCACCAGTTCTGAATTTGGGGCTGGATATAATCAACAGCTGCTAGTTGAATATTTATTGGGGGTCTCACCGTTCCCATCTGTATACAGCTTTTAGCTAGAGAAAAAGATATCTCCTCCATCCTGTTTAATGCTAGTCGTCAGCTTCTCTGAAGAAGTAAAATGCAACAGTTGATTTTGACTCAGCACACACCATTTATAGGATGAGAATTAATTTGTGTTACCAGATCCTACACTCCATCTATTGCTTCACTGACTAAATAGATTACCCCAGGTAAATCGTACATGTTAATTTTTTTTTCATAAGAGGCTCAGTACCAATATCTGAACTGGAGATATTTTGTACATTTTAATGGAAATGTGTGGGAAGCAAGTAATCAACACTTATTGTCTACATAGTGGTCCAAGGCATCCCAATGCAAGCAGTGTTCTCAAATCTCGGTGTGCATCAGATCTCCTGGGTGGTGGCTGTTAAAAATGCAGATCCAAGTGTCTTATTCCAGATCTGCAAAATGAATCTCAGGAGGTGGGTCTGAAGCTCTAGTGTGAGGAGCATCACAGTGATACAAGTAGACCTGGGGTCTCTATTTCGAAAACACTGGTTTGTGATTTAGATAGAATCCAGCAGCACTGAAGAGTGAAAATGGTACTGGATTTACAAGCAAATTCCTTGGTTCCATTCACAGTTCTTTGGTCTGCTGTATTCTTGTCGATTAAATTAGCATCATTAGATCTTAGTTTCTTTATCAATAAAACCAAAGGCGGGGGGGTGTGCCTGGTTCTCAGTCAGTTATGAAGCTGCCTTTGGCTTAGGTCATGATCCTGGGGTCCTGGGATTGAGCCCCACGTCGGGCTCCCCTGCTTCTCCTTCTTCCCCTTCCTTGTGCTCTCTCTCACTATCTTTCTCTCTCAAATAGATAAATAAAATCTTAAAAAAAAAAAGAAAGAGGGGCTAAGATAGTATGTTTTCATCCTTCAGGATCCATCTAACAGTGTAACTCAATTCATTTTAATCTTTGTTTTTCCTTCTTTGTTTTTTTATTTTGTTTTGTTTGTTTGTTTATTTACTGGTTTTAGGGAAAAATAATCTAGCTTAGGGGAGTATTGAGAAAATTTTCATTCTCAGTGAACTTTTAATAATAATGTTCACCATACACTGCTCTTTGAAAAACTGCAGTTCTAAAGTAGATACATGAAAATGAGCTCCATTTTTATTTACACAGATTTCAAGTAGATCAATGTTAGCAATATGGTACATGGCCAAGAATGGGTTCTGTTAGGAGTAAAATAAACAAACAAACAAAAGAAAACAAACCATCTTAGACGTCAGAAAAGTGTGGCAGGGCCAAAAAAACAAGACAGAACTGTTGGCTTGGTAACGACATGCAAGACATTCGAAGTCTAGGCCTTGTTCCAGAACTCAGATCCTGGTTATTTGTACTATCTACCTCCAGCCTCAAAGTTAAATGTCAAAAAAGGGAGAAATTTACAAAAATGCACCCTTCCTTTCCAAAATTATACTCTTTCCATGATTCTAAAGTAACATTAGCTCTGGAGTTAATAGCTTATTTCATATTCTTACTGTGAAGAAATTATTATTATGTATTTAGCAATTGCAGTTGTTGCCAGGGAGATTGTCATGCAGCAAGGAGCAACTAAGCTTCTTGAAAATTCCCCATTTGCAGACACTCTCCGCTCCCTCATCACTTAAAAAGAACATTCTGGTGAAAAATATTATTTGTGTACTATATCCCGTCCTGTCTGCCAGAAGATTTAATCATATGGATGGAATGTTATTGACCATCTTTGCAAAGGCAGCTTTACCTATGCAACTTGGGAAGGGCAGGGCTAGGAGTTGGGAAAGCCGTCAGAATAATTTCCGATTGTTCAAGGTTGTATTCACATTGTTGAATATCCTTTGTTTCTATAATATTTTTCTAGGCTTTATTTATAATTAGATTTTATCAAACGTTAATACAAATCAGACCAATGACATTGTCTTCAGAATCAGAGGACTGCAAAACTAGGCATTTGGCAAACCATCTGTGGATTTGTTTTGCACCTGCACAATTCCTTTCTGGGTTATGTACTTGGAGGCCTAATGCCATACCTCAAGGGTAAATCAAGGTGTGCCCTGGCAGCAACCTTATAATAAATTTCCCAGCACCTGCAAATATTAATTGTTAGTCGAATTTAGACAGCTGAGGTAGGCAAGTCCTTTTTTGCTTCTTTTCTTCCCCCATGTGGTTCCAATCACAATTACAGATAACTAGATGACGTTTGACATTAATAAATGCAAATGCACTTCTAGGTCAGGTTAGTTTCTACAATATTGGAAAGGGGAAATGATATTCTCTTTAACTGGTGATTAAAATTAAAATTTATTGTAATTATCAAAAAGGAAAAAAAATCAGTGGGTTAAATATCTATGATGAGACAATGTGTTAGAAGGAATTAAATACTAAAACACATGTACAAATCTTTAACTAACGCTAATAAAACTTTCAAGATGGAGCAGAGACTGAGGTGAGGAGGCCAGAAGCAAATTCTGCAAGAAGGAGATTAGAAACAACACTTGTCCCAGGCATGAATGGTAATTGGGTGCTGCCACAAGTCGGTAGATCTTGGGTGACTCTATCTGTTTAAGGGGCAGGGAGAGACCATACCTGAACCAATGCTCTTTTTTTTTTTTTTAATCTTCAGCACTCAGCACACTGTGTAGTACAAATATGAAACCCCATCAATATCTGTTGAGTGAATGAATAAGTCAATAAACTATTCCTTCACTTTCTTTTCTGAAGATGATGATAAAGAACCTGAAGGTATGAAAATTAAAGATTTCCCACCACACTCTACACATATGAAAATATTCTTCAACTACTGGCCAATATTTACATTGTATTGCCAAATTCATCTATAACAAGTATTTTTAAGAACTAGTTTTCAACATGGGACAGAGGAGAGGTGCCTAATAGACTTTTGGGGAACTAGGCTAGGCATGCTATACACACTGTCATGAGATAGATGTTACTCTTCCCATTTCACAGACTTTGAAACTGAGGCCAGACTAGATGGCAAATGGACATGCTTTTACTAAGTGGCAAAAACTACTTAATGCCCTTTAGGAAAGGCTAGAGAAGTAGCTTTGATGAACAAAACAACAACAAAAAAAGTCTTTGAATGTATTTTAAATATATTCTAGGGTGAGTTTTGTATAATTAAATAATACACACCCGTATTTTGTTTTTTGTTTATACTCTATGTTTGTAATCTATGGTTTTAAATTAAAACAGTTCAAAATGAAATATCAATGCACATGTAAATATATATAGACACGAATAAAATGAAGAATAAATAGGCTTGTAAGCAAACCTTATACTATTAAAACACTCGATTCTACATTTCAATCAAAACCATTCACTGAGTAACAACTATAGGGAGTCTCAATGATTAAGACTCGCTGTTGGGCTTAAAGAAGTGAGGAGGAGAGGTAATTAGAGAAAATTACTGAACTATGTCATGAGGACTATGATGGAGGTATGTAAATGGTCTATGTAAGCAGGAGGAGTGGACAACCTTTCCATCAAGAGAGAATGTGAGCCGAAAAATGCAATCAATTGAATAACCTGGGACACGCATGCGTGCTCACTCATGTGCACACCCTCTCTCACACACACTCAACTTTGTTTAGTGGAATTTATGTCCTCATTTTTTTAAAAGATTTATTTATTTATTTTGAGAGAGAGAATGTGAGCAGAGGGAAGGAGTAGAGGGAGAGGGAGAGAGAGAATCTCAAATAGACTCCCCCAACCCTCTGCTGAGCAGGGAGCCCAACTTGGGGCTGGATCTCACTACCCTGAGATCATGACCTGAGCCGAAACCAACAGTTGAAGGCTTAACCAACTATGCCACCCAGGCGCCCCTACGTCCTCCTTATTGTGCTCAAATCTATTAAAAATTGAAAAGCATATTGCTCCCTAATAAAGATACCAAGTTGAACCCTTTTATAAGACACAGATAAAACTGACATACTATTTTACAACACTAAATTGCAAAATAATTTGTATACAAGATGGTAGGGTCTTTTTAAAAGAGACAATGCCAAGATCAAATTATTCTGTTGTCATTGTAAAGAACGACCTGGGACGAAATATAATGAGTCCTAGGTGTGTGGTAATAAGCAAAGTCCCCAGGGAAAGATGGCAGTGGTTCCTCAGAAAGCAAACAGGAAGGCAGAGTGAGGGAAGTCATTGAGAACATGGTAAGGGTGAGTTGTAAGTAACAATGCAGTTTTATAGGACTGGATAAGTTGGATGAAAATAAACCCCTAAAAGGGACAGAGCAAAATTTTGTAAGACTACCCTCAAGACAATCAGACTCTACCCTGAGACCACTCTACCTTGCCACTTTAACTTTGGGAATCTTAAAAAAAATAAGGTTTGGAGATAACAGTTTTGCTAAATATGATATGGCCAGTTTGTAGAAACATCTTCCTATTTTTTACCTGCACAATATGTATTTTCTGTTTTTCCCTCCAGATCCACTTTACTCTCTTCTCCCCCAATTCCTGCCCACTCCCTTTGCATCCTATAAGGTTGACCTTTATGGACCCTCCGGCCTCTGTACCAGGCCCGGTTCATATATCCCTAGATCTACACCATTGCCTTGCTTGCTCTCTGAGTGGTACGGCCCTAGCGAGGGCTGATATTATTCTGAAGATCACAGAGCCGGACCCTTCCTGCCACTGTAGGCCAAGAGTGCCTCTATTTGGTGGTTCACTTTCCTTTAGATTGCTCACTGGCACAACCCTACAGAGCCTTGGTTCATGCTAGCCACCTTTTTCCTCGCACCCTGCAGCTTCCTTATTGCAGCCGAGTGGGAAACACCATGAGACCACTCATTGCCCATGCGTGGCACGGTCCAGATCAGAGGAATTGACACTTCGTGGGCTATTAATAGCCAGTGGGCCCTTTCAGACTCCTGAGAGACATCACAGCTTCATAGCACTTCTCTGGAGATGCTTTGTGAAGCCAAGCAATCTGCTTCTTGTGAAGATGGGTTTATTTTAGTAAAGTACTTTTGAAATACTTGCTCTCCCTTTGTTACCTCATTCCTCTTCCCCTCACTGTTGCTTCCCAAAGACTATGTTAGCATAGGCTATGTTTATTTTTTATTTATTTTTTATTTTTAGATTGAGAGAGAGAGAGAGAGAGCATGGGAGTGGGGTGTGGGGAGGGGCAGAGGGAATGGGAGAGAGAGAGAGAGAATCTCAAGCAGACGCCCCACTGAGTGCAGAACCTGACCAGGGGCTGGATCCCAAATCCCTGAGATCATGACCTGAGCCAAAACCAAGAGTCGGACGCTTAACCAACTGAGCCACCCAGGCGCCCCAGCATAAGCTATGTTTAAAATATACTTTGGCTAATACACCATCTGGCTTCCAATTTGGGATGATGAGAGTTACGGCATGATAGTAGGTAGTTCAGAAAAAAACGAGTTTGGTGTTTTGTTTCCCTATTTTCATCCTTGCCAATTACACTCCAGACCTCTCTTCTAGCTCCTTGGGTTCCAGTGTCTGTCCTGTCCCTGGCTCCTTTAGGCCTCCTGGAGGTAATGACTCCAGGGTACCACACTAGTTCTCTTAACTCTGCCCATACCTTGTTTCATTCATTAATAACATAACCTCAGTTGCCCTGTTGATTTGTCAACACTTTACTTGAAAAAGATTGCAACAGATCCAGGGAATATACCTCATCCGTGAAGTTGGAAGTTGACACATTGATAACCCTAGAACAGGAACAATGGAGAAGGTCTGCCAAGTGTACACAGGCTGTAGGTGAAGAAAGGGATTGGCAAACCTGGTGTAAGGGTTGAACTACATCATCGCTAACATCTGCCAGGTCTAACATTGTGCTGCCAGCTCAAGGAGCAACACGATCCCTAGTACTAGTCATAGCCAATGAAGGGAACGACAGAGCAGACAATTGGGGTAGTTTTTCCTATTTTGAGTTATGTTGGTAAATGGTCCAAAGCAAGCAGGAAAAATGCACTGATATACGAAAACATAAAGCAAAAAGCACTCAGTTTAAAATCAGAATAGATAAAATAGAGCCAACAGTGAGATGCTTATTAGCTATTTGACACTGACCAAGTCATTTCCTTACCCAGAATCTTAGTGTTCTAATTAATATGTAAAATGGGGATTGAAACGCCACGTCACATGGATCACATGGTCGTTCTAGGGACTAAATAAGATGAAGCATGGGAAAGTATATTATTTTGCTAGAGCATTAGTGATATTGTAAATATGGATGTAAATGTTTGCCCTTCCTAGAAATAGCCTAATATGCACAAAAGAGTTCAATCTAAAACTATGAAACAGAGAACATTGGATATGCCATTTTCTTTGGGAAGAGAACAAGTTCTCTGCTTATCCATGGCGAATTTACCTTTTGATATCAATTTATAAATCTTTGTCTAAATAATGCACACTTAGACACAGTGTACCACAGAAGCAAAGAAAAAAAAATCAGATTCATTTTACATTATGTCTAACAAAAATACTCATTTTTCTGGCCAGTATTTTACCAAAATATTTCTCTGATCTATATGCCTGATTATTTTTTTCCTGACACTCTTTAGCAGCATTTATCCAGTATAGTGAGAAAAAGTGTTATCTTTCCAAAGCTGGAGGACAAGAGCCAGAAGCATAGACCAAGGCCCAAGCAGGGCCTGGTCTGAAGGTCAGGCTGAGAGCCCGTTCCTCTGGTTCCACAGCGCTTTCCCTCATTCTGTGGATAACCAAGCCACTTTGAACCAGCTATTCATGACTTCATGCACACACTCTGTCTGAAACTGCAGTATATGTTACCACAGGCCTTTGACTCGCTCTTATTTCTGAGACTAATTCAGAAAGGGTTTTATCAACTGTTCCTGCTTTCTTTGGTTCACATGTTGAAGTTTTGCTGACATCCACTGTAGAATTGAAATCAAATTCAATATCCCATCAATTTTCAGTGTAGAAAAGCAAGCACATTTCAGCTGTGTCACTGCATCGGCAGTAAACATATTTAATAATATCAATTACTGACTGCAACACTTCCGTGATCTGGAAAAACATGCAGCCTCTTCTAGATAGAGCTTTTTGCAACTAAGAGAATAATGCATTCATTATAGAGTATGATACAAACATTTTCAGTGGGTACTAATTATGCAGCTACAGGAACAGCATAATCTTTTCTGGTTCTTTATTTTGGGAAATAGAAACCTAGGATGAGGCTCTAAATAAATCATCTAATTCCTCCAGATATGGTTCCTTAAGCAATCATTGAATTCCTTTAGAGGAGCTATATTTAAATATTCCAGAGAGGTAAATAAATTTCACTTTTTCTTTTTCTTTTTTTCAATTTGTAGGAAATTCCACACTGGTTCTTGGAAATTACAGTTGACTAATTCAATGATTATTAGTTGAATCCAACATAATGATAAATAAATGGGTTTTTGTTATTTATCATGATGATCACCATACTCTGTTAGTTGCTTCCATGTTTTCTCATTTTATTATATCAAAAGGCATATGAAGTAGAAATAAGTATACCCACTTTATAGATGAGGAAACAAAGCCTTAGAGATGGTAAATAATTCAAGACCAGAAGCTAGTAAGAGAGAGACAAGTTTTAATTCATTTTCACTAATCTTTCATGGATGTTCTGCTGCTATTTGTTCCATGCAAGGAAGCATTAGGGATTGATTTCTTTAAAATCTCAGTTTCTAAGGCTATAAGCAGTCTTCCTTTCTAGAAGTAAGTTTATCCACCGCCCTCCCTCCTTGTGACCTTGCACAACTGTATAGAAGAAACTCTCTAGGTGGTATTTTCTTGGAGATTGTAAGTTAAAAAAAGCAAAAAGTGCCTAGCCACGGTCCTTTGTGGGATCTAATGTGCTTAGCTAGGGGTTGTATTGTGAATACCTCACCTCTGGAGGCAATAATCAAATGAGGGCTCCAAAACTTAATAAAGATAAAAAAAAATTGGAGTTTTCAGAAGAATGGGGATGGGGTCCTGATTGAAGAAATATTCACCCAGCCAAAGGAGGTAGGACAGACAGCCCAGTTTCCTTCCCTATCATCTCCCTCTTACTAGGTTTATGAAAAATCTGTTCCCATTAACAAGGTAAACCAGTTGGCGCTGCACCAGTAGTGATGGTGACCTTAGATTTTCATGGCCAGGATTGCAATGGTTCAGTTCAGTATCTCTGGATGGGGAAACTGCATACACAGGACTAGTCCTCAGGGCCCACAGAACTGAAATAGAAGCTGTCTGGTTCAACTTCAGGTGGCAAAATGGTCAAACAAACCCTCCATCTACTAGTGTCGGAAAAGGAAAGCAATAAGAAATCTGAGCATGATGCAGAGATGAGAAGTGAGAGGTCAGACCTGGGCTCTTGGAATCCGTCAGTCTCCATTATGGGAAAAGAACCTACCCAACTGGTGAGGAACAGACTGGAGGCAGACCAGTTCTCCACCTTGACATGACTGGAGAAGACTGAATACCTGCTAGGACTAATTCCATGGGGATGGTTGCAGGAATAGCAGCCCCAGGGAGGCCGTTTCTTTTGGAGGCCAAAACAGTGGGAATTTCTCCCAAACAGAAAGGAGTCTAGAGCAATGGCATCAGGACAGAGGATTGGACCAAAGCCAGTGTGCCTGACGCCCCTGCATCTCCAGAGTTGCTTATTTACCTTTCCGTAGCAGAATGAGATTTTCAGTTTCTCTCACACTTTTGTTTTCCATTTTCTCCTTGCTCTTTACACATATTATCAATTAATTTAATCCTCAACCAATGTTGTGAGGAAAGGAAAGATGTTCCATAGTGTTCAAGAAGTGTTTCGAACCCAGGCAATCTGGCTCCAGAATCCATGAACTTGATCACTTTTCACATCATCAGACCTTGTCCATTAATGCTGGAACAATTTTGTCTAGAGAAAGAAATGGGATAGTGTGGTAGATATTGGTGAAGAAAGATTTATGTTGTAGCTTCTCCATTTTGGAGACTCTGAAGGACCACAGTTTCCTTATATTAAGGCCAATAAGGATCTGTTGCCATATTTCCAGCCTGGAGCCAGCACTCTGCAGGAAGATCCAAAACGGTGATAAGACCCAGAAAAACGCAGGCAGAGAAAACAGCCAGGGAGGGAAGAGACACCTGACAGCCCCTTGAAAAGAACACTAAAGGGACTGAACTTTTCTTGGTTAGAAGAAGCAAAGGTTTTGTTTTGTTTTTTAAAGATTTTAATTTATTTATTGAGAGAGAGAGAGAATGGTAGAGAGAAAGAGAGCATGAGAGGGAAGAAGGTCAGAGGGAGAAGCAGACTCCCTGCTGAGCAGGGAGCCCAATGCAGGACTCGATCCTGGGACTCCAGGATCATGACCTGAGCCGAAGGCAGTTGCTTAACCAACTGAGCCACCCAAGCACCTGAAGAAGCAAAGGTTTTGTATCACAACTTCAACTTTGTTTTGTTCACAAGTGATTGCTAATAAGGTAGAGATTTCTTTTTATCAATGGACAATTCTCCTGGCTCTTCCAGAATATTCAGCCAATAGTGAAGAGGTTACAAGTATGAATTGCTGTCATTACTGTAAATATTTGTTTATACATCAGTCTCCTTCGGTGGACTATGGGTTCTTCCAGGGCAACTCCTCGTTCATTTCATCCCGGCATCTAGCTCACAGTGTTGCTCAATAAATGAGAGAACAAATGTTAGGGTGGTTTCCAGTTCTTCTATTTGTGTCTCTAAGCTGTGGAATGCTCTCGTCAGTATACTATTCTACGTGGCCATTCTCTGGCTATGGGCATGATTTCACACCCTAAAAGAAGTAATCTATGATCACATTCTTTACCAGGGCTTTGGGAAAATAGATACCAGGGTCTTCTCCTGTGGACTGAAACCGCCTAGGACATAATCCAGTCACTACTGGCCCTATGGGAGATTTAGAACATATGTGGAAACATAATCCAGTCACAACCAGCCCTATGGGAGATTTAGAACATACGTGGAAACAAAATTTAGAACATAGTGGAGACAGAACAAGACCGGTGTCTTCTCCTGTGGACTGAAACCTCCTAGGACATAATGCAGTCACTACCGGCCCTATGGGAGATTTAGAACATATGTGGCAACAAAATTCAAAATGAACGTGAATCTTGGTGAATAGCACCAAGCTCAGAGATGGAGGTGTATATGACTCCTGCATCTGATATATGTGTTCAGGGGTACTGAGCGGTTGTTATAATTAGGAGTTGAATAGTTAATATGGATTTCTTTATTAACTTTTATTTTATTTTATTTCATTTTAAAGATTTTATTTATTCATCTGAGACGCAGAGATACAGAGAGAGAGAGAGAGAGAGAGAGAGCATGAGCCAGGAGAGAGGCAGAGGGAGAGGGAGAGGCAGGCTCCTTGCTGAGCCAGGAGCCCGATGTGGGGCTCGATCCCAGGACCCTGGGATCATGACCTGAGCCGAAGGCAGACGCTTTAACCATCTAAGCCACCCAGGCGCCCCTCTTTATTAACTTTTAAAAACAAACCCTATCACTTGAATTATAAGCACACTGTGATTCTCCAAAATATAAACTGCTCTAGTTTGTCATATTTTATGTTTAGAATGATGTGCAAAAATTGAGGTGAGAAAATGACTTCTGCATATTTATTTATAATTCAGACCTGTTAATGGCTTGTGTGTGTATCAAATATTATGAATATAAAAAGAAAAAGTTACTTTAAAAGTTGACAGCCAAAGGATCAACCAGAAAAATTTTTAGAAAGCTAAAATTATTAAATGTCAGAAACTGATTAATTTATTATTTGCTCTAAGAAGTGGAAGGAGAATGAAAGGCCATTTAATGTGGTTATTGGGATGATAGCTTGTCATATTTTTTCCAATTGATCAGATAGGCATCATGACAATGTTGCTAACAGTTTTAATTTTAATTTTATTTTGTATTTGTGCATGGGCGTGTGGGAGTTGGGAGGGAAGGCGGGCGGCTGGGGGAAATAGGACATCCTTTCCCATCAGGAAGGCATGCCTCCTGTATGGATTCTATTCAGAGAGCTAAAGCACTTGTCTAACTTAAAGATTTCACTCCAAAGTCATTATTTAATTAACTGAGAAAACTTCGCCATTATTTGATTTAGGACTAGGAGATCCCCCTACCTAAATTGCACTCCTGTTTTATCAGCTATTTCTGGCCTCCTCTGACCACCCTGTGGTTCTGTACTTTCACCCATTACCTTCATTTAGACCTCATTATTGTGCTATTTGGAGCTTCTTGTCCCACTGACAAGAAACTGCCTTGTATCTCAGTGTCTGCACTTGATTTCCTTGTGTGTTGCCTTAAATCTGCTGTCCTCCTGTGGTGTTGCTTCTCTCATGGCCGTCCCCTGCACGGGCTTTTAATTGCTCCCTACCCTACATATCAATGAGACCGAGAGGTTAGGATGGTATTGTCTGCTTCCCAACTATAACTGCAGTCAGTATCCGCTGATCATCCGACTTTTCCACCCTAATTGCTACCTTCATTTCAGAGAGCGTCAACACCCATGCACACGATTCTTGAACATATCCTAGTTCCCCACTGAGCGGTGAAGACATTCACTAGACTTGGTTGTAGTCTCGAAAGTATTTGCTTCTGGAAGATTAAGCCTCAGTGCTTCTGAATATCATACTCTATATTTCCAAGGCTTTCATTTTGTTATTTTCATCAAATTGCTTTGCTGATTTCAATGTAGTAGCAAATGTCCTGATTTTTCTTTGTTCTTCAAATGTATTAGTCCATTCCTCGATTAATGCATGTGAATCCCCTGGTGTCTTGTGTATTTAGGGAAAACTAGTGATTGTTAGTGGTGCTGTCTTTGTTTTTATTACTATAATTAATATAGTGTCTTGTGTCTTGTGTATTTAGGGAAAACTAGTGATTGTTAGTGGTGCTGTCTTTGTTTTTAAGACTATAATTAATGTCCAGAAGGGCCCGGGGTTTATCTTTTTGGCCATTTTCTTATGAGTTCTTTTAGTTCTTTGGCCTTTTATTCCTTCACTGTCCTCATCTGTCAAATTCCAACATTGTTTAATCCAAACCTTTGCTTTTCTGATTTACTCTCCTATTCTCCTTAGCAATTTGGTCCTTACCCTCATTCTCCTCACATTGTTCCCCTAACAACACCTTATCCCAACCTTAGCCTTGTTCATGGTTCATGTTAGGAAAAAAAGATATAGATGCTGACAGTGGAATAATACATAGTAATTAGAAGCAATTGACTAGCTGCTCACCCATCGTCATGGACAGATTGTGAAAACATACTGCTGACCAAAAAGGAAAGAAAGAAAGAAAGAAAGAAAGAAAGAAAGAAAGAAAGAAAGAAAGGAAGAATATAATAATATTTGTGCAAATTAAAAAAATATATAAGAACACAAAATGACACCAAACATTTTATAAGCAGCTAAGCTTCTTCCATCATTTCTACGCTGGTTTGTTGCACTGGTCTATTAACTGGTCTCTCAGTTTTAGCTCTTGTCCTATTATAGTCGATTTGTTAAAATTCTCCCAAGACTTCCAAAATCCTATAGGGGCCAACAAAACCCAACACAATTTGTCCACTGTCTTGCTTTCCTCTCTACGTTCATCTTTTCTGGCTACAGTGGTTTCTTGAACAAACAAGAACACTTTTCCCTTGGCCCACTTGCCTCCCAGATGTCCCATGGTTTGTTCCCTCTGCTCACGTGTTTC
This sequence comes from Callorhinus ursinus, assembly GCF_003265705.2. Classification (NCBI taxonomy): domain Eukaryota; kingdom Metazoa; phylum Chordata; class Mammalia; order Carnivora; family Otariidae; genus Callorhinus; species Callorhinus ursinus. The sequence continues at coordinate 22,660,170 of NW_027397063.1, forward strand.
TCAAAAATTTATTCAAAGCCTATTTCTCTAGGTCCTGCAAGGAGGAAGTGGATGATCAGTGAATATATATGTGAATAAAACAGAAAAGAAATATTCCTGGCTCCCTCCGCCAGGAGCTCACCTTCTAGTGTGTGTGCCTTGGGGGGGGGGGTGGCTGGGAAAGGGAGTTGATGGGAGACAGATAATAAACAAGAGGAGCAACCTGTTTAGCATTTTAGAAAGAGATACATTTTACGGAGTAAAATTAGGCAGGGGAGAGGGATAGGGACTGCAGGCTTGGTGGTAGAAGATACATTAACATTTTATTTATTTATTATTATTTTTTGGATGCTCCAGTGACTTTATTCACTCCCTCTTCCTGGGGGTAGGAAGACCTCATAGCCGGAGAGCTGGAGAGGAAATCAGGCAACTGTATGGGCCATTAAAGGGAACAGAGGGTATCTTGTATCTTTAGGTACCCTCTTCCCATCCACCATAAGCATGGACACAATGTATCCCCAGTTTGTGTTCAGAGCATCTAGGGGCTTTATTTTAAATGCATGCTCAGGGAATGCCTTGTTGGGAAAGTGATAATTAATCAAAGAGTGGAAAGAAGTAAGGAGGTAAGCTGTTTGGATATTTGCAGGAACTGAGCTCTAACTAGAGGTGGAGCCAGTGCAGATGCTGGTAGGTATTGGTGAGTTCTAAGAGCAACACAAGGTTTACTGTTTCTGGACCTTGGGAGTGAGGGGGAGGAGGACCAGAGGTTGCAGAGGTGGAGGGTGGGCAGGGGTACAGGGCTTTGTAGGCCTCTCTAAGGACCCATGCTTTCTGCTCCAGGTGATGTGGGAAGCTTTCCGAAGGTTCTGAGCAGAAAAGAATCTCGGTCTGTCTTTAAGTATTTCTTCCAATGTCACCTTCTCAGTGATACTCTGACTGCCCCAATCAGAACACCAACCTCACCTTTCCTGGGCACTCCCTGTTCTTATTCTCTGATTTCTTTTTTTTTTTCTTTTTAAGATTTTATTTATTTATTTGACAGAGAGAGAGAGATAGTGAGAGCAGGAACACAAGCAGGGGGAGTGGGAGAGGGAGAAGCAGTCTTCCTGCAGAGCAGGGAGCTCAATGCGGGGCCCGATGTGGGGCTCGATCCCAGGACCCTGGGACCATGACCTGAGCCGAAGGCAGACGCTCAACAACTGAGCCACCCAGGTGCCCCTATTCTCTGATTTCTTGTTTCTTAATAGCACTTATGAGTATCTAAGCTATATGCCTTATTTATTTAGTTTTTTTCTCTTTTCTGCTTCCTCTCCTCATATTAGAATGGAAAATCCATAAAGGCAGTATATTTTTTTGTTTGTTTTGTTGACTGACATATTCCCCAACTGCATCTACACATGCATATGCTAAGAATAATGCACCGTCAGTTAGATAAATATCACAGGTAAAAGACATTTGAATAAATGCCTATGGGGCAGAGTAGATGAATGAAAGTGGAGATAGGGATAAAATCAATGATTAAATAAAATGAAAGAGGAAACTTACATGGATCTGTGCTACCACTTGTTCAGTAAAATGTACTCAACTCTTGGCAAACAAGATAAAAATACATATATACATGTCTAAATAGAGAGAGGCTCTCAGGTGCGAATTTCTTTAAATTCCTGATCCTCTGTGATAAACCTTATTGCCTCTGTGTCCATTTTCACATCCACCCCATCCTCAACATAAAGACGGAGTCTCTCTCTTATGCAAAGTGAATCCTTTCATGTTTGTTCGAGATTATGTTCCCTTCATTTTTCCTAGGGACATTGCTTCCTAATTTATGCCCTTTATTTTCAGACTTTTAACCTTTTACTCTCCAAAAAGCCTTTCCCTTCATTTTATTGATATGTTTATGTCTTTCCCATCTTAAAAAACAAAAATGAAAACAAGCAAATAGAAAACTTCTGACCCCACATATCCTTCCAAATGCTGCTCAGTTCGTTTCACAGGCAAAGCTTTGTCAGTGGCCTAAACATTCTGTTTCTACTGGGCAACTTCCAGTTCACAGAATCATTTGTCAAGTGGATTCCTGACCCGGGTGCCTGTGGCTCAGTCTGATTCTTGATTTCAGCCCAGGTCATGATCTTGGGGTCATGGGATCGAGCCCTGCGTTGGGCTCTGTGCTCAGTGGGGAGTCTGCTTGAGGACTCTCTCTGCCATACCCCCCACCCCCCGCTGATGTGTGTGCACTCTCTCCTCTCACGCTAAAAATCAGTCAATCAATCAATCTTATAAAAGCACAAAAAAATGGGTTCCTGAGCTTATTATTCACCTAATGCTCTATATTTAGAAATATCATTCATTTGTTAATTTTTGTGATAATTTAAAAGACAATTGCATGTAAGATTATAATATGTGTCCTCATTCTGCTGGATATTGGGAATGCAAATATGGCAGGAGAGAGTTTCCTTACCTAAGTGTCTATCACTACCACCTTCTTGGGCATAAAATGCATCACTTCTGGGTATTAACTGAGCTAAAATAAAAGATGTAGGCCTTTAAAATAGAACTCAGAAAGAAAGGAAAAAGAAATCTCTCTGCATAAAAACACAGCAGTTATGCTATGAAAAGTTTGCTCAACAAAGTAAATGGCTGATTTTCTTATGGATACTCGATCCTGAGGCTGAAATAGTTATTCTTTCCTTCAATATTTTCTCTAATCTCAGAGATCCATAACTTCTCAATTCCATTTTAAGAAAAATTAAGCCAAAGGGAAAGCTTGTCGAAAAGAATGGAGTTTGAGAAAAAGAGGTGGGAGCATAGGGCAGGAATCAGGGAGCAAAATTCCTTAAGGGACTCCAGGGCACATGGGGAAGGAGTGAGTAAGAAAGAAATTTATAGGAAGGTGAGAGGCCCAATTTAACTGGGAGTTGAGAATAAGGAAGAATGAAATTCTTCCATGTTCAGGAAGGAACTGGTGGGTGAGCTGAGTAGTACTTAGAGTTGTCTTCTCGTCCCCCACTCAAAATGGAATCTGTATGGAGAAAACTTGGACCAGAAGTAAGAACTTCTCTGCATATCAATCTGAATCTGGGCACTTGATTTATCCACTAACAGAGACAGGAGACTTGATTCTATAAAGAACTCTACTTGTGTCTCCTTCCCATGCTAATGACATTATATAAGAAGTAAGATGCGGCCCGGGTCCTCTGGGAATGATAGTTTGCTGCAGAGGGACACTTCAAGTAAGCAGTTGGAGCTAAATAAGGCAATCACTTTAATGGTGTGTGTGCCAAGTGCAGTAGAAGAAGAAGTATCCAAATTTGCCCTTCGGGAGTCAAGTTCAACATCACAGAGAAATAGAGAATTTGAGCTGAGAGTTTTAAGATGTAAAAAGTTGGTTACGTTCCTGAGAGAAAAGGATAAGGGCAGAGGGAACTGTGCATACAAAGGTAGAGAGGGGCGAGGCTTTTTCTGGAATCTATAGGCAGTTCAATATCCTGGAATTAAATGTAGGGGATAATAGCTAGGGAAAGTAGAGGAGGGCTATGTGGTTGGATTAGGAACCAAGAGTTAAATGTTTAAAGTCATAAATAAATAAAAGCATAGGTAAAATATTATGTCTCACCGAAGAGTTTATATTTTTATCACGTAGGCCAAGAGAAAACTATTGAGGAATTTTGGGAAGGGGAGGACCATGGTAAGATTTGCATGCTGGCAAGCTGACCCTTTCTCATGGCAGGCAGACTGGGAAAACCTGAAACATTTCTCAAATAATCTTCATGGGTTTTATATGATTTTCTTCTGAGTAAGGATGTGGTAGCTAAATACATTCAGGGAAAAACTGCATACTTTACCTTCTTGGAAAGCCACAATGTACATTAAATATCCTAAAGTTGTCTTTAGTAAAGAAAACCACATCATAAACTTAACCCCAGGTTTCCCAAACTTGTCTAATGTGTTGTTGGTCAGTGTTCTTTATCACAAAAAGGAGAAGCCAGTCTAGTGAGTTTAAGCAGAAAGGTAGTTATTAAGAAATATTAAGCAACTAACTGATTCTCCAAGAGGGTCTGAGAGCTAAGACTGTAAGCTCTACAGTGAGAAAAAGCCTCAATGGTATACCGTGTGGGTTGCTTTCAAGGAAAAGTATTGCTACTACTTAAATCCATTACTTCAGTTCATACCAGGGAGAATTAGGATCACATGTCAGAAATTCTTCTATAAGTGCTTTAGCAAAGCTGGCCACATCCACTGCTAACCTCTACAAAAGGTTGATAATTATGTGTAATTTCACTCTGTTCACTCCTAAAACTAATTATGCAAGTGCATCTGATTGGAGGAGCCAAAGTAAATGTGACCATTCTGTCTGCAAGAGAGACTAAGAAATTGAGTTCAGACTCTGACAGAGGAAGCAGGAGTCATACTGAAGGAATTTAGAATGTAGATTCTTTCAAACATGGTGAATTACCACAATATAATCAATACCCAGAAGTGTGACTATAGGATTCTTTCCTACCTACTGCCTTTTCACTAATACCTTCTTGGAACAAGAATCTCTTGTTAACATACTTTGGGAAACACTGAATCAGAAGCAAGGAGACTAGTAAGAAGGCATAATAAATAAGCCAAAATCCTTAGATCTTTGCTGTCTATAACTCAGTATTTCCCCTTAAAAATTTCCCATCCTTATAGTGGGTAAGGATTTAGCCAAAATATGATCACTTGCAGCTATCTGCTTTATAATAAATACTCAACAACCTCAATATTGGTTAACTAGATATGGTAAAAGTATAAGTAACAAAAGATAATTTTTGGTAGAGAGGCACAATTTTAAAATGATGTTATCTTCTTTAGCTTTTTGGTTTAAAGAAATCCCTTCTCTGTTGCTGGCCACCATTGCATGTGTTCAAGGGTAGGTGAGGAGTGTGAGTAGAGATTTATATAGGGGTACATTCCAAAAGACTGTACCTGACTTGCTTCCATTTTCCCATATAAAGTGTGCTTGGAAAGAAAGGGAAAAAAAAAAAGAATTTAGGGAGGGAAGCTAAATTGCAAAGAGGAAGAGTGTATTAGTTTCCTGAAGCTGCCATAACAAAGGACCACAACTTGGTAGCTTCAAATAACAGCAATTTCTTCTCTCATATCTCTGAAGGATAGAAGTCTGGCCTCAATGTGTCAGCAGAGCAACATTGCCTTGGAGCCCCCTGGGTACCCTGGAGAATATGTTTGCTCCTTCCTGTTTCTAGTGGCTGTATTTCTCGACTTGTGGCCACATCTCTCCAATCTCGGCCTGAAGGATCACATTGCCTCCCTCTTTTCTGTCTCAAATTTCCCTTTGCCTTTCTCTTTTAAGGACTCTTTTCATTCCACTTAGATCCCACCCAGATAATCCAGATGATCTCTTCAATTCAAAAGACTTAATTACATTTGCAAAGATTATTTTTCCAAATAATGTAACATTTACAAGCTCCACACATTAGAATGTGGCCATATGTTTGGGAGTAGAGGAGGATCACCATTTAATCCACTAGAGAGTGGGAAAATAAAAGCCAAGTTCACTAACCTTTCTACTTTCCAGGGTCACTCCTGTAGGAAGAAGTAGAGTGGAGGCAAAGAAGATCTCTGATTTCTGGGGTGTGGCGTATTAGTCAGAGTTCTACAGAGAAACAACAAATAGGATCTGTGTGTGTGTGTGTGTGTGTGTGTGTGTGTGTGTGTAGATAGAGATATCTATCATCTGTCATCTATCTATCTATCCATCTCTCTATCTATCAAGAGATTTATTTAAAGGAATTGACTTATGATATTATGGAGTTACAAGTCCAAAACATGCAGAGTAGGCCAACAGGCTGGAGACCCAGAGAAGAGTGCCAGTCTGAGTCCAAAGGCAGTCTGCTGGAATCATTCCTTTTTGCTTGGGGGGAGGGGGGTCAGTCTTCTGTTCCCTTAAGACCTTCAACAAATTGGATAAGACTCACCCATATTATGGAGGGTAACCTGTTTACTTAAAGTCCACTGATTTAAATGTAAATCTTATTTAAAAAATACCTCCACAGAAATGTCCTTCAGAATAATATTTAACCAAATATCTGAGCACTGTCGTCCAGCCAGGGTTACACATACTACTAACCATTAAAGTTGAGGTGATTCTAAAATAAAGAAAGAGTGCCTTTCTTTGACTGGAATTTCTGAAGTCAGAGGTTCACTGAAGGATACTTTCCAGGACAGCTTGAGGAAGTGTAGCATTCTTTTTTGGTAGGAGAGCCTGGGAGGCACACTCCTTCCCTCCTCTTTTCCCTACCAGTTATCCTTGGATGTCAGCGTTCATAGATTATAACCTACTGGGCTCTTTAGAACCTGAGAGAGAAGAACCAGAGCCTGAAGTCACTCAGTCAAGTGATGACACATAAGACCTGAAGGTTCAGCACTTGATGCTGACAGAAGTCAGAAAGAGAAAGGCTAAGTATCCTCTAAAAGGTGAGGAAATGGACATTACCCTTGCCCAAACCACAGGCGCAGCAAGAATCAAGGACATCAGATCAAATCAAATCTAGAACCTAGGTACCTTCCTTCTACTCATCAGTGCCAAGTTGAAAGTGTGGGCAGCAGTGGACTCCGCCAGAACCAGGCACCAGATCGGGGGAAGATCGATGTAGGGAGTCAGCTGTAAAAGACCATCTACCCAATACCCATGCACGTACGTCCACCATACATAACTTTCCCCCAATATATAGACCCCTTCTCAGAAAGAAAAGAGAATCTTGAATGTGATGTAAATTCAAAGGAGATTCAGTTTCCTTTGATTGTAAGACTAAGATTTTGCATCATCACTGAAAGTTGAGGTTCTTGAGTTAAGTTAAACTTAGTTGTTGAGATGTGTTACCTTCTTAAATTTCAAATATCACATAAACAATGGAGTACTAAAGCCATATACAATTTTGTTCTAGAAGTATATTTTATTACATCAAAAATATTTATTATATATTGTTAAATAAAAACCTGCAAATTGTCAAATAACATATATATATATGTGTGTGTCAAGGTATCCTTTTTTCTATTAAAACTAACATAAAATTATATAAAAATAATAAAACAGTATACATTAACTATATTGGAATTAAAATAAAAACTTAATAAACACACACACATAACACAGAATAATATATAAAAATATTCATATAAACCCTAGAAAGACATACTACAAAGAGATGCAGTGTTTCTCTCTGGGTGGTGCACCTGTGGTTGATTTTTATTTTCCATTTTCAGTTTATCTGTATTCTCTAGATTTTCTTTTTTTTTTAAGATTTTATTTATTTATTTGAGAGAGTGAGAGCACGAGTGGGGTGAGGGGCAGAGGGAGAAGCAGGCTCCCTGCTGAACAGGGAGCCCGACATGGGGCTCAATCCTGGAACTCTGGGGTCATGACCTGAGCCAAGGGCAGACGCTTAACCAACTGAGCCACCCAGGCACCCCTGTATTCTCTAGATGTTCTACATAAACAACTCTTACATTGGTAATAAGAGAAAAATAAATATATGGAACATGATTGCCCTCTCCACTTGCCTGGATTCAATTGACCCATTGACATAAACTTTAGTATTCAGTCCCTTTTGAGTTTGTTAGGTATATGTATGCCTTTGAATCCGATCACTACTTGTGAATTGATAAAATCAATTCTCTAGATGTGATCAACTATTTTCTAAAGCATCCACTTGTGATGGATAAAATAATGTACCCACACTACATAGAGGGAAGTGCCAACCAGAAGAAGCAAGTTGCAAATTCAGTTTTTAAGGTTCAGTTGCATATATCTGAGTGACCAGATGTTTGCTCCCTGTGCGTCACCCGGCTTTGCCTCACATGAAACAGCATTTGAGGACCTTTGAACTTTAATTTTTTTAAAGGTTTTTATTATGCCTAGAATTGCTTCCCACTTTTTAGCAGCACTATTTTTAGGATGTTCAAATCTTGATTTAGTGTATTTTCTTCTAAGTTTTATTTTCATAGCTGTTTCCTATATTAATGGCTATTGCCTTTTTTTTTTTTTTCATTTTATCTTAAGCTCCAGTTAAGGACAGAGCTCTATGATCTATTGTTCCTAGGAATGACTTCAAATTTTCTCATTACTGCAAGACATTAAGTTGCCAAGACATGATTTACTTTAGTAAGTGGCTTTTATGTCATCTATATCGGAAAGTTTTTGTGACTGTTATTTAAATTTCATTTCCCTGGCAATTTGTCTCAGTGTTAAAAAATAAAAGAAGAGGCTATATGTTGGAATCTACCAAGACCCCTAATAAAATATTAGATGACCACCTCGTTAGGCAGACAGCACCACAACAGATCCCACAGCACAAGACACCAGGGCAGCCCCTGAATAAAGCCGAGGAGACGGGGTACTCCTTGGCACCGCCTTTTCAAATGTGTTCCTATCAACTGCACACATTTCAGAATATGTTGAAGCAAAGAGAAGACCACAGAAGTGGAAAATTGGAAGGCGGGGGAAAAAAATCCCCTCAGGCAAAGATTTAAAGTTAATTTTCAAGAATGTTTAGGTGGAGAGTGCTTGCTGGAGCTCGATAAAGGTAAAGAGTACAATAGAAGCGTTCTGTTCCTATGCTGAGGGACTGTGTTGAATTGGCTGATAAGAAAATGAAATTGTGTCAGCAAACATAAGGTGATGATGAAGGGGTTCGGTTGTGCTGAGGGCTTGCTAAGCAGGGCTTGAGAAAACGGTCACGATTTCCATCTGAGAAAGTGATGTTTTACATGTTATTACAGTGCAATATTTGGAGTAAGAAAAATATAAGGTTGATGGAAAGAGCTGAATTTAAATGAATTCCTCCATTGGATGCCAAAATATTCCAATATTTTTGTATAATACATTAAGCAAGAGCAAAGAATTTGAATTATTGGGTTAAAACAAATATTTAAGGGAAGCACAAAATAACACATTATATATTAGTATTAGTTTGAAAGTTGCTAAGATAATTTAGTAGTCATATTTTATTTGCTGATAATGTCTATGGCCATTATTATTCCTTTGATTTATAATGTGCACTTACTTTTAAAACCTCTAGGAACATGTAAATTACAAAATCCTACATGATTTAAACAATGGCATAACTAACAATGGCACTTAAGAATTGTGTTAGCACTACAACATCACTGTTATTCACATCGGCAGACCTTAGGTGTATTATCTCAGAACTTACGTTATTGAATTATTCCCATTCTTGTCATCATATATATTCCTGTTCAATGGCACTAACCTAAAAAATCATTTAAATGTTAAGAATAAAACTTTTAGGTCATGTTTTCCAGAAATATCCCTAATAATAATTTTATAGCTGGTCTCAGTATCTTTTTTTCCTCCAGTGACACCATCTTCAGAAATTGCCTTTATTAAAAATAATAATAATGACCAGGCCCTATGTGCCATATCATGCACTGTACATATCAACAATCTTATGACCTTAGACTATTATTGTATGTGTTTTTGCAGAGGAAGGAAATCAACGCACAAAGAGGTTAAATAATTGTTTTCCAGTATCACGTTGGTGATAGCATAGGCTTAAACCCAAGCTGTCTTGGAGCAGTTTTGAAACAAAGAAGAAACACCCCCCCTTTCTTCACTCATCATTTCAGGTTAATTTAGTGTGTTTCGTTCTCATTTTTGGAAGGCAAATAATAATAACAACAGAATATTCACTGGTGTTGTCTATAGCATGAATTGTCAATTGCCAAACAACTATATATTTGGAAGCATTTGTATTTTAGCAAATTTTTCAACTTTCTGTTTCTGTGTTTCTTCTTTTCTGCTGGAGTCCAGTTGGTGGTTGGGCAAGAGGGACTGAACAGAACAAAAATGAGGAGGCAGAAAATCAGGAAAAGTTCCTAAAGCGGGCAATGAGGTAGGTTTAAGCAACTAAAATATTCCGCAGTTAAATAGGCAGATGTCCTGGCAGGTGACAAAGTTTGGCAACCAAGTCCCATAAAGCCATTAGCATGAGGAAGATACATTCAAAACTATTGCAACCCCAGCCAAATGGTATTCGGAGGCATGTGCCTGGTCTTTAGAAAGGAAACAGAAGACTAGTGCCATTGAACAGAAAACCCAAACAAGTGGGATAGTGGGATCCAATGAATAAAATAAGAACCTGAGATTCGTAGCACAGACTTCTTTGGATCAGGAACAAAATGTGAAAGTAAAAATCAATCCTGCTGATAAGACTGATGTTCCCAAAGGAACATCAAACATTTTTCCAATGGAACAGGGAAAAGCTAACAAAAACAGTGTTTCTAATAGAGTCATACCCAAGGCCACACCACACCCAAGATATTACTAATGACAAGACATCCACAGCCCTGTTTCATTTCTCCCATTTGTTGAATAATGAATAAAATACTGAATTGTGGAACTATTCCACTTATTGAATGCATCTATCTCAAATTGGGACCCCCCACTTCCATGTCCCTGCTTAGAATCAATCAGTACCAGCTAAAACCCTATGAGATCCTCTTCTTTCCTACAGCCTTTTCCAAATTGCCCCCACAATAGCTCTGGTGTGTGTTCTCTTTTGCTTCAAGAAACTAATTAACCTCGTCGAATTCCCAAATCCAATTCCGGTGTTGGGGATGGGGGGAGGTTCTTCCACACAACACCAGGAGGGTGTCCAAGATATCCAATCAATTCTGACACTCTTTACCTGGAGATAGCATCAGACTAAAGGTTAAAGGTTAAAGGTTCAGTCTATAAGTCTACACCACACTTCCAATAACAGTCATAAGCCCTAGGCTGTTACTTATGCTTCTGATGACCAGTTACAGATTGGAGGTTCCAACAACTTCCTCCTTATGTTCAATTTGCTAAAGCAGCTAACAGAATTCAGGGAAACACTTTTTGTTCACCGAGTTTATTAAAGGATATGAATCAACAGCCAGATGAATATATACATAGGGTGAGGTCCCCAAGAAAAGAGCTCTGCCAGTGTAGAGCTTGGGGTCTGTCTCAGTGGCATGTGGAAGTGTTCTGGTTCCCTAAACATGGAAGTTCTCCAAAAAACAAGCCAAAAACTGTCCTTTGGGGTTTTTATGGAGGCTTCACTACATAGTCATATTTGACTAAGTCATTGGCCATTTGCTGATTCGACCTCCATCCCCTCTCCCCTCCGTGGAGGTCAGGATGTTGGGACTAAAAGTTCCAATCCTTTCATCACATGGCCGGTCCTCCTGGCAAACTCCCCACCCTTGGGTGGGGTCCTTAAGTCATCTTCATTCTAATAACATGACACTCATTCACATTTATGGCTCTGAAGCATTTTCAGGAACTGTGGCTAAAAACTAAATATATCTGAAATGTACATTTTGGTCATGTGAATGAACAAATATATATTTCTTATAAATCATTTTATCACACCTCACTTTCTTACACTGCATTTGTGTTTCTGGTTGTCTTTGGTCAGTGGGCTTCAACAACTAAGGGAGACCAGTTCTTAGAATCAACATGCTTGGGCAAAAAAGATTTGCTGTTTCTGTGAGACTGGCATACAGTTTACCTGACTAGAGTGAGACTTTGGTCCAGAACATTGAGAGGAGCTACGTGATGAAGTTAAAGGGCCTGAGCTACAAGGTTCAGAAAGATTGAGGTCCAGGAAGTCAAGAAGGTAACTATAGCCAAAGATCATTTATACCATAGTTCCCCAATTTACTTATATTTTATATTAGAATTATAGAAACTTGAGATTAAGGTGGTCTTTTTGGTAATACAGTATGGGAGTCAGACAGTATGTTTGCTTAAATGTTTTATCTTAATGTCAATTTTGTGATAAATATATTTTAAAAAATCTAAGATGATATCAAGGGCTTTTTTAATTTGTCTCTGTTTTCTTCTATAAAGAAAGTTCAGAGCTGGTAATCATTGTCTGAGAGATTCTATCCTTGACCCAGGGGTATTTATGTTTGATATAAATTTCCTCAGATAGGCTTTCATGGACTGTCAGGTTTGTTATGAAGACAGTATGAGCAGAAGAAATGCATTGCTTTACCCCCCCCAAGTTTCCTTATAAAACAAAAATATTCCACAACATTTAAAACTGGGATGCAATCCACTACAAGTATAATCTTGAAGATGTTTCTAGGCCTCCCTTTTTATTTACCAAAAAAGTGAAATGAAAAGAAACGCGATACCTAAACCTCATTATAAATTCCTGAGTGTGCCGTAAAGGTGCAGCTGCTAGCTATTCATCACCTAAACTTTGCTTTGTTTCTATTGACAGATCATTTTAATAACCACAATTCTCCAGTTGATGTAAAGTATTCTACATTTCCATGCTTGAGCAATTTATTATCTAACTGCCTGAAAGAGGAAATTTTATTTCTGCCCTTCTCCCTGGTAATTCTTCTTCCCAGTACATTTTTTTTTTCCCTTAAAAGTGCACTGAATAACAGTGTTGCCTTTCCAAAAAAATTTCAGTCCCGCAGTTTAGTCAAACCTGACAGACAGCGTGAAACTATTTAAACAGAAGGTACTCAGTGTCTTGGGACCTGTGGTCCTTGGGAACTGTCTCCTGTGTTGGTTGACCCAACTGGTGATCTCTTCTGTCTGAATTTATAGAGTGTTTAAATTAAGTAATTTTTTTTAAGGTGGAAAAACTAACACATATATCAGGGACAATGTTCAGTTCTGCTTTGAGTAGAAAGAAAGATAGTTGTGTGTCCACTGCCTTACATCTTCCTGTTCAACCTCACTCTCAAGCCTTCCATCCTCTCTGCTTAATGAGAGGTGGAAAACAGTGCTAATTCTTTTTGTCATGGTTGGTCTAAGAATCAATACGGCAATGATGTTCTTTTAAGCAGTAAGGCACCTCTCTCATATTGTACTCTAAGTCAATGATGTGACAAGATACTAGAGAAAATACACTCCAGTTTTGTTTATGACAACAAATGAGTCTTGGGTTGTCAACTTGTTCACTTTATATATTGAGCTATGAAGCTGAAAAATACTTACTACACATGAAATAAGAAATCACAGTGTTTTGTCGAGATGAACTTCATACGTCTCTTTTATGCCATTAACTAGCTGAGTACAAACTGACTTGAGAACAACGTGATAAAGTTTATATTTTTAGTCTGGGCGAAAAGCAAATGAGAGCTCAAAAGGCTATTTTCATCGCCCTTGATGATTTTGTTCTTCATTGCATTTCTTTATTTCTTGCTAAAGCTATTTTGCTAAAGGCTACAATATACTAAGAATTAGAGCTAGTGGAGTGGAAGTAAGTCGGCTTTGAAGCTAAGTGGCCAGACTGCCTCCCTCCGGCAAAAGTATCTCCTTATGATAGAGCAGAATTCCTTTATAATGGGACTGGGGAACTTCTAAGAGATTATCCAAGTGTCAGGCCCAGTTTAGAATGTACTTAGGATGCCATTTGGAAGGAAGAAAATGCCATGTGTGTTCAAGTAAGCCTTAAAAATAACATTCAAACTTTACTTCTTCCCTCCTGCAGGCACGGCAGAATGAAATTAAGGATGAGGGGAAAACTGTAATCAGCATTGGGGAAAGGACTCATGACTTTTGAAATAAAAGAAAGAGTTTGGAGAGAGCCAAAATTATTTCTATGTCTGGCTTCACAATCTTCTGGTTCAATATAAGGCCTTCCAGTAGTCAAATCACTATGGCTTTGAGACTGCATCCCTTGAATTGAGAAAACCTTATTTTGCTCCTCAGCTTCTCTTCCTGAGGTATTCTCCAAAGCCCACCAGAGTTAGTTTTGAGCAAGTGTAAACAAGTCCTGGTGACTGTCATTGGAAAGTCTTACTGGTATGAGGTGGAGTCCGTTGCCAACATTATTTTATTGCTAGGATCTAGGCAGACTAAATCATTTGGATCAATCTTTACTGACTATGTCTCCATACTCCCTTCATAGTTCCCCAGGATGTAAGGTTGAGGAACTTAAAATCAGCTGCATACTCTGCTGGTCCTTTGCTTTTTTTTTTTTTTTTTTTTTTTTTTAATGTGTAGTGTGGGTTCCTTTTTTTTTTTTTAACAAAGAAATATATCCAATGAACAAGATAAACCAATAGTACACAGGGAACTTCCCAAAAACCTCTGCCATTTCTCCCAGATGACCTATTGTAGAGGCTATCAACATTCCAATTTATTTGTTTATTTATTTCAAGAAAAAAATCATGTATAAGATTATTGTCTGGCTACAGATAAACTCAACTTACATAACTCTACACAATCCATCAGGATTTCTCTTCCAAATTAGAAGACTTCAAGTTTTATCCCTGAACGATCAGTGGGTACTTGTCTTATATGTATGGAACTGAAGGACCTTTCCTGGAGCCTTTCCTGAAGCAGAGAAAATTTAGCTTCATAGGTAAATTATACCTTCTCAAAATCCATGCTGTCGGGCTACACAAAGAGGCAGTCCTTTATTATAAGTCAAAATGAAATAATAACATAGATGCAAACAAACCATATTCCTAAATCATTTTTACTGGGGACCAACTTATGTAATATGTGCCTGTTATTTACCTTAGTGCTTGACACATGGCATCCGTGGTATCGTCCCAGGAACCCTACAGAAGTATGTCAATCCCTGCCTAATAAAATTTGGATCTAGTGTTTTTTTAAAGAAATATTTGTCTTACACCATACACAAACATAAACTCAAAATGGATTAAAGAACTAAATGTGAGACCTGAAACCACAAAAGTCCTAGAAGGAAACATTAATAGTAATCTCTTGGACATCAGCCTTAGCAACATTTTTCTAGATATGTCTCCTCAGGCAAGGGAACACAAAAACAAAAATAAATTATTGGGACTACATTAAAATTAAAAAAACAAATTTTTGTGTAATGAAGGAAACCAACAACAAACAAAAAGGCAACCTGCTGAATGGGGGAAATATTTGCAAATAATATATCTGAAAAGTGGTTAATATCCAAAATATATAAAGAACTTACACAACACAACACCAAAAATCAAATAATCCAATTTAAAAAATGGACAGAGAAACTGAATAGGCATTTTTCCAAAGAAGACATACATTCCAGGTGCCTGGGTGGCTCACATGTTAGGCGTCTGCCTTCGGCTCAGGTCATGATCCCAGGGTCCTGGGATCGAGTCCCGCATCGGGATCCCTGCTCCTTGGGAGCCTGCTTCTCCCTCTGTTTCTCTCTCTCTCTCTCTCTCTCTCTCTCTCTCTCTCTGTCTCTCATGAATAAATAAATAAAATCTTGGAAAAAAAAAAGAAGACATACATTCCAATTTTAGTATATGTGCTGCTGAAGCGAGCACCAAAGAAGACATACAGATGGCCAACAGACAGATGAAAAGATGCTCAGCATCAGTAATTATCAAGGAAATGCAAATCAAAACCACAATGAGATTTCACCTGACA
The DNA here is from genome assembly GCF_003265705.2 of Callorhinus ursinus. Taxonomy (NCBI): domain Eukaryota; kingdom Metazoa; phylum Chordata; class Mammalia; order Carnivora; family Otariidae; genus Callorhinus; species Callorhinus ursinus. The sequence continues at coordinate 22,675,543 of NW_027397063.1, forward strand.
CCATAGAAGACAGAGTGTCCAACACTCGTTGCTATAGCAAATAACCCCCAAACCTCAGTGGCTTAACACACACATACTCATGCGTCTGTGCACACACGCACATACATACACGCACACATGCAGATTGGATGTGTCTCCTGGGCCAGGTTCTTCTCCAGGAACTTTGTGATTGAAGGGTTCTGGCTTTTTTCATCATGTGGCTCAGTCATGTCTGAGTGTTTTGCGTTCATCCTCAAGGCAAAGGGGATAGGACACTCCAGCTGAATCTCTCTGGGATATTTTAGTACACAGGACAGGAAGAAGCTAATATCACTTCCATTCACATTTCATTAGTTAAAACTAATCACGTGGATCTCTAAGGTAACCTCAAAAGAGCCTGTGAAATTTTCTTCCAGCATGCGCAACAAGAGAATGGAATGGGTGAATATCTAACCAGGGTCTGCTACAATGCTCTTGACAACAGCAAGTTTCTGCTGGGTTATTGTGAAGTTTGTGAAACTCTTGATAATCAACTAAGTATGAGCAGAAAGCCTAACGTAATTGCTGTTCTCATCACATATCCTGTGCAACTCATTTTAGAAACCTAAACACATTATGGTATTTTAGCAAAGGTGATAGGCCATTTACCGAAACTACACCTGCATCATCAAACTTCTCACTGCTTTGGCCCAGGACTGGAGATGTTGGGTATCTATTCAGAGAGGAATAGCATGAAGTGGCAAAATTTTGTGTGAGGGTACTTCCTGGCTCTGTGTTGGGACTCTGGCCTCTTTCATGAACAGGACTTACGAATATTCTCCAGCACTAAGAAGAAATTCCTTAAAGCTCTTTGGAAAAGAATACATCCTCAGGAGATAGAGAATGCAAACCATTTTGATTTCATTTCAGGGTATGGAGTCCCTGTGAATATGTGGGTGGGTGTTGGGTAGGTCTGGACAGTTATTCTGAGTGTGGGACAGTACTGGTCACTCAGATTGTACTCCAACCACAACCCTTGAAGATACATGCCTCAGCCTAGACACAAGGTCTGAAGCCAGGACAGAGGAAAAACCAGAAGGAGAATTTCATGAACCCAGGGTAAGATGTCCAGGAAGGCCGGGCAGCCCGGCTCTGAGGCTGGAGGTTCAGCCTCAGCAGGAAGGGATCAGCACTGCAGAGAATCAGAGTAACTGGCAGGACTATTTTCTGAGCATATGTGTGACAGAAGGGGTGACCTCCAGTACAGACTGAGAAGAAATTTGAGAGTATGGTGGAGGCAGGGGTCAGTGTTTTTCCTGAAGAGCTAAAGGGAAAGACCCCAAACTATACCAGTTTGTGGCTATTGTTGGGCCTGAATTTTTACCTCCAAATGTGATATAACTGGGCACATCTGGTTTAGATTGTCGTAGGTAGAATAATACCCTCCCTCCTGTCGCAGGACCCCAAAAGTCCTCAAGAGGAGCTGTTTTCTATGACATGTTTGCCCAACTTACTTCAGGAATACGATGAGGCTGCTATACTGAGTTTGTTTTTTGTAGCTCTGGATCTCTTTGGTTTTCATCTCTGTTACCTAAATTCACTCCACTGTTAGTGAGAATTAAAGGGGAATTTTAGACAAAGTAAATACTCTGAGGTAGACTATTAGCTCCTAGATATAATGCCCTCCTTTCAAAAATCACCTAAGTAATGACTAATCCCATGCTGCTCTTCTCTTCATTCATATAAAATACATATGAAGCATGTTAACCATTACTTCTTAGATAGTTAAGAAATTGGAATTCCCTTCCTTTATTCTTGCTTCTTTCCAGAAATACTCACTTTAAAAGAAATGCAATTCAAAACTGCAACGAGATATCACCTCACACCTGTCAGAATGGCTAAAATCAACAGCACAAGAAGCAAACAGGTGTTGATAAGGATGTGGAGAAAAAGGAAACCTCTTGCACCATTGGTGGGAATGCAAACTGGTGCGGTCACTCTGGAGAACAGTAAGGAGTTTCCTCAAAAAGTTAAAAACAGAACTACCCTACAATCCAGCAATTGCACTATTAGATATTTACCCAAAGGACACAAATATTCTAATTCAAAGGGATAGATACCCCTATATATAGATCACCTGTACCCCTATATTTATAGCTGCATTACTTACGATAGCCAAGATACAGAAGCAGCCCAAGTGTCTGTTAATTGATGACTAGCTTAAGAAGATGTGGTTTTCATATACAATGGAATATTATTCAGCCATAAAAAAGAATGAACTCTTGCTGTTTGCAATGACATGGATGACATGGATGGAGCTAGAGAGTATAATGCTAAGCGAAATAAGTCAGAGAAAGACAGATACCATATGATTTCACTCATATGTGGAATTTAAGAAACAAAAGAGCAAAGGGAAACGGGGGGGGGGGGAATGGAGAAAAAAAACCAAAAAAAAACCCTTTTTTTAAAAGAAAAAAACTGGGTGGTTACAAGAGGGGGGGGGGGGGGGGGGGGGAATGGGTGAACTATGTGATGGGGATTAAGGAGGGTAAATGTGATGAGCACCAGGTGTTGTATGGAAGTGTTGAATCACTATATTGTACAACTGAAACTAATATCACACTGCTAACTAACTGGAATTAAAATAAAAGCTTACAAAAATAAAATAAAATAATAAAATAAAATAAAATAAAATAAAATAAAATAAAATAAAATAAAATAAAATAAAAAAGTAAAGCCAGTGATATATAGTACACTGAGGATGATGTATTCAAGTATTTCAACCATTGCAGAACCTCAAGGGCAGGGTCCTTCATGTTCTATGTATCCCTTGTTCTTTCCTGAATTTCTGATACAGGTCAAATGCAATACCCCTTACTTTTTAGCATATGGTTACATCCAAAACAGACCACTCTGCCTGGCCTAATACTAATCCTAAACCATTGGTCTAGAACCTCAAAGTAACCACCAGTGAGTGGTTGTCTGCTCGAGTTCTTTTGGTGGATCAGCTTTCTTGCTCTAAAAAAGATATAACTTCCTTCCAAAACTCTGTTAAGGATGTGGTCTTACATGCTTCTTTACAGAACTTACCTTTTGGCATTTCCCGGAAAGTCTCTCTTGGGAACAATCCTTGGTAAATTCACATGAGATGTAGTTTCATCTTTGTAGTTGTGATCTCATTCTGTGTTTTGGGGGCCATGTTCCATTTCCTCTCTGTCTTTTTCTCTCTGAGAAGGTTTTGTGACAAATAATACTCTATAAATATTTATTAGATAAATGCATGGCAAATACAAGGTACACTTATTTGTATCTTATATAAACACACTAATTGTCATGTCATTGTCTTGCCAGGGTTAGTTCTGTGGCATAATTTGGTTAAGACACAGACAAACGTTGTGTCACAATATAATAATATCAGATAGCACCATCCCCAAATTATAACACTTCTGGGTAGTGGGGCCTATAACAAATAATTCATAAGAAGCAAGAAATTGTAAAAAATTATCACTTTTTTTCAAGGATAAACACTAAATATTCCAACTCAAACAACAGGTTTCACAACATGGTGGTTATATAGCCCATTCTATTTGTCCTTGGGCTGAGTCTATTGATATGGAGGCCTGACTCCAAAATTTTCAGAAAAGGCTGTGTGGATACCTCATGCTCAAGGATGAACATTCTTTTTGGACCTTATTCCTATTGACTCTCAATATAATTTCTTGGTCCTTTTGTTTCTTTTTACTCATACTCCCCGTCGAGTGTCTACCTCCCCTTTGCCTGGCCGCTGGCTTGGATTATTAGGCATTTTCTGTTTCATCATCAGTGGAAGCAAGGGTAAAGAGAAATATGGAAGAAGATGCTCATGGATTTTGGGAGAATCTAATAGAAAATCAGTATATTTGTACTTCAAAGATGAAGCTCCTCTGGCATATAGTAAATACTTCATTAAAACAAGAGTGTCTGTCTCTTCTTCAACATTGAGATACCTTACGGATGTTCCTTTCCTACTACTTTAGACTCAGAAGGAAGTTACGAGGAAGAAGGTAAATCTGTTACGACTTTGTTCTCCATGCTTATTTTAATTTATTCATGGTTAATTTGAAGGGATGGGCTCAGTCCATTGATAAGTGAGAGAATGTGTAAACCTATAGCAAAGAAAAGGTTAATTGAGATATCTTGGAAGACTGAGAGAGTTCTTGATCCCAGAATTTATCTTTAACTAGAACTATTGAAACTAAATTCTAAAGATCCAGGGGACAATCAAAATAAATCTATCTCTATCTCTTTCTCTATCTATCTATCTAATCTGTCTTTCTAATCTATCTATCTATCTCAATCATGTATCATCTATCTATTCAGTTCATTAAATGAGGCAGAGACAAGCCAAGCATTTCGATACATTATTTAATATTTTATGTAATCAGAAATAGTTATTTTTCCTGGCTACAAATTTTGGAGCTACTGACACCTCTTGAGAATGATAGCCTAAGCAATAGCAAAAAGAACAATTTCCCAGAAGTTCTTGTATGTTTTATGGTATATAAATACATATATATACACACATATATTATGATATATAAATATACATTTTTATGATATAATAATATATATTAAAGTGATTATATATAATATATAATATATATATATATATATAATATAATATATGATCTTGCCTGAATCAGATGATCTGTTTTGATTTTCCTCTAGGGTAGTGACATTACTAATGTGAGTTTTTCAATTATTTTGGCAAATATTTTATTTTAGTTGACTTATTTCCCAGTTGTTTTGCTGTTCATCAATGTCCTCCTCATTGGGTAGAGGGGTGTGGGGATGAGAGGGAAGTACAGCAAAAAGGAGAGATTTAGCTTGAATGAATCAAGTTTTCATCTTATTATGAGCAAGAATAAGTGTATAATTTTTATTTTTTTAACTTTTTTGGGGGGAAGCACAGATGGAGAGGGAGAAAGAGAATCTTAAGCAGTCTCCATGCCCAGCACAGAGCCCAGGGCAGGGCTCAATCTGTGACCCTGAGATCATGACCTGAGTTGGAATCAAGAGTCGGTGGCTTAACTGACTGAGCCACCCAGGTGCCCCTTCAGTGTATAATTCTTAAAAAAGGAAGTAAGCCAAGGGTTTAAAAATAGTAAATAATTATTTGTGTTTTTGCCTGTTTGTATGTTTTCCTTTAATTGTTAAATATATATTAGAGTTTGCATTATACTTTGAGCATTTTGAAGTGCATTGAGATATGTTCTGACTAACATGTATGATTATAAAATATTTCTAATAAGGTAAAGTTTATGGAAAGTCTGCTTAGGATTATTTTATTTAGCCAACTGTCTACATAGATATACACAACTTTGGATATAATTACTTTGAATGCTATAATGCTATAATGAATCAACACAGATACTGTGTATCTTCACTGATACATTGAAGTTACTATACTACAGGTTAGTAAAATTTGTGGATCAGTAATTAACATTACCTAAGAAGTAAACACAAAATAAGTGGTCAGCATATTAAGAAATGTTTCACCGGTACTTCAAATATACATATAGGGATCTAATTATTTATCCTCAAATTCTCACTTTTGGTACTGAATCACTACCATATGTCTCATATTCTGGCTCACAATATTGTTCTCCTCGAGTTCAATCAACATATTACACATGCTATCTCAAGAGTCATCAACTAATCAACTAGCTTCTTTTTTCCCTTTGCACACTTTCCCCTGACCCTTGTAATCACCAAGTCATATCAATTACTGATTATATCTCCATGATCACATTAAGTTTTTTGTGCTTTTCTTCCACTGTGCTAGTTCAAGCTCATAACGTATTGTCACGTCAAAACTACCGTAATATATTTCTTCTTCCTATCTCTAGTCCTACTTTTTTCATCCACTAACTACAAACTGGTCAGAGTGAACATCCTAATAGCAGAGAGATGATGGCATCATTCCACTTGCAGAAAAACCCTAGGGGGTGATCCATTGTATCAGTCAGGGTTCGTGACTGTAAGCTCAGAAACCAGTTCTGGTTTTTCAGCAATGAAAATGGAATATAATGACAGGCTTAATGGGAGGCTGGCAAACCAGATTTGAGAAATGTGTGTGGGCATAGGTCAGTTGGAAGGCCTTTTCTAGAAATAACTGTATTTTAGCAAGAACAATTGGGCCAGGAAGCTGCTATTGCTGCTGCAGGATGCCGTCATCAGCAGGCGAGAGAGGCATCTTTCCTATTGACCTCTGTAGTGTGAGAAGAGGTACTGCATGCCGTGGAGAGGCCCCAAATCAGGAGAAAAGTTAGGTGCTGGACAGTCACTCCAATCAAGCCCTCACCTAAGGGGGGAGAAAAGGAAAACCTGAGAAACATTTGTGAAGTTCACAGTCCAGAGGCATAAGGGCCCTAAAAGGCCGAGGTCAAATCGTAGGACTATAGAACACTTCCCCTCCCCTCACATCTCAATACCACATTACTAAAGTCCTACTTACAGCAGTTCGTTTCACTCATGACAGCATATCCAACTGTCAAAAAAAATTACAAGGTATAATAAAAGGACAATTCGAAGAGACAGAGCAAGTATTAGAGCCAGACATGTGAGGGACGTCGGAATTATCTGACTGGGTATTTAAAACAACTATGATTAATATGGTGAGGGCTCTAATGGCTAAAGTAGAGCGCCTGCAAGAGTAGATGAGCAATGTAAGTAGAGTAGTGGAAATTCTAAGAAAGAACCAGGAGAAAATGCTAGAGATAAAAAACACTGATAGGAAGAATGTCTTTGAGGGGCCATCTAGTAGACTGGGCATGGCTGAGGAAATAATCTTGAGCTTGAGGATAAGTGAATAGAAACTTGAAGAGCTAAAAAGCAAAGAGAACAAAGACTGAAAAAAAAATCCAAAGGTTGTGGGATGACTACCACAAGTTTAGAACATGCGTAATGGGAGGACCAGGAGAAGAAAGAGAAAAGAACAGAAGAAATATTTGAAACAATGAATGAGAATTTCCCCAAATCAATGTTAGACTCCAAACCACAGATCCAGGAAGTTCAGAGAACAATAACAGGATAAATGCCACCTCCCCGCACCCCAACCACCAAAACACACCATGGCATATTATTTTCAAACTACAGAAAATCAAAGTTAGAGAAAAAAATCCTGAAAGAAGTCAGAGAAAATGGGTGAGGGATGTATAGATACTTTTTGTACTGCTTTTACACCTTTTAAAGTCTAAATTAGTTCAAAATAAAAACTTAACAAAAATTCTCTGGATTGTCTTCATCAATTCCTCTAGTCCAGTATGTCTCAAAGTTTCTTCTGTTATTATACCTCCCTCAACCACCCAAGAGCCTGAGACATTTTTCCTAATCATCCTTCCCATAAATTTTGAACACCACAGATAGACTGTGTATGTTTATTTACTGTATGTATATCTCTGCTTTATATATAAAAAGGGTAAGTGTTCTAGTTCTGCAACCCCGGGATACCCCCTTTGAAAATGCCTGCTCTAGTCAGAAGGAGTGGTACTTTCCTCTGACCTTCCATAACTCTTTACTTCTGTTGTACAGTTACCAAATGTTGTCATGTATGTATATCTTTCCTACCAGATCCATTAGCTTCTTAAATCAATGGTGCTATATCACTCATTTTATATTCCCCTTCCCCAATGGCTGGCACACACGTCACTCAAAGATTGAATTGGTTTAAAGCAGAGATTAAATTCAGCTGACTTGTGTATTTGATAAATGTGGTGGAATTAAAATAGGCAGGGAATATAAGAGATCATATTTAAAGTGAAGATAATAGAATAAGAAACATACAAAGCGAGTTTGTAAATGTTGACGATTATTATTGGACTAGAAGTTTATTTGGGCGAATAGTGAGACATTAGGCCGAAAGACAGGTGTGTGGATTTGTAGTGAATTCATTTATGATGTGATTTATTAAAAAGAACACACAATTTACAAAATAAAATAAAATAAAATAAAATAAAATAAAATAAAATAAAATAAAATAAAATAAACACAGTTGCTGCCTATGTGACTATGGACAGAATTTTAATGTTACTGTAGGCAGGAAGGTTGGCATGAGCGACAGGAGGACGGACCTTAGACGTTCTGATGAAAGCCCCAACCAAGGACCGCCCAGGGACCACCCCGTTCCAGCCATGTAGCAGTCAGTTTGTGGTGACAACATCCCTGCAGGAGAAGAGTTAGGTTTGTTGTGCAGAAAGCCACCACTTGTTCTTATTTCACCCATGTCTCTAGCATGGAAATAATGTTCCAGTTTCCTACCCCGTGTAGGTATTTGGAAGACATCTTGGGAAAGGACATGTGTAGTTGGATAATTATTATATAATCCAGATCTGTCACTCAAATGTTGGGACCCTAGGACCCACTCAAAAGAAAAAATTGATATAAACCCACATCCTGGAGTTTCTGGGGCCATTGTCACTCTTGATTGGTCTGCTCCCTCCTCCCTTGGAGTGTACTTTAATAAAACTTAAGCTTTACTTTTATTTTGCTGTCCCGTAATTCTTTACTCTGGCACAAAAAAGAACCAAGGCTTCTTTCCTCTTCCATCTCACTCTTCGCCACATTACTTGGAACCTAGTTAGTAGCATACATTGGGCTCAGTAGGAAAACAGAAAGCAACTGCAATCCCATTCCTTTCTTGTTTCCTTCTTCTTTGTGAAAGTCGTTCATGGCCCAACGCTTTTCCAGGTAATTTCAGGTGACAATGGATTTTCTCCTTTTCCTAGTATTCAAAATCTAGCCCAATATCATATTAAAACTCCAAATGAATTCTTTTTCTCAACCAGCTGGGATTTCCCTCAGGCTGGGAAGCTTGCTGTGGGATAAAGGTCATGCATTCTCCTCCTTTAGATTTTTCACGGGTGACAGAAACCAGACCCTTTGTCTGTCAAAGTCTAGGTGATATACACCATGCTCTCCAGTGGTCGCCAGGAAGCCATCCTTACTTAGCCTGAGAGGAGAGGAAGACCTTCCTGTCCCTGCCCCTGCCCCATAGGAGGGGGCAGAGCACACTGACCAGTCTCTCCAGGGAAATCACCACCACTGTCCTAAAGTTGCTGTCACTCTTGCCTCCCACATAGAAGCTGGAGGTAGGTGATGGGATAATGTTGGCATAAACAAGCATTAAACAAGTCTTGCATAGGTGATATAGGAATCACTTTAAAACTGGAAGTGTAATTACATCTAGTATATTTTTTCTGGCCTTAGAAATATTGGCTGAAAACTCTGAGATTATAGGAAATGTTTATATTTTAAAGCATGAGTACTGTATCTGACACACAATTATACTCAGGAGATATCAATTAGTCTTTTTTAATTCTCACTATTCTCTCCTTTTTCTTAAAAATCCTTCTCTGAACTTTTTTTTCCAATCCACAATTTCAATTCTACAAATGTCTTCTCTTATAAATACATCATATTGCCTATTTCTGTACATTTTTAACAATTCATTTCCGTATCATGGAAAAGAAAAGAGATTGGGTTTTTAGGTAAACATCATTAAGTAGTATTATGCAGAAATATGGAGTATATGGAAAGTTAAAAATTGTATCTCGTGTTTTTCGAAATAATGGAGAACAACAAAGATATGCTAAATATTTCCGGAGATTTCTATTTGTCCCTCACTTTCCTCAGCCACAATGAGAGTTTAGAACTAGATAATGTTATTAATTTATAACTGAAAATAAAAGACGTCACAGTGGGTAGAAGTACATTCCACTTCCTCAGTGCTCTGCCTCCACACACTTAGGGGTGTTTTATGAAAGATCCTCCACCATACTAACATGGAGTATTGAAGTCTTCTTTCTTCCTTAGAATATTCCCATGGATTTTAATAATTTTATGGATTTGTAGATTCCCATGGATTTAATGATTTTAATATCAAATTTTCTTGAACCTATTTATAGTTCTGGAGTCTACCATTTACAGGATAGTGTTAGTATTATACAGAGAAATACTTGCCATTTTTTGAATGAAGTCATCGCTTTAAGTTTCAAGGAGTGCCATCTAAAAACCCTAAATCACCCACCAACAAGAGCTAAGGTGGCCTGAAGGAATTTCGGAAGCTGATAAGCTGGCGTGTCTGAGCAGTGGTCAGTGGGAGATCAGATCAAGAGAGCATGCATACCCGTGAGCAAAGGAGTAAAGAGTGTGTAAAGTCCAGTTAAATAATGTGAAACTACTGGCAGGCAGTGGAAATAATCGAAGAGAGCCTCTTCGGAAGGGTGAAAAGGAAAGGTAATTGGGGATGGGGGAGAAGCAAGGAAGAATTTCGACACAGAGCCAGCGCACTGTCTTGGCCTCCACCGTCTTTATATTCTTCTCACTCGGTGGAGATTCAGTCCTGACTGAACCTGGCTTGGAAATACACCTGGGAACTACAAACAGCTGCTTGACTGCCTGAATAGCAGACCCTTAATCTACGTGTGCCCGGGTAGATGGCAGAAATATTTCTCCAGCAGAGGCAGTTCCTTGACGCTAATATCAGTGAACATTCTCTCCGTGCCTTTCACGATTTTGTAAACTTTGATCACGGTTGCTTCATCTTTCATGTTTGCAGGCTGCATGAGTCTTTAGTCCTTCCACATGTGGCAGGCCCTCTTTTCCCTCAGTAATTTCAGTTTATAGCTCTTCAGACATTCTTCAACTCCGTTATTTCTTGAGGTGGATCAAGGAGATTTTCCAGGTGTGGATTCTCCATTGTTTTGAACAAGGACAAGGCAATAATTTCTATTTTATTCCTCAATGCTTTCTTAAAAAAAAAAAAAAATCCCAACATGCTTTGGGCTCCAAGTGCTCTTTGGACAGTGGTACTCATGGAATAATACAGCACTTTTTCGATATGGGGTCTTGTTAAAATACAGATGCTAATTAAGTAGGTCTGAGGCAGGGTCTGAAATTCTACCTTTCTAGGAAGTCCCTAGGTGATATTGCTGGTGTGTAGACCACATTCTGAGTAGTGGTGGGTTAGTACAATAACTATCAGAGCATTTCTTTGTGGCAGAAAAAAAAAATGAGAAGAACGTGCGTTATTCCCCCCATTCCACCTCCCATGGCCCCAAATTGTAACTTTCTATTTTTCTAAATTTACATGTACTTACTGATTTCCCTATGAACACAAATACACAGCCTTTCACTGCAATTTATGTGAATTTAACATTACAAATTTGGAAGTGTTGAATGGTTGCCAAATCATTTCAATTTAGTTATAAGCTTCTTGAGACATCATGCAACTTGTCCTTAAGGAACGGATATACATAGACCAGAACAGCTTGGCAAAGAACTGGAATGATGCCCAATAAGAAGTGACACAAGCAAACAACAAGGCTCCTGACACCACAAGTTCATCCAAAATGACATGGATAGTGATCAAGGAATTTGACTATCTCTAGTCATAACTCCAGCAAAAGTTGGTGTCAGGGACCAAAAATCTGTGCTACCCCATTATATGGATAAAGAGATGCAGAATTTGGTTTATAGCTAAAAATCCAGTCTGGTGGGAAAGTGGGAGTGACTTAGGTATAAGAGTTAATACTATATTAGAAATTCAAAACTGTGGGTTAAGGTAAATAATAACAATTTAAGTTTTCTTCTGCCAGAAGGAGGAGGGAGGAACCCATTTAAATCTAGCTCTAGTTGGAAGAAAATACCATCTCATGAAGTTGTTTTAATAAGCTCCACACTTCCTTCCTTACATCAGTTTAGAGATTGCAGGAAAAATCAGGTATGCCCCACTTTTATAGATAATTTTTAAAATTGCCCAGTGGGGACCATAGGTCCAAAATAAATGAGGGCATGACATATGTCTCATTTAAATAAAATCATTTATCTGGGTAGTACCTCCTTTCATTAACCAATTCTTTGTATATCTTTTCGTGGCAAATATTGACACTTTGTAATTTTTAAAAAGCCTTTTAGAAAATCTAAATAGTATTCACTTATAATTCTACTCTACATGATTATTTAGCACCTGTTGTTAGTATTTCTTTCATGTAGGTCGAGCTCCACTATTTTAACACCCCTGCCCCTCTCCATCTCCGCATCCGCCTAATTGCTAAGTATTGGAACAAACTGGGCATGAGACACTTAGCCTCTTCTCTCTTTTGTGGGGTCTGCTTGCCTACAGAAGCCTGATGCTCTTGGTTAAGGGATCACCCTAAAAGCAAAGGCTCTGCCCCCACGGAAAGGCTCCTGGTGGTCCAGGGCTGTGAGTGAGTGGGAGGTTATGTCTTTCTGATTTTCCGGGATAAATAGTAGGACGTCTGTCATTGCCAGTTGTCCAAGCCACATTCTACAATTCCAAGTTTAGTAGCAATAAAGGTAACATTTTGGTTCCCACCTTTGTAATCTTTTTGTCTTCTCAGTTGTTTCATACTTTGGCAGAGAAGAGAAGTAATATGGACTTGGCTGACCTTTGAGCTCAAACCTGAATCATCATCGCCATTCCTTCGGAAAACCCCAGATTTCTGTAGGCAAGCAGACCCCACAAAAGAGAGAAGAGCTAGTTCTGACAGGAAATGGGTTGTTTCCTCTTCATGACTCATATATATGGATTCTAATATCTATAAATAACCATCCCGAACTCAAGACATTCAGAATTCGGCTTGAAAAACAACTGAATTCAAGCTACACCTTCCATGTTACTACAACGGAGTAGTTTGCAACTCAATAACTCCAAGTCTCAGTTACGTCCTCTATAAAATGGGGATCATATGTCTGCTTGTCTACCCTAAAATGTGACTATAAGGTTAAAGTTAAATGCATATGAAAATGTGTTGACAAGCATAGAGCACAGCAAAAATGTGTGTCGTTATGTAAGAATTCTTTATATGTGTAAATAGGCAAACGCACATTGAAAATATATATGACATTGCTTTTGATTGTATTCACATTGCTTCTCTTTATAGAAAGCTGGAATTTAAACTGTTTCTTTTTTTCTACATATACCATTAACTCTTATTTATTGGATCATATTCTTATTTCATACTGTAAGATACGCTTTCTTCTAGAGTTGCTTTTTGCTATGTACATTAAAAATGGATCATTTTTATATCTAAGCACTATGATTGGCTGAATGTATTTCTTTATCACATAAAGATGTTCAAAGATGAATTATGTTTATAGCACTTATGTAGTTTTTTTAATGATGTGAATATCACCTTGTCTTATTGTTGCACGTTTTTAGATTTATTATTTTTAGTTACATGAGGTGTCAAATAACATTTGCTAGCCTTATTTCAGTACAGACACTTTTAAAATGTCAACCAAACAGATGTTCTACTATAGACATGAATAAAAATGAGGGCATAGTGAGGCTAAATATAGGATATTTTGCTATGTTAATGTTAAAATTACTTAATATACAGGAGTGATGAAGTTATATATAATTAATGAAAATGATAAGAAAAAACACATAAGTTTATAATTCTTTAAAACAATGTTTGTACTTTTAGTTCTACTTTGACGTTAAGAAGTAATTAAACAATTTTTAATAGCAAGATTATGGTAATAAAATTAGATAGATATGATTTCTAGTGTTATTGTCTTATTCTGATCATTTCTGATTTTGGAATCTGATACTGGTTTTATTTTTCATTCTCATTTTATGGTCTGATTTCTGTTTTAATTATTTCTGATTCTGATTCTAATAGTGCTAAATCTCAATGCCATCTCAAGTTCAATATCTAAGTGGACATTATATAATGATAATATGTACATATTACTTAGCCCATCAAAAAGGTGGGAAGGGGAACCCATATGCTATCAGAGAAAAGAAAACATAATTGTAACTTTTTTTCAGTTTTGTATGTATCGTAGCACCTAAATGACTTAATTAAAAAAAAACCAAAAACCTGTGTAACTAGCTTAAAAAGAAAACGAAATATGTTCAGTTAAATTTAAAAAATCACATAAAACAGTTAAGTTGTTCCTTTAAAACTTTAACTGTTTCTCTGACTGGATTAGAAACTCTTATAAAGTGTGTTTGCATAGATATGAGTCTTACTCTGTGAATCTACATGAAGATGTGCATATAACACTGGCCTTTTCTAAACGATTACAATAGTGATAATATAATAATGTCATATAGTTCCAATTTTTTATTTTACTCTAGCTGTTTCTATTTCTTAAATGTCTATTGTGTATTAGCGATTTGTGTAGGTACCTTATATGTGTTATCCTATTTAATATATTCGTTTTTAATTGAAACTAAATTGATAACATCATTTTATCTTAAAATACATTTTTCCTAATTCAAGACAGGAAATGCATGAAAAGAGTTCTTGAATTTTGAAACTTATCTGTAAAGAAAACTTACAAGTATAAAAGCAAGCAATTCCAAGATTATTAATAGCTTGCATTCTTGTGAATATTCATAATGAGCTAAAAATAGCCCTTGTGTGCATGGAGGGACTTTGTTCTAAAGTTAAAAGAAATATTTACACATGGAAAAAAATTTTTTTTCCCCTGGAGAATGCCCTGTACTTTCAGCCTATTTAAAAAAAAAAAATGTTGTAGACACTTCATATGTATAAGTCTTTCCTGTTGGTGGTTATTCAAAGAAGCTGTTAGGTGATTTCTTTCAAAAAAATACTAATTCCTTAATCTGCTCTGTAGGTCTAAATTGTTGTAAACTAGATTTCTTTAAAAATAGGAATACCTGACAGTCTGTCCTTAATTGTTCTCAGTTCATACCTAAATTAAAATTCACTTTAAAAGTATTTCATTTATTAAAATTTGAAGCAATTTTGAACGAAGCAAAAAAAACCTTTGACTTTATAATTTGTAATTCTAGACATTTAAAAAATAAATCCCTAAGTAAAATAAAATATTTTTCTTTTTTTCCTTCCTTGGTCAACAGGGATATAAACAGATATTAAAATAATAATAAAATAAGGTGAAAATAATAAAGATTAACATAACCCCCATAGTCATCCCATAAATTAGGTATTATTATTTTCCTTCCTTTATACATTTGCAATCTGAGCTTCAGAGAAGTTAACTTGCCAAAGGCTGCTGACCTAAGGGAATTTAGTGAGGTTAGAGTTAAAAGAATATCTTAACTCTCATTCAAACGGGTTAAAATATATCATGTTAGACAGGATGTCTTTACTAACTTCCTACTAACCTATAAATTTTCCACTTTGTTGTCAGAAAAAAAAAATTGCTAGAAAATGTTGATAACATTTTTGACAAATTTCCATTGAAATGTTATTTATTGTTTAGAGAGGTTACCAACCACAAACACTAAAGTTTTTTAAAGTATTAAAGCTAGGTTATTAGTTTTTTATTGTCGCTATAACAAATATTAACACAAAGTTAGTGGCTTAAAACAAGACATATTTATTCTCTTACGGTTCTGAAGGTCATATGTCCAAAATTGTCCCTACAAGTCCACAGGTGGAGAGGATTTTTGCCTCAAGGTGAATTATTTCTAGAACCGCCCCCCCATCCTTAATTTAGATGAGGTTTGGGAATTTTCAGCTGATAAGGCTTATATGAGAGTCGGAACTTGAATTGATGTAATGGGTTGAGAAACTTAAAGACCTTGGATGAGGTGAATGTATTTTTCATGTGAGGTGAACATGAATCTTTGGAAGTCAGAGGGTGGCTACTGCTGAGCTGACTGAAGGGATCCGTGAGTCACACACCTACTATCTTCAAAGCCCCTTTGTGTCACTGAACAATTTACTTTTTGATCCTTCAGAGACAATAGCAGAAGGTTATCAACCACAAAATTGGCTTTCTCTCCAGAGCATGCTTCCTGACAGCGACTCGATTGCAGCATTTTTGGGGAATCAGGATAGGCTAAGAATTTCCCAGTCATTAATACTGGACCTTTTTTGCTTAATAGTCATTACCTCAATCTATCTCTATCCACTTGAATTTCACCCTAATTAGCAAGAATAAACCAGGCTGCACCTCCAACACATTCCTTGGAAATTTCCTCAGCTAAATTTCCAAGTTCATCACTTGTAAGTTCTGTTTTCCACGTATCTATAGAATACAGTTCTGCAAAGTTTTCTGTCACTGGATAATAAAGATACCTTTTCCTCCAGTTCTCTAAAGATACATGTTCTTCCTTTTTTCCTTACAAGATCTCACAAGGAGCACCTTTACCCTCCATATTTCTATCAGCAGTCTGTTTATGACATTTTAGGTATTCTTTAAGATAGGCTTTATTGTGCCCCTCACTTCCTTCTGAATTCTCTCTAGCAGAGTCATTAATATCTATATTTCTATAACAATCTCTTTAAGTCAATCTACATTTGTTAAAATTTCATTTTGAAATGCTTTTTTTAGAGATTTTATTTATTTAGAAGTGAGAGAGAGCACAAGTGGAGGGGAGGGGCAGAGGGAGAGGGAGAAGCAGACTCCCACTGAGCAGGGAGCCTGTCACTGGGCTTGATCCCAGGACCCTGGGAGCATGACCTGAGCCAAAGGCAGATGCTTAACCAACTGGGCCACCCAAATACCCCCATTTTGAAATACTTCAAAAATTATTTGTTTAATCAACACATATTTCTTGATAGCCTAGTAAGTGCAACGCACTGTTCAAGAAATAGGGGACAGGGGCCCCTGGGTGGCTCAGTCAGTTAAGTGTCTGATTTTGATTTTGGCTGAGTCATGATCTCAGGGTCATGGGATCGAGCCCTGTGTCGGCTCCACACTGGACATGGAGCCTGCTTAAGATTCTCTCTCTCTCTCTGCCCCTCCCCCCCCTCGGAAAAAACAAATAGGGGACATAACAACCATCAATACAGAGAGTTCTTAAGCTCCTTAAGAACAAAACTAGAGGAGGCAAACAATTATATAATTTACAAGAAAATATCAAGTAGTTATAATGCTAGCTTGATTTGAATGGAACATTTTTCTATTGAATTTATATTTTTTCTATCATGATTCTTATAATTTTTCCAGCCTTTCCCCATTACCCAATTCTAAAACCACTTTCACACTTTTGGGTATTTTTATAGCAGCACCCCCCTCCCTGCTGTCAAAATCTATATTCATGTCCTATGGGTGTTCTAATAAATTAAATTCGTAGTTTAAAGTAACACACATTTATTTTATGACAATTCTGAAGGTCAGAAGTCCAAAATGAGTCTTTCTTAGGTAAAATCAAGGGGTCAGCAGGGCTGGTTTCTTCCAGAGGCTCTAGGAAAGAATCTGTTCTGTGAACCTTCCAACTTGTAGAGGCTGCTGAAGCCCCCTAGCCCCCATTTCTACTTCTGTTGTCACATCACCTCCTATGTCAGGGGGATCTCTGCCTCCCACCTATAAAGACACTTGTGATTGCATTGGCCATCCTGATAATAATTCAGGATAATCTCCTCGTCTCAAGATTTCTTACTTAATCGTATCTACAAAATCTCTTTTACTATATAAGGCAACATATTTGCAGTTTTCAGGGATTCAAATGTCGACAACTTCGAGGGCCATTATTAAGCCTACCATAGCTTGATATTATCCCTCATTGTGTTTTTTTATCTTCTAGTTTCAGTCGACTATGAAATGTAATTATGTTTTAATGGTTTGGAAATGTGGTATTATAAGTTTGTTACTGGCTATTTTAAGTAAGTTAAGTAAATAGTAATTAGTAAGTAGTAATTAATAGTTGAGCCATATTTTATCTAGCTAGTTCTATCTTTGTTGAATGCCAGCAGAAGATTTGGGAAGAGCCCTTGCACTGTGGGTTAGAATTTATTATATGTAAAAGAGTTTGAACCTATATGCTTGAAAGAGTTCCCAGATCCAATACAGACTCATTGTTTCTCTCAATAACTTTGCTAGAATCAGGTGTAGACAATTAATCATGTGATTACCTATCATACATATCATACATCCTGTGTCCTATTCTACTGTGAGCACCTCTATCTAGAAGGGAGTGGAAAAGGGACAGTGGCTCATTCACATACTTTTTGTAATAGGCTTGCCATAAGAGTAACTGTAAAGGCTGATGCTTATTATTCCCCAGGAAATTAGAAACCACAAAGAGAGAGTAATGGACTAAATCAGGAAGCCAACAAAGGCCTATTACAAATTAAGATCAGTTTGTCATTGTTAAGATAATCTCGGTTTACTTTCTATGCTTAATTTAGATCCACGTTGTAGAGCCAGCAACCATCCAGATGGTGGTAGTTCTTTGGGACCTGACATTATTTTAAAAGGTCACCACAGGCAAATTATAACTGGCACCTCATTCTTATCAGAGACCAAACATCTGTGAACCTGCTCCAATTTTGAATCATTGCTGGAGTATTTTCCTATGGTAGCTCATTGCCGACTTTCTTTCTGAACTATGTGAACTAATATTTTTCCTACTAAAAATTGTCACACATATTTATACACAGGCCCATAATGTTCCTAAAATTTTGTCACTTAAATTTGAGTCAAAAGATACTAGGTTTTTTTCATTTAGAAGCATGCCATAGATTCACTTACAGTAACATCAAATGTTTAAGAAATTTCCCCTGTGTAAGCTGTATTTCCTTTCCCGAAGTGTCGCTACATCCAGCAAAATTACAGCATTTACTCTGGCGCTTCAAAAGCATTGTGTAAACAAACAAACAGTGTGTGTATATATATATATATATATATGCCATATTATATATATATGCTATATTATATATATATGCTATGTTATATATATGCCATATTATATATATATTATATATATGCTATATTATATATATATATAATGTTTAAATTATATTTCAGAATTTCCTTTCTCCTTTCAATGTTAGAGAGTAAAAATGTATGAAATTATGAGTCAACTGTACACTCTCTCACATGTACTCTCATCCATGGATATGCAGATCCCTGGGTTTTCTGTTATATGTAGGCTTATACTACATGTATATGTCATGGGAAAAGGCAAGCTGGGGAATGGAAATGTATCTTTTATTTCACCACCCTGAAATTTTACTACCACTTTGCCACGCCTGTAAGAATTGATGCTCATACTGAGGATCCAGAGGACCTTAATTATGAGTGAAAGCTTAAATTATGCTCAGTATAGTTTTTGAATTTAGTGAATTTTATTGTTTTTTGCCTCCTTCCATACCCCTACCTGCATAATATTTAAAAACCCTGTTCAGTATGAAGTTCTTGTTCTGAACCCTAGCCCTATACCTAAGGTCTGGCTTTTTTGCTTGGTTTGTGCTAATAAACTCTCTCTCCACTTCTGAAGGGATGCTGTGACTTTAGCCCCTAGCCTTGTAAACATATTCCTTGATATAGACAACTCATCCACTTGACTTTTGAGTATAAGCCAGGTAGTAAAGATAATTCTCTATACTTTGGAATGATTACTGTCATTGTAGTTTGTTTACTAAAGGCAATCCAATGACTATCGATAGCAAAGAAAGCAGCTTTAGAAATCACCTAGGTGTGTTGTAAAAAAAAAAAAAATACGGATATCTGGAGTGGGGCCTGGGATACATTTTTATCTATAGTCTGAAGTGTAGCCTTATTTGACAGCCACAAACTACTCCTAGAATATAACCTCTGTGAAGGTACACACATACATATAACCTCTTGGTGGAATTCAACGACCATCCACTTCCCCATTTATAACTCCAGGTTTGAGGGCATAAACAGGCTACAGTGATTAAGTTACAGAGTTTTCAGACTAAGAAATTAGGGGGCCTTCCATATCAAGTGGTCATTTTTCTGTTTGGAAGACTTCTTTGGTTACTCTTCTCTCTTGGAACTCTTGGAAATGTGGATGGATCATCACCCATTTTGGAGGTGATGTTCAAACCACAATGAACTCAGATGCTTGGAAGAAAGACCTACCAGCATTATCATAGATCCAGATGGAAGGAGGCAGGAAGTAGATTGGTTAGGTTAGGTCTTTGAATTTTGTGGAAAAATGTTATTTTCTTCTTTTTTTTTTTTTTCTGTGATGGACTTTATTACTCATTAAAATGGTAACATTTTGAGGATCAAAATGATTTTGGGGACCAAGGATGTTGGTCTCTTTCTGGGCTCCAATCTAAGCTCACAAACAGTGTTAGAGTAGGAAAGCACAAAGAAATTTCAGGCCAAAACCTGGTCAATAACCCTGTTTTTTCGAAAGTGTCTTTCACATAATGATACCCATTGGGAACTAGTTGCATCTTTACAGTTGCACGACGATTTTAAGAATCTGAGATTTAACCATCTTTGTCTTTCTTAGACATTCAGCTAATGCTTAATATACTGTCTTATATTTATGTCCATTCTTTAATAAATACTTTTTGAATGAATAAAAAAATAATTTTCTTTATTGACTCCTTATGTGTAATGTTCCCGAACTCTTTAAAAAAGTGGCTTAATTCACTGAAAAAGCGAAATCATAATTTCCTCCCTAATTGAGCTCATCCTCTCTGTAATTTGCAGATAGGTAAGTTTCTATGTCTGGATTAGGATAGTCACGTATATAATCAAGCTCTTTTAGTGTTTGGCATCTGCCCAAGTGGAATTTCAAGTCTAATATTAAGAAAATGGATAGCTACATGGCTACATATAATCAAACCTCTGTTGCCTGGCCATAGCATTAATAAAAAAGATATCTGAAATATTCTGACAGGGTTCAGATTCCCGATTAAAAACAGACATACTTTGTGTTTATACATTAGTAATTTTGTTATTCACAGGAAAAAAATGATGACTCACCATTATGGTTAATTGGTAAACAGAGGAGAAGGAATCGTATGCACTTCTTTTGTTTTCTTTTTGAAGAAGGTAATTTTCTCCAACTTGAGGTGGTTGACAGCAGTGCAACAGATGTGGCCAATTTCATTTTTTGGAGTGGAAAGGGACAATGCAAAATATTTGGCTGTATAGTATCCTCATTCTGTGTAGATCATGGCCAGAATTTAAAATAAAATACAGTTGACCCTTGAACAACACGGGTTTGAATTGTGTGGGTCTGCCTATACAGCTTTTTTTTTTTTTCAATATAATATCGTAGTATAAGTGTATTTTCTCTCGTTTATGATTTTATTAATAACATTTTCTTTCCTCTAGCTTACTTTATCATAAAAATATACATACAAAATATCTTGACTATTTATGTTATTGGTAAGGCTTCTGGTCAACACTTGTCTATTAGTAGTTAAGTCTTTGGGAGGTCAAAAGTTATATGCAGGTTTTTGACTACACAGGGGTCAGCCTCCTTAACCCCCCTGTTGTTCAAGGATCAACTGTATATTAAAAAAAAATCTTCAGAACAAGAACTTGAATATTTAGGACGCTGATCTCATCGGTAATCAAAGTTTCACAGTGTGTGTTTTCTGGAAATGTTGTTTTTAAAGGTATCAACAGGTATTATTTAAGACAAAAGCTCTGTTGGCAAATATATTTGGGAAAAACTGGTTTAAATAAGTCAGACAAATTTCCTTATGGCAGTACTTCTCAGAAACTTAAAAATGTCAATTTAGGCTGTTATATATATATATAAACACACATGTATAAATAATATAGACACACACATATATAATAAATATATAGAGAGACCAGTTTCAAATGCATCTATTTTTTCTTCTTTTTAGAGAATCTTATGGAGTACGGTTCTGTAGACCATTCTTAAGAAAACTGACATAAATGGGCGCCTGGGTGGCTCAGTTGGTTAAGCGACTGCCTTCGGCTCAGGTCATGATCCTGGAGTCCCGGGATCGAGTCCCACATCGGGCTCCCTGCTCAGCAGGGAGTCTGCTTTTCCCTCTGACCTTCTTCCCTCTCGTGCTCTCTCTCTACCTCATTCTCTCTCTCAAATAAATAAATAAAATCTTTAAAAAAAAAAAAAAAAGAAAACTGACATAAATTCTTTCCCCAATTCGCCCACTAAGTCCTTAAGATGGCCATGGTGTACTAATATTCACTAATAAATAGACTAACTGGTATTTAACTAGTCTGAAAATGTTAAAAAATCTCAGATAAATGAATCATGTACTGGTTTCTATCTAAATTCTAGTTAATTTCATCTAACCTGTGGAAGAAAGTCATTATTAAAATGTGCTTTAATTTTATCCTAAAAATCTTTGTGTGTAAGAAGGAGGGAAAAGGGAGCTTTATTTTTACCCTGAAATTATACCAGGCTGTACCTCTGGTTAATAAAATACTTAGACCCCTGATGAAAGAAATAATTTTAATAACAATATTTGTCATCATTATTTTTATTTCTTCAGAAAGAGAATTGGCTTTTGGGTATTCTTCGACTAATTCCATCTGCCACCACAAAATTTGGACTTTGAAGCAAATGCATTAGGTATTTCCTGAATCACATCGCCAGATAATGAAAAGCTTCATTAACAATAGAAAGCTTTCTATACTCTCTGCCTCCCACTGGTTTAATATATAAAAGCTTGCACTACATACAGAAATTATATTTCCATTATCAAATCCATAAAGTTGCATAGCATGTTGTGTGAGAGATTTGAGGTCACTCTATCCATCAGGCAACAAGGGTTAGTGTTTGGATTTGACTCCCTTCTTTGCCTGATTTCAATTAAAAAGAAACAACAGCAACAATAGCAATGACACAAAACATTTCAAATCCAGTTTTCAAGTAATGATAGCTTGCATTTCTGCAAGAAAGCAAAGACGTTCCAACTGAAAACTCTGCTAACGTCTGCTCTAGCAATCTTTCAAATCCATGCAAGGCAGACAAAAACACCTATCTGAAAGGGTATAAGCTGAAAAATGAACTAGAAACTTGGGTAAACCTGCTATGGAAAATTATTGGATTGCATAACAATCGTAATCTATAAATAGGATTTAAGTGAGAAAGTCAGGCCAGGCGAAATGTTTTCCGACCATCCGCGGGTCTAATCTTCAGTTCTAAACTCTGGGAATTAAAAGGCCAAGGAAAGACATAGTAGATGGCTGAAGAACTATCTTGTCTGACATTGTTGAGTATTTCCTGTGTATCCTTTAATGGTAACTTTAAAATTGCTATTTATAAACTTTCTAATAACCTAGAAAATGGTTAAAATCTATTGTAGGAATTTGAATTACCTGAATAAAATGAGCATTTATCATGACCTATGTAAAAACTAAACTTTGCTAGATTATGTAAGAGTATATATGTCAAATTGTGTGAAATGGCCAATATTTTACTGTTTAAACTCAAAACAGTCAGTTTTATACTGTTTAAAATAATAAAATGGAAACTAAATGTTATAGTGGATAACAACTGCAAAGTACAATTTCATATTTTCTTTTTAGCTCTTTTTTTACTCTTCTTTTTTGTATCTTATTTCATGTAACTCAAAAAGCCAATTTACATTATCAGCACTCAACCTAGAAATTAGCTTATTGATAAAGTCAGCAGATAGTCTAGTTGTCTCTAATGAAACAAAGACTGCTTTGTTTCTATTTTTCTTTTTTTAAGATTTTATCTTTAAGTAATCTCTACACCCAATGTGGGGCTTGAACTTACAACCCTGAGATCAAGAGTCACATGCTCTACTGACGGAGCCAGCCAGGTGCCCCAAGACTGCTTTCTTAAGACAACAAAAGCATAACCTTATTGGACATATTTTGGTAAATTTTCCTACATTAAATTAAAGTCATCTGTTAATCAAGATAACCATAAACAAAGTTAAAAGACATGTGATAGACTTAAAGCAAATTTTTGTAACATATAATAGAGTCTATAACAAGGGATTATTAAACAAAATGTACAAAGAACTACAAATTAATAAGCAAACCCAGCAAACTGATAGAAAAATGGGCAAGGGATAAGAACAGGTAACCACAAAAGAATAAATACTAATGTCTAATTCTATAGTTGTTATAATAAATTACTATAAAGTCAGTGGCTTAAATAACATAAATTTATTATCTCATAGTTCTTGAGGTCAGAAGTCTGACACAGTTTTCAAAGTATTAAAATCAAGTCATCAGCAGGCTTTCTTTCTTTCTGGAGGCTCTTTGGGAGAGCCTGTTTCCCATACCTTTGGGTTTTTGGCAGAATTCTGTTTCTTGAGGTCACAGTACCAAGGTCCTCACTTTCCTGCAAGCTGTAAATTGAATCATTCCCAGTTTCTAGAGGATGCCACATTCCTTGAAAACTGGTTCCCTTCCCACATTTTTAAAACCAGCAATGGCAGGTGGAGTCCTCAGATCAGTTTTCTTTGACTCTTCTTCGATCTTTTATGCTTTTAGGAGCTCATGGGATTGGATTGGGAGAATTCAGATAATCCAGGATGATCCTCCCATATAAAAATCTTTAAAAAGTTTCTCTTTCTAGGGGTGCCTGGATGGCTCAGTTGGTTGGGCAACTGCCTTCAGCTCAGGTCATGATCCTGGAGTCCCGGGATCAAGTCCCGCATCGGGCTCCCTGCTCAGCAGGGAGTCTGCTTCTCCTTCTGACCCTCCCCCCTCTCATGCTCTCTCTCTCTCTCTCTCATTCTCTCTCTTAAATAAATAAATAAAATCTTTTAAAAAAAATTTCTCTTTCCATATAAGGTAACATATTCATAGGTTCTGGAGATTGGGGTATGGATATGAGGGGGACATTATTCAGCCTACCACAGCTAATAAACATATATTAGTTTAAATTCATTTGTAATCAGAGAATGTAGATTAAAACAACAAGATGATTGAATTGAATCCATTGAAAATGGCAAAGATTAAAAATGGATTTTTTTTTATTCCTTGAATTGGCAAAAATTAAAAACATGACAATATCAAATGTTCACTAGGATGTGGGAAAACAATATATTTATATACCACTGGTATGCACTGGTATAGGTAATAAACAAATGGCAGGCAGCCATGCTCATATATATAAATAAAATCTATATTTTTTTATGGATTTGTTCTATATTTGCTTATATTCATATAAATATTTCTTTAAATCCAAAAATCCATGAAAATCATCACAATGATTTCCTCAAGAAGAGAGAGTATAAAGGGAAGGTGACTTTGGGTAGTAACAAAAGTATTTTGTCTGTAGTTTAACATCTTTGAAAAAAATCCAGAAGTATAAAATAATAACAGGTCTTTATTGTGGAGTGAGATATAGGGTTTGTTTTTATCTATCATCTAACCATCTATCGATCTATCTATCTATCTATCTACCTATCATCTATCATCTATCGATCTATCATCTATCATCTATCTATCGATCTATCGATCTATCATCTACCATCTATCTATCTACCATTTATCGATCTATCATCTATCTATCATCTATCTATCAATCTATCTATCATCTATCATCTATCTATCACCTAAAATCTATCTATCTTCTATCATCTATCTATCGATCTATCGATCTATCATCTATCATCTATCTATCATCTATCAATCATCTATCATCTATCTATCGATATATCTATGTATCATCTATCTATCATCTCTCTACCTATCTATCATCTATTTACCTATCTTTCATCATCTATCATCTATGATCTATCTATGCATTTGAATTTTTTTTACTTGTAAAATAAGTATATCTGAAGACAAGAAATAGGAAATCTCTTCAGACTATATACATAAAGTCACCAAAATATATTATAGTAATCATTTAAAACAGGGGTCAACAAAGTTGAACTTTTGGGCCAAGTCTTGCCTGATGCCTGCTTACATAAATAATGTATATTATATTGCAAAACAGCCATTGTTAGCATATTATCTATGGCTTCTTTCCAGATACAATGGCAGAGCTGGGTCATTGCAATAGAGACCATATTACCCACAAGGCCTAAAATATATACTATTTGGCCCTTTTTTATCCTTTTTGCTTAGAAGGAACACCTTATTAGAATTGGCTAGGGATTTGCAGGACTAGAGCCCATTGCCTAAACATGGGTAGTCGGATTGCAGAATTATTTAGCATCAAGTAAATTAAGTCACACCTTGAAAGCAAAGATAATCATGATGTTTGGTTAAGAATAAGTGCTAGTGGAATAATAATAATAATTTTAAAAAGAATAAGTGCCAATGAAATTATTAAATGTATAAATAATATCTTTGTACTCAGTCACAGAGTGTTGTACTTAAAGGCATGTACTGAAAGGTAGAATTTTGTTTGGTTCCTGACTGGGGATAGCTCTTCAATCAAATAATCATAATCAATCAAATAATCATAATCAATTCAAGTAATTATGCTTCAGTGTGTTCATATAGAGCTCTCTACCTAAGTCTTTCACAAATACTTCTCATTTAAATTTTTTAGCCTATAACTCAATGATGGGACTAATATTCTCATTTTTTGGCAGTAGAAACAGGTTCTAAGAAATTAGGTGAAAGTATTTGTATAGTACCTGACATGAGGACTAGAGCTTTCACTACTTGTTACCCAGCGTGCATTTTTTTCTATATAATGTTTTCTTCTCTCTCAAATGAGGATAAGGAAAGTGAATATTTGATGGGTATAAACTGCTGCTTTTTTTTTTAAAAGACAAAGAACACTATATAAGGATATGGCTTTGTTCTAGAAAATAGAAAACTTGGAAATCATGTATATACCCCTTGTAAACCAAATGTTCCCAGCCCTCCCTAACCAATAGGTGCAATTGAGGTCATCTTTGGTTCTTTAATGCAGTCTTAGGAGCTTCCAGGTCCTAGTTGTTCACACAGAAGTTCTTATCTTTGTTATAATTCCCTACTAGTATTGCTGGTATTATTCATGTTGATCATAAACCAGTCTAAGCTTCTACTCACCATGGTGTTCCCGACACACAATCTCTCCCTTTGGGCACGAATGCAGGCTTTAATTGCTCTATTACCTTGCTTTATTTAGAGTCCAGCCAGTGCTGTCAGCTTCCAATTTCTCCCTCCAAGCCCAATACAGCATGGCAGTCTCTTGAAAAAGGGAAATAATATATCTCGCTTTCTTTTGGTGTTCTTGCAGTAGGCTTCCTAGAGCACCAAAACAAAAGCACTTTCTATTCACTCACTCTGTTCTTTTTCTCCTCAGGGTCTACAATGCCATCAGATGGTCAAATTGCTTCCCTCTGAGAAGGGAGCCAGATGCGGGGCTCGATCCCAGGACTCTGGGATCATGACCTGAGCCGAAGGCAGACGCTTAACAAATGAGCCACCCAGGCGCCCCAGATTGCTGGTTTTAATGTGGATGGGCCTCATCCAATCAATTGAAATCCTGAATAGAACAAAAGCCTGATCTCTCTAGAGCAAGGGGGATTCTCCAGCATACTGCCTTCTGACTTGAACTTAAACACTGACTCTCTTTTCTTTCTAGGACTCTAGCCTGGAAGTCTTTGGACTTGACCTTACAACATTGGCTCTTGTGTGGGTCTCCAGCCAATTGACCCATCTTAAGGTTTTTGAGTTACCAGACTACATAATCATGTGAGTCAATTCCTTAAAATAAACTTCTCTCTCTTTTTCTTCATTTCTTTTTCTTCTTCTTCTTTCTCTTTCTTTTTCTTTCTTTCTTTCTTTCTTTCTTTCTTTCTTTCTTTCTTTCCTTCCTTCCTTCCTTCTTTCCTTCCTTCCTTCCTTCTTCCTTCCTTTCTTTTTCTTTCTTTCTTTCTTTCCTTCTTTCTTTCTTTCTTCTTTTTCTTTCTTTCTTTCTTTCTTCCTCCCTCCCTCCCTCCCTTCCTTCCTTTTTTCTCTCTCTATCTCTCTGTGTATCTCTCTCTCTCTCTTTACACACACACACACACACACACACACACACACACACACACACACACACCCATGCTCATACACACAACATATCCTATCAGTTTTGTATCCCTGGAGAACTCTAATATATATGGCTCATAAAATGTGTTATTAATTAAGTATATTTACATTCAAAATTTCATGCCAGATATAAGTACTCAATAAACTCTTAAGCTACAACATTTAACAAGAAAAACATGACACATTATCTGGGAATCTTTCAACCATTAGGGTAAACAGATATTCTTAAAATGGATCCCAATGATCCCAGCTTCCTAATGGTATTCATCTCTGTGTAGAATCCCCCCACATTGTATCAGGATTAGTCTGTGTAACTAATAGAACACAGGAAAAGCAATATAGTGTGTTACTTCTGAGATTAAGTTATAGAAGGCACTGCATCTCCCATTTTGACTGCCTTCTCTCTCTACCCCAGATCATTTTGTCTGAGAATTGTGAGCAGACCTTATGGGGATACCCTTGTGGAGAATAACAGAGGCCTCTGTCCAATAGCCAGTGAGGAACTTTGAGTTCCTGGGGCATCTTGGTGGCTCAGTCGGTTAAACATCTGCCTTCAGCTCAGGTCATGATCTCAGGGTCCTGGGATCGAGCCCAGCATCGGGCTCCCTGCTCAGTGGGGAGCTTGCTTCTCCCTGCTTCTCCCCTCCTCATGCTCTCTCTCTCAAATAAGTAAACAAAATCTTAAAAAAAAAAAAGAAACTTTGAGTTCCTGCCAATAGCCATGATAGAAAACTTGGGAGTGTATTCTCTAGTCCCACACAAGGTTTCAGATGACTTCATCCCAGATGGACTTCTTGACTGCAATGTTATGAGAAGTTCTGAGACAGAATCTTATAGTTAAGCTGCTCCTGAATCCCTGACCCTCTGAAAATTTGTGAGATGATAAATATATAGGTTTTAAGCTGTTGACATTTTGGGGTTAATTGTTACACAACAATAGATAACTAATACGGATTTTGCTACCAGGTATGTGTTGCTATATAACAAATACCTAAAAATACAGGGGTGGCGTGGAAACTGGGAAGTGGACAGAAGCTGGAAAGACTTTGCCGAGAACATTACTGGAAGTTTAATGCATCTCATGGCCTTCAAAGAGGCTGACAGTGAAGGCCTAAAGGAAGGATGACTATCTTATGGGAAACTAGTAAAAAGGGAATCCTTATTATACACTGACAGAAAGTTTAGCAACACTTCAGTAAAGTGGAAAGTAGAAAACCGACCTACTGAACAGCATAATTTAGATCAGGAGAACTCCAGCCAGAAGATGCTACCTGGTATGTTCTTGAGCTTATTGTAAAATGCAGGAAGAAAAGGATAAGCTAATGAAAAAGTGCTGAACAGGAAGGAACTGGAACTTACTTGATTGATGGTCTGGAATGCTTAGAGGTTTTTCAGGCTACAAATAGTGCTAAATTAATATATGGCTTCTTAGCAAAGAGTGAATTCAGTCACCATCAGGGGGGGAAATAAAGTCTTCTAAGATAAAGTAGAGGGTGTACCATTGTTCAAACCTTAGAAAAACCGAAGTTGAAATTTCAGAGTACTACTGAGTCAGATAAAGGGTTTTCTGAAGATGTTAGGATATAACTCACAAATCCCTTCAAACAACAGGGCCCTGAAGAAGTTTAAGGGAGTATCCCTTAGTGGTTTTAGCAGCTCAGGTCGAGAAGGACTTACTTCGAAAGGATTTGTGACTGTGGTTTTTGTTTAATGGAATGAACCTTAACAGGATTCAAGGAGACCAAAATATTTTTTAAAGAAAATTATATTTGAAGAATCACAGAAAGCTTGACTGAAAGAGAGTAGAAAATGAAAGCCTTTGGATTTTCAAGCTTCTGCAAACAGGAAGCAGCTGTAAACACAAATTTCCTTTTTGTGAAACATAAAGGATAACTCTGCACAGAACAAAGATCCCAAAGGGTGGACCCCAGAACCAGAGTAACTCATTTACAAGCAGGAATTGAACTGAGTTTTAAGGAAAGAATTTTCATTGCTTGCCTGGATGGATTTTAGAATAGCTGTGCATCAGTGAGTGTGCCTCCTGTTTCTCCAATTTTTGAATAGGAGTTCTTAGAGTAGTTCTCCTGTGCCTGCCCCGCCATTGTACATTGGGGGGGGTGTGTCTATGGGGGACAGGATCATATGTCTCTTTAGTTCACAGGACTCCAAATTGAAAGGATCCCAACTCAAGAATCTTTTCTTAAGGAATTGCGTACGAGTAGACCTCCCTCTACCTGGACCTGATTAGACGACAAGATTCTGGATATCACACTGAAGCTGTAATGGGGTTAGACTCAGGGGCCTTGGAGAAGGGTGAGAATATTTTGCATGTAGGATAGACATGAATTATTGGTGGAGAGGGCAGACTGCCTCCAAGATAGCCCCCATGGCCTGGAATTCAGACTGTATTGTAGTCCAGTCCCACACTGTAACAAGGTTGGGCTATGTGAGAAATTTTTAGAAATAATGGTGCTTAACTTCTTTTTTTTTTTTTTAAGATTTATTTTTTTTTTGGTGGGGGGAAGGTCAGAGGGAGAAAGAGAGAATCCTGAAGCAGGCTCCACACACTCGGGGCTGGATCCCAGGACCCTGAAATCACGACCTGAGCCAAAATCAAGAGCCCACTGCTTAACCAACCGAGCCACCCAGGTGCCCCAATGGTGCTTTAGTTCTAACATAGATTACATTAGACACTGTGCCTTTCATTTTGCTGGTCTCTCTCTCTCCCTTTCCCACTAACCCCTTCCCTTAGATCACTTGTTCTCGGAAAGTTAGCTGTCATGTCATGAGCAGCATAACAGAGGGTCCATGTGTTGAGGTAACTGGGGCCTCTGAGCAACCCCCAGTGAGAAAGTGAAGGCTGCTATCAACAGCCACATAAATGTGCTTGGAAATGTGTCCTACAGTCTCAGTCAAGCTTTCTGCTGACATCAGCCTAAACATTGACTACAACCTCCTGAGAGATGTCAGAACCATCCAGTTAAACCACTCCCTGCTGCCTGACTTCCCTTCTCAGAAACTATGATAAAATAAATGTTCTTCTGTATTAAGCTGTCAAGTTTTGGGTGTAATTTATTATATAGCAACAAATAGCTAATACAATCATTCAAGTGTTTATTGATATCTTAGTAGATCTCCTACTTAGTATAAGAAGCTGTCAGATATAATGACACTTAATATCTGACCACTATATCAATCAGGACTCAATGCTGAACGTAGAAATCACTGTAGGAATTATCAACTGCAAGAGTTTTAACAGAAAGAAATAGGTGCTTAGAAATACTTTGGAAAACTTCAAGTACATGGTCAAGTTAAGACCTTCAGGAGCTACTGATTTTGATTTGATTTGATTTTTTTTTCTTTTTGTTGGTGCCAGGAGTTAAAAAAACACACCCCTGTTGCTGAATGATGCAGATGGGGTAGAAAAGCCACCACCATAGCTACTGCTACTGCTACTGAGGTGTGTCTGTCTGGTAAGATGGAAAATGGACGCAAGAATGTCCCTGCAGAAAACAGCACATGGCTAATAACCTTGCACATTAGTGTAATCAACGAGGTGCCAAACACGTGGCTTCTGCCTCATTCCTACTCTCTAGTTCTCAAAGTAAATCCAACTAGTGGAAACTCATTCTCTTCTGGAATCTTAGTGGCCAGGAAGTCTAGGAATGTCCTTAGCTTTCTGATTTCTTCAGCTTGAAAGGAAGTAGAATGGAGGTTGAGAGAGAACCAATTCTCACTCTTCCCCGGACTGCGCTCACAAGGGTTTTACAAGCTTAATGGAATGACAAGATTAACATAATGTGACAAAATTAGAGATGGGGCATGTCCTAAACGGAGTGTTACAGCTTAAGTTCAATAGAAGATCAGAAAAAAGGGAGATTAGAGTATAATGGAAAATTCAGAGAAAGTTTCATGTAAGAACTCAAACTTCAGCTGAAGCTTAAAAAGATGGGAGGAATTGAACAGAAAAAAAAAAAAGGTATTCAATGCAGGTGGATGTCAGGAGTAAAGGCCTGGATTAATGCAGATGGCAGCAGGTAGTTAACCTGACTCTAACAAAGAATAAATAACGCCAAATGGTAATAATAGTGGACTTTGAAATATAAAGAACTTTAAAATTGGAAATCAAGTTCAAATACATTGCATATGAGTATGCATGTTCTAAATGTCCCCAACACATATCTATAGATGATGTAAAATTATGGATGCCATTGTTATTCAGTAAATTTGTTTTTTGCCAGATGATGATGGCACCTCAACTGAACTACAGAAAGAGACATGTCCACAGATATCTCAACATTTTCTTCCCCTTAGTCCCAGTTACACATGCGCAGTCACTGGCACAGTTTTAAACCTTGTTTTGATTCCTTTATTACAAAAAGCTTTCCTTGAACCCTCTAATCTTGCCACTTCCTTCCCTATTAAGAGCTATGCTTTTCTTCATATTTTCCTACCTAATGCCTGTGGTCCTGTTTCTCAGTGGACAATTTTGGCAATGTCATGTGAACTTGTCTGAGTAGTGCATATACCTAGAAATAGCCTCCTCATTTAGATCAGATCTTCATCCCTTTTGTTATATTAATAATAATAATACTCATCACTTTTGAGCCTGTGATGTGTATTTCAGGAAAGGTATTAGAGGCTTTCCAAAAACTTTAAATCCAAATGTTTTTCTTTCCATTTCATAGATGAAGGAACCAATGTGAATAATTTAATACCAGAGCCTGTACTGTCATCTTTCCACTGTATCACAAATAGTAGAACACAAAATATTTCCTTGATGTCATAGTATCTCAGATCTCACAGCTTACAAAGTATTGCTGTTGTTCATTTTCTCATTTGATCCTCAGAATAAGCCTGAGAAATGAGAAAGTTAAAGACTTCCTCTTCCTTTTTTTTATAGGTTGGAGGCACAACTAACTTCCAAGTCACCTGCCCTAGCAAGTTGAGTGTTGAATAACCATTATTATATTTTGATCAAGTCATAGATGAAGAAAATCTTTATTCCATATACATTAAATAGATAGATACATAGATTAACTGATAGCTAAATAGATTCATTTAAGGATTTGAAGGTTAGAGAATTGAAAGTTTGGAACTTTTTTTTAAGGTTTAATTTATTTATTAGAGAAAGAGAACGAGCCAGGGGGAGAGGCAGAGGGAGAAGCATGCTCCCCATTGAGCAGAGAGCCCAATACGGGGTTCAATCCCAGGACTCCAAGATCACTATCTGAGCCGAAAGCAGATGCTTAACAGACTGAGCCACCCAGGTGCCCTGAAAGTTTGGAAATTTTCTAATATCACAAGGAATATATATATAGATTCTGTTTCAATAGAAACCAATAAAATATAGCCATAAAGCTGTTTTTCTTATATAACTGTTTCAGTGTTGGTGACAATTATTCATAATCCTCACCTGTACCTGAATGTCACACA
Organism: Callorhinus ursinus; assembly: GCF_003265705.2. Classification (NCBI taxonomy): domain Eukaryota; kingdom Metazoa; phylum Chordata; class Mammalia; order Carnivora; family Otariidae; genus Callorhinus; species Callorhinus ursinus. Next base: position 22,708,621 of record NW_027397063.1, read on the forward strand.
TCACATTCTGGACAAAGGAAACAAATCAGACATCAGTCGTCTTTCTGAGTTTCTAACCAATCACTACTGTCTTCTGTTAATTAATGCACTATTTTTAATGGTGCAAGAGTCAAAAGAACCCCCCCCCCACAGTTATCTACTGCTATAGACCTCAGAAGGGTATTTTTCAGCCAACTTATAAATGTATGTTTACATTTATGTTGGAAGATGAGTTTTCTACGGGGTTCACTATACACAAGATAGTTGTCTTTGAAAGTGTTAATGCCTGAGGCAAACTAAGAAAATAAAATTTAACTTCAAATTTAAAAAATGGAATTTTGATTATTTGTCAGGATGTGGGAAAGAATTACAACTTCCTAATGACCTCTAGTTCTCAAATTTCATCTTTTTAGCAATTAGATTCCACAACCAGCCTGTCCTCTTATGATCAAGAAACAAAAATTTATGCCTATGTAGCATCAAAAATTCCTTGGTTATAATCAAGAGGAACATAAAGGTGAACATTTTCATTAGTGCATGTCATGAACATTGTAGAAAAAAGAATTATAACCCATCCCAGTCCAATCCATCTTCCCTGAGGAGCTGCTTAAGGGAGGGGGGTGGGGGCAGAAATCCTTGGTATTTTAGTTACTCTAACTCCTTGAAATAAGTTCTAAAGTTGCACAACAAAGTTCTTAAGGAATAGCAAGGCTGCTTGACCTCAGAGCCAGGTGAAAAAATTTCTAAGTTAGAGACTAATGATTTTAAATTAGGATTAATGTATTCAATTCTAAAATCAGTGCTATTGATTGAAATCCAAGAGATAGATGTGAGACTTAAGCCTGGAGAAAGACAGTTAATACATTTTTCCATATATTTAATTAATCATGGTCATTACAGGACAAAGAATTAAAAATAATACATCACTTGTCTAGGCCTTATTGAACACTTTATAATTACATGAAATTTATATGAGAATTCAAATATTTTGCTTTCAAATTACAGGGAAGGAAATTTGTAGCTTAACCATGAAAATTAAAAGTTGTTGGGAAAGAATCAGTAGTTGGCTCAATAATAATATATTACTACTTCTGTAAAGACCACAGAATCACCTTCTAAACTAATAGAATTATTAGTAGATATCCAAGTTGTTATTGTGTATGTGTGTCTTTCTCAAATGAGTAAATTTTCAAGTTGTCAACTCTGAAAACTGTGTTGAAGAAAATTAGATTTTCTTAACTTGTGGATTTAATTACTATAAATTTGATGTTACATAGGGCAGAGCATTCTAGATTACTGTTTGCTTATCCTTGTTGATATCTATAGTTTTCATTATACTAGAATAATTTTTAAAAGCTGAGAAAGGATCTGTTCTATTTTGTAGAATACAGAACATTTACTGATCAACTTTGTGTGAGACACTTCACACATTTCACATCATCTCATTTAATCCTCACAATCACACAAACGATCTTTCATGGTAGGTATCACCTTCCTTGCTTTACAGTTTGAAAAAACTAAACTCAAGATCATGTAGATGGAATTTGACTGAAAGCTAGTTATACCTAAATTTTGCCTAATTTTCAGTTTTGGGAAGATTGCATATCTGAGTTAAAATTCTCATACTTCCCTGAATCCACCCCCTTCTTAAATCCTCTTATAATTGTTTGGTGGCCTGAATTTATCCATGGAACTCGCTTTGATCAATGGAATTTTGGCAGGCATGATATAAGCAAGGCTTGAATTGAGGTTCCACGATGGGACTTGATCTTTTGGGTCTCCATCATTGCCATAGAATAATATATCTCATTCAGCCTTTTGGTTCCAGGAAGAAGAAGAGAGACATGAGGAGCATAACCTCCCTAGTTAAGTTGCCCAAAGTAAGCCAGTAAAGAATAGAACTCTCTTGGACCAGCAAATTGCAGATGAGTAAGTCCATTCAATCCAGCTAAGTTTAGCCTAGACCAACTGTGTTTAAGAAGATTCAAATAAATAAAATCAGAAATTAAAGAGGAGACATTATAGCTGATAACACAGAAATACTGAGGATCATGAGACTACTATGAACAATTATATATCCACAAATTGGACAACCTAGAAGAAATGGATAAATTCCTAGAAACATATAACCTACCAAGACTAGATCATGAAGAAATAGAAAATCTTAGACTAATTACTAGTAAGGCTATTGATGTCCCAGCAAAGAGAAATCCAGGACCAGATGGCTTCACTGATCAATTTTACCAAACGTTTAATGAAGAATTAATGCCAGTTTTTCTCAAACTTTTCCAAAAAATAGAAGAAGGAACACTTCCAAAGTCATTTTATGAGGCCAGCAATACCCTGATAGCAAAGTAAGACAAGGACACTACAAGAAAAGAAGATTACAGGCTAACATCTCAGATTATATACATGTAAAAATCCTCAAAAAAAATGTTAACAAACAAAATTCAACATTACATTAAAAAAATCAAACACTATGATCAGGTGGGACATATCTCTGAGATGCAAGGATGATTCAACACATGCAAATCAGTCAGCATGATGCACCATATTAACAAAATGAAGGATAAAAAAATCATATGATAATCTAAATAGACATAGAAAAAGCATTTGGCAAAATGTAGTAGTTTTCATAGAACACTTCTCAACATAATAAAAGCCATTTATAACAAGACCACTGTTAACAAACATCAAACACAATGGGGAAAAGCTAAAAGCTTTTCCTTTAAGATCAGGAACAAAATATGAATGCTCACTCTTTCATTTCTATTCAACATAGTATTGGTAGTCCTACCAGAGCAATTAGGCAAGAAAAAGAAATACATACATACAAACTGAAAAGGAAGTAAAACTTTCACTATTTGCAGATGACATGATATTATATTATATTATATTATTATATTAAGACTCCATCAAAAAACTGTTAGAATTAATAAATTCAGTAAAGTTGGAGGATACAAAATCAATATACAAAAATCGGGTGTATTTTTATACACTAACAACGAACTATCAGAAAGAGATATTAAAACAATCCCATATGCATAAAATAGTATTGAAATGAATAATATTTAGAAATAAATTTAATCAAAAAGGTGAAAGATCTGTACATTGGAAATGTGTAAGACATTTATGAAAAAAATTGAAGAAGACACAAATACATGTAAAGATATTCCATGTTCATAAATTGGAAGAATTGATATTGTTAAAATGTCCATACTACCCAATGCAACCTACAGATTCAATGTAAACCCCATCAAAGTTGCACTGGCATTTTTTTCAGATATAGAAAAAACAATCCTAAAATTTGTAGGGACCCATAAAAGACCCCAAATAGCCAAAGGTATCTTGAAAAAAAGAAACAAAGCTAGAGGCATCAGGCATCCTGATTTCAAACCATCTATTTCAAGCTATCGTAATCAAAACAGAATGGCATAAAAACAGACACATAGATTAATAGAACAGAAAAGAGTCCTGAAAGAAACCCATATATGCTCAATTAATTTATGACAAAGAAGCCAAGAATGGGTAATGAGGAAAAGATAGTCTCTTCAATAATGGTGTTGGGAAAGTGGATAACCACATGCACAATAATGAAACTGGACCCCTAACTTACACAATACAAAAAATCAACTCAAAATAAATCAAAGCCTTGAACATAAGACCTGAATCCATCAAACTCCTAGGAAAAAAACATGGGAAGTAAGCCTTGTGGTATCGTTCTTGGTAATGATTTTTTGTACTTGATACCAAAAGCAAAGTCAAAAAAGCAAAACAAAATAAAAATAAATAAATAAATAAACAAACAGGTCTACATCAAACTGAAAAGCTTCTGAACAAGAAAGAAAATCATAAGAAAATGAAAAGACAAGTTATGGAATGGAGGAAAACCACATATCTGAAAAGCAGTTAAAATCCAAACTATACAAGAGACTCCTACAACATAATAGTGAAAAATAAAAAAATTAAAATTAAAAATTAAAAATGGACAAAGGACCTAATTAGACATTTTTTCAAAGAATAAATACTAATGGCCAATAGCTACATAAAAAGGTGCTCAATAATACCAATCATTAGGGAAATGCAAATCAAAACCAAAATTAGATAGCATCTTAATCCTGTTAGGATAGCTATCATCAAAAAGACAAGAGATAAGAAATGTCAGGAAGAATGTGGAGAGAGGGATTCTTTACACGTTCTTGGTGGGAATGTAATTGGTACAGCCACTATGGCAAATGGTATGGAGATTCCTCAAAAAATTAAAAATAGAACTACCATATAATTCAAAAACCCACTTCTGGATATGTATCCAAAAGAAACAAAATCACGATCTCAAAGTGGTATCTATACTCCCATATTCACTGCAGCACTACTCACAATAGCCAAGGCACAGAAACAACCTAAGTATTCATCAATGGATGAATGGATCCAGAATTTATATATATATAATATTGTTCAACCTTAAAAAAAAAGGAAACTCTGCCTTTTGCAACAACATGGATGAAACTGGAGGACATTATGCTAAATGAAATAAGCCAGACAAAGACAAATATTATGTGGTATCACTTATATGTGGAATCTAAAAAAAAAAAAAAAAAAAAAAAGTCAAATGCATAGAACTAGTCTAATGGTAGTTGTCATGGGGCTGGGGTGTGGGGGGGAAATAGTGAGAGGAGGGTAAAAGGGTACAAAGTTCAGTTAGAAGATGAGTAACTTCTGAGTATCTAATGTATAACAGGTGACCATAGTTGATAATACCATATTGTATAATAGAAATGTGTGAAGAGATTACAACTTAAACGTTCTCATCCAAAAAAAAAAAAATAGATAAATATGTGAGGTGATGGATGTGTTCATTAAGTCAGTGGTAGAAATCCTTTCGCAGTGTATAATGAATCCTCATGTACACTTTAAATATCTTACAATTTGCTTTGTCAATTATACCTCAATAAACATTCTAAAAAAGAGTCAGAAAGGCCGGGGTGCAGGTGACAGATTAATTTTTTCAACTGGGAAGAGTTCTTAGTGACCTCTATCATAAGTCTAGGGCAAAAGTTCAGAAGTGGAAGGAAAGAAAGGATACTATCCCACAATGCAATGCAGTGATTTCTCAGTACACTCCTGAGTGTACACACATTAAGAGGAAGTACCCCCAACTGGTCTTACACTATCCTTGTAAACACTGCTGGGAGAGGTATCATTACTGACCAGACTCCCCTTTGTACTTGAAACAACCACAGATGGTTTGGATGTTCCATCAGGGATTGGCAAACTGTAGCCCATGGACCCATGGGCTCACTGTCTGTTTTTACAAGTAAAATGTTATTGGAACTCAGTCATAGCCATTCATTTGTTATTGCTAGTGTTGCCTTTGTTCTGTAAGCATACCTGAGTAGTTGAGACAGATCTTATGGCTCCCAAAATTGAAAATATTGACTATCTGGCCTGTTTGGGAAAAAGTTTGTGTACCCTTGCTCTAAGGTGCTGTAGGAGGGCAAGGCTGGAAGACGTGGGACCAGGGTAGGGAAGTAGTGCTAAGGGTGTGGAGAGATGGCAGCATGTATGTGTGGTTGTGGTTGGTATTGTGGCTGTAGTGATTGTAGTTAAAAAATGGGAAAGGAGAAGTGATCACAGGGAATTCAGAGTGGATCTATTTTCAGATTTGAGGCCAACTCTTCTGTCATTTGCTTGTTGCAGAAAATTATTTCTTGGCTTACTTTCTTTAATAAAGCTTTATTTTGTGGCAACATGCTTACAATGCTGGGGTCATCTGAAAGATTTTATTTGATATCCAGCTGGAAATCTGAGCCAAGACTAAGGAGACCTTCTTAAAAGGTAGTCTGTCTCAGACTCTATTCTCTTTAAAATATCATGTGTGTATGGGTGTGTGTTTTAAAGCTATTTCTCAGACACTGTCCCAATAGTACATATATATGTGGATCTAGATGAAAGTGTGTAATTTATTACAAGGTATATGCTGCCTGACCATACATAGGGGCACTGTCATCTACGCATCTCTTGGTCCTGACAAATCCCGAAGGACCAAATACCACCATTCTGTCCACTTCAAAGTTCCTCTGAGTTCTTACTGTTCAGATTACAGGGGTGGCTAAATCCCCTTTTCCATTTGCTTGTCTTTTGTCTGTTTTCACAGTCCTCCTGGCTGTGTAATCACTCATTCTCTCTCATTCATCACAGCTTTTCCTGGTCCTGACTACACTATCTCCCCATTTTTGTCACGGTGCACTGGTACATTACAAATACAATTAAACCTCTTATGGTACTGCAGCTTTTGGCCAACACATCCCAGCTTCAAGGTTGAAAGATTTCTGATATTACCTCTGATATCACTTCTTTCCCATTTATCGGCAGTGCCCGGACTAATGCAGTAGTGTTGCATTAATTAAAGGAAGCATCTAGTAATACTGCTGTTTTTGCCAGTCTGACACTGAATTGGGAGCCTGATGCCTGCTCGTGTTTTAAGAACCATTTATCACCCATGTCATCCCAAAGCAGCCAGCTGTCTGAGCCAAGCCTCATTTGCATTTCATCAACCACGGGCTCTCTTTCCCCATTTCATTCTCAAGTCTTTGTATAGCAGCTCCAGTTTTTTTTTAAAGCACACTTTTCAAAGAAGAAGCTTAGCTAAAATTAGTATGCTACGTAGAAAGATGATTTGAATACCAGACACAAATCTCCACAACGATTGTGGCCAAAATAAGGAACAGAGACTGTGTATTGGATTTGCTCTTTCTCTTGGGGAGGTGGGGCGAGTTGTAAGGACTGCCCCACTCCCCACCGTTATCACGTGAATCTCATCAATATTCAGACTCAATAGCAAACATAAAGATTCAATTTCACTTCTGTTTATGAAAACAATTTTTACAGTAACAAATGAAATGCATTTGATCCAATTTCATCCTTCATTTTGTACATGGCCCACTGTTCTCATCACTGTCTCCAATTGCACACTGTGGAGCCTTTTTTTCGACCCACCAAAGCTTTTTAAAGATATATCTTCACAATGGCTCAAAATTTCCCAAACCAGAGAAAATCAACTCATGAAACTGCATTTTGCAACTATTTTGTAATAAGTTTTGTGCTTGTCTTCATAATTCTGAAACCTGTGTAATTAATGCACACATTTTCCTTTTTCATATGTAAGACTTTGACATATCATTCTTTTCTATTTATTTATCCACTTCTAATACCTCTTGAGAAAATTTAGGTTTTTTTTTCCCTTTCAAAGCAAAATAATACTTCTCCATTTCCCTGAATCATCTTCATAATACATATCTTTTCATTAAGTTTATGCAGAGTTCTGTATGTGTGTGTGCATGTGTGTGTGTGCGTGTGTGTATGTGTATGTGTATGTGTATGTGTGTGGAGAGAGAGAGAGAGATTATGTTAACTCACTGTGCATAGACTTGCCCACTCTCAATGTTTTGCCTAAACTGAATCTCTGGTGATCATTTTAAGGGGTAATCATACCCTTTTATGTTCTTGCTTCTTAACCCAGATGGTCAACAACAGTGGACACCTGTCTCTTACTGAGACCATATGATAAAGGTCATTTAACAGCCTTTCCTGGTAATGCTCTGTAGTCCCTGCGGGTTTGGTTTCAGATTCCATTCAGTGGCCTAGAAACTTGAAAGCTCTGTATCTATAACTAATCCTTTGGGATTTTTAGTCCTCAATAGGTAATTATTTCAACAAGTTTCTCTCTGAAAAGAAAGCAGTCTTTTGGAATTCCTATTAAATTGAATAGGAAAATAAAAACTTTGTATATACTAATGTTAGTTTACACCCAAAGCATATTTTAAAATTAACATGATTTAAATTTTAGTCAGCTACACATTCCACAAATACTCTTTAATAAACTCTGTAATAGGTTCTAATTTGATTTTAGGATAAGTGTTTTTTGATTTAATAGTATGTACTTGATAATCTTTCAATCTGTTCTCAAAACACCTTGCATTTTTAAAGCAGCAAAATGTGTTTCAGGAGGGAAAATTATGTTCTAGAATCCTTTCTAATTTAACCAGGATACTATAATTTATTGCATAAACAATATGAGTTTATTTTCCATTGACTTGAAAATCCCATGTTGATAACACTGAAGTGACATTTATCATTTAAATAGTAAACCAGTTTCCTGTAGCTTATGTGTTGCCATATATTCACAAAGATTAATTTATTCTTTTATGTTTTTTTCCTGTCTTCTTCTAGTGCTTTTATTTTCTATCTATTTCCCTTCAGATTTATGAACTAAGACCTTAATGCTTGAAGTTGAAACTTTCTCCCTTGGCTTTCACACTTGTAAATCTTTTTACATTACAACACTTCCTGCCATATCGAAGGATATTAAAATACGTTCACATTTGTATAGATGGATTGTTTCATTAATAACATTTTTGTAAACATTTTTCCTTTCACTACTTTAATTTGCTTTTGTATTTTTTCATGATCCATGCAATATCATGGGGAATAAAGGCTTCTGACATCAAGAAGAATGGATTTAATGAAACCAGATTTTTTCATTTCTGAGTAGATTATTGTCTCTTTTTAGCAAAAAACATAATAAAAGTCTAATGGAAGATGTCTACTGGTGGTCAAATGGATTGTTTTAAACACTAATTGAGTATGTATGTGGAGTCATTTTTTTCAGATAAATTTTTGTTTTAGAATTGTTTTGGAATGACAGAAAAGTTATAAATATAGCACAGAGAACTCCCATTTACCCCACACCCAGTTTCCTCTCTTATAAACAACTGACATTTGATAGGGTAATTTTGCCACACTAAGGAATCAATATTGATATACTAAATTGACTTAAGTCTGTACTTTATTGAAACAGATTTTCTTAGTTTTTTTTTTTTTTTTAACCAAATGTCACAGGACCATTCAATAAGAGAAAAATTTCATGGTGTATATCTATAAGTTGACCACCTCCAAGAAAGGAGGGTGGGTGGTGTTTAAGAGTCTATCTGGAAAAAAAGAGTCTGTCTGAGCTGGAATTTTGAAGTTCACAGTTCTAACCTAAATCCATTAGCCATGTGATCTTAGTCAAGATACTTTGTCTCTCTGTCTTAATCCCTTTATGTAAATGTGAGTAAAACAATAATGCTTCTCTCCCAGAGTGGTATTGAGCATTCAATTAAATGTTGCAGATAAAAGTTCTTAATGCAGCATCTGGAACATATTAAGTTCTCAATAAATGTACTCAATAAATGTTGGCTATTTTTCACTATATTGCTAAATTTGAAGGCTGGGGAAAAGGTAGTAGCCTGAGAGTGTTCAGAATGACAGAATGTTTGTGTTGCTTCAGACTGATCAGTATCTTCACACACACAACGAATATTCACCTCATTTTCAGGTATAGGTCACCAGAGGAGATACCTGATCTACCGAATGGCCCAACAGGTATCCAGCAGTGAAAAACAAGTTAGAAAGGGAAAATCCTGTTCTAGCTGGTTTGGCTATAATTGTGGCTGAGTTTTTCACTTTTAGTAAAATAATAGTGATGTTTTGATCTTTGAAGTTTACTCTTCTCAAAACATCTAGGGATTGTTGTGAAACAGGGAAACTAAAGAGACCCCATGAAAAGCTGCTTTATTCCCTCCTTTTCCTGCCTCCATTCTTGCTAGGACCCACACCCCCACTTTCTACACACACCAAATAGAACAGTAATGTATGTCCTTGTAAAGGCCAAGGATTTCATGATTTCTTTGGAGTCTTCCAGCACAATAGATAACATCTAGGGAGTGACCAGATGGAGTCATTGAGAATGTTTTCTAAGACCACGGACTCATCAAGACCCCTGGCTCCAGGGCGTATGTAACTTACGGAGGACACTAAACACTCGCCTTTGTTCCTAGATTCCTGAGAAGACATATGCACTGGACCACCATCCTCAATAAAAACCGTGGGCCCCAAGCAAAAAGACTTCCTTTCCTCTCCCCTCAACTTCCGCTCCCCTCCTCCCCTCCCTTTCCCTCTCTCCTCTCCGGTCTCCAAGATGCTCTGTCTCTATCTACACTCTCTTAAGGTCTTCAATAAACTCTACTTACTTCCTTTTGGCTCAAGTTTCATTTCCATCCTATGCAAAGCCAAAGGACACTGTTGGCTGATCCTGTGGAACCCCCTCTGGGTCTTTGGAACCAGCCAGCCTATTCAGTTGTGGAAATGAATATTAAAATTTCTGACAAAATGTGGAAAGATTTTTTTTTTCTCCAGTAAAGACTGTGAGAGTAGCTACTTTGCCTTATACATAGAGGAAAGTGTGGTCCAGGCATTCCCCAAAATCTACCATGAATGAACAAGTCTTTAAATTTACTACTGTCTTGCTATTTGTAACATAGAGGCTCAGAAAAAGATCTTCTTAAAAAAGCAAACAAAAAACTACCTTTGTTTGAGGAAATAAGAGAAAAAACAAAATAAAAAGAACCAAAACAAGAGTTTTAACCGGTAGTTTTGACAACGGCATCAGATTGAAGGATGCAAACGTAGATTAGTTTTAATTCATCAAAAATCAAAGAACAGTTATAGTTAACAATGAGTCAAAAAAAATGGTGTGTGCATTGTGGGGAGGGAATTAGGCAGGGATTCAATAGCCATTCAGACATTTTTCCAACAGCAAGATCTTTACAAATTGTGCATTGGGAATAAAGATTTATAAATTAAGAAACCCAATATACAGTCTACATTAGGGTAAATGCTGCTCTGTGCACACCGATGGCCATTTGAGCATGGCTTTGTGCCTTGTCAGTCATCACACTGGGTGATAGAAATAATAAGAATGCGCATGAGGCATTGTGCTAATGATAATACTACCAAAAAGAGCAAAAGAAAGGCCATTACTTTTAAGTAAAACCTAACATAATCAAACATTATTCATATTTAGATTTTATAACTATACATTTATAACTGTAAAGAAGAACCTATATTATTAAAATTTCTGTAGTTGAAAAAAAAACTTGTTATTGCAAATCTGAATTTCTCTAGCCTGTAAATTGACTTCATATGAGTTGATTATTATTATTATTATTATTTGGCAACATAGAATAGACATTTTATAAACAGTAAGGATGTGTTCTGATTAAACCATAGTATGAGACCCACACTTTTTTTTAAAAAATATGTATATCCCTTCTCAGTCTTTTCTCAAAATACCGTCTTTACAAATCAACACAAATCTCTTCTACCAACTTCTCCCCAGAACACCTCATAGTCAATCAATATCCTTAAACTTGATACAGAATGTTAAATTAGTATTATCATTGGAAGTCACTGTGAGTTAGTCAACATCAGAAAGAATTTCAGGAGCAGTATGCATCATATGGACCTGATTGTTATTTGTAAGACATTGAAAAAGTTGTCAGATTTTACCAATTTATAAATTCATTAATATTTTGTTAATGGATATGAACAACTTAAAGTATCACTTCGATTTACACTTCTTTGGGAAAACCAAAGAATGAAATGATATGATAGTAATAAGCACATGATCATCTGTCATTCGTACTTTATGATTTTCAAAGCACTTCTCTATTCATTATTATTATCAATATTATTATTATTTTATTTGTTATTTCATGCATAGATGAAATTTTCAATGCTTTATGCATAGATAAATTAATAATAACTGAACATTGTTGGCATATGGCTTCCAGACACAGTGAGTATGCAGTATTCCAGTGGTTAGGTCTTCAGGTGTCACATAGAGTGGAGACTCCATTCTACCATTAGTTTAAGTTACTTAACTGTTCATTTCCCCCTCTCCTTCCTTCACTACTTAAAATCCCAATCTTGGGTTCTAAACTACACATATATTTTTTTCACAAGTAGTTGTACCTGCAAAAGAATTGTACTACACAAATCTACCTATTAAAGTTGTGGAGGGATAGACACAGAGCCATTAACACCGATTATCTTAGTGCAGGAGGGATTTGAGGAGGCAGAAGATAAGGGAAATGAGATTATTTTTCTCCCTATACAATTTTACCATATTTGTGCGGATACAAGCCTCATGTATTATTTGTAATGAAACACCAAAAGTACTAAAATGCTCATGTATTTAATGTACTGTAAAAGAAATATAAAATCACAAATACAAACATTTAATTTATTCCTCAGATTATTGATCCTGATAAAGGTCAAGCCATTCAAAACTTGTATGGAGATATTTAAACAAAAAATTATAGAAAAAGGAAAAATATTGAATGCATTTTTCTTTATTATGTAATCACTGTTGATAGATTGAAAGCATCTAATTTATAGCTCCTGAATTAAATCTGATCTTTTCTTGGAGAGTAGTGAGGAGTGGTGAGGATGGATAGGGAACAGAGTATGTTTTGAAAGATAAAATTTAGAGAAGCTTAATTTAAAAGCTCCTTGTGTATCAAATAGATATTAAATATAATTTTCATGATTTTAATATGTGAATCTGAACTAGCATATGGACAAAGTTTCTTTTAAGTTGCACATGGGTTTAAAATGTAGGGGAAAAAGATCACTTGGCAAATATGGTTTTGGTTTTGAAAAACTTCCAAATGTTTAAAAAGTAGTTTTCAAATCAACCATCCATATGCATCCAGGTTTTCTCATCCTCACTATTGAAGGATAAAAAGAACCAGAATTGGGGCAAAATGGTTGGAGATGAGATACATATGCTGTAAAACTAAAAATCAGTTGATACTCCAAGGAATTGGTTAAAAAAATAAATTTGGTCCTTATGGCAACTTTACCGAAAGAATCTAACACTTTTATTCTTAGCGATTTAGGATCATGGATGATATTAATCTGTCACAAAATGATCCTATGACCATTTCCAGAAATGGAAAAATGCAGAAATAGAAAATGTGTATAATATTGCTATTTTATTTTGTTCCAAGTCCTGTTACTATCTGTGGAAAGCAATGTTCCAAGGGAATGAACATTTAGATGAATTATGACATGGAATATCATTTTCAATGCTTTATGCATAGATAAATTAATAATAACTGAACATTGTTGGCATATGGCTTCCAGACACAGTAAAGTTTCCCTCATAACATCTGAAAGCTAAAAATATGTGTATGCCTACTTTTTAAAAAATATAAAGACATTAAGTTTTGTCAAACAGTTATTTTGAAATGTTATTTTAAAATAAGAAGTTATAGTTTTAATTACTTTTTTCAAAATAAGAAGCCATATTTGGGGAATTAGTTATCGATTGTTTTTTCCACATAATGGGTAAAGTGTATTTTGTTTTTTTATTTTTGTTTTAAATGAATTTACATATACTGATGCAAAACAAATTAGTTGGCTACAAATCAAATATGGGTAGTGTCAATAATTCCCAAACATCGAATAATATTCAGTGAACTTCCATATATTCCTTTGATGGTTCATTATTAAATTAAGAAATAAACACACCATTTTCCTATTATTTTGCCTCTGTTGATTTCTTTCATTTTCACTACCTATACCAAGTAACAGGCAAGTGTGACCACAGGCATTTGGTTAGTTTCCTAATTCTTTTTAGCAAATTTCTTTTTTTGTCATTTTAATTATGTAGAATTTTCAGAAGTCAGTGAATATAGATCCTATAGTAACACTCATATTCATATTTGGGAAACACAAGATTATTATCTTTTAGTCATCCAACATCAAATGTACTGACAGGTAAATTGGATGAAGAAAGTAATATTTTAGCTTAAGAATGAGACTTCAATCACAAAATATATTTTATAGTACCAGGTACGTGACCCTTCTATACATTCACATTTTGGTTATTGTTGTACCTTTTTTGTACTTTTTCTCTTCGAAGAGTGTGAATAAAAGTTTCTTCATATTTATTCATCATATTTTCTACTGTAGAACCACCTACAAATACATTTTCTAGAATATATTAAGGGAAAAAAAGCAAAGAAACTACACGGCATCAAAATATAGGTAAGTGTCTGGGAGGATGAGATAGTACATGTAGTTCAGATTATCCTATGCATGTACAAGGAGCCCGAAGTAGTGCTCATCAATAAACTCACTTGGGACAGAGACATGGTCAAGTGATGCATCCTTTTTATCTCTTTTTAAAGCAATACGTGGATCTTTGGATGAGAGGCATGGCATGCAGAAAAGAAGCGTGGAGTGCAGTCTAAATGGTAGGTCTGATTTCAGTGTTTCAATGTTCTTATACTACATTTTAAGGCCCCCTACATTCTCAGTATAATCACAAATACACTTATTTTTCTCAACTCTCATTCACCACATCCCTCTCTCTTTCATACCTACACCCCAGCTGCACTGCCCCGGACTATAAGCTCCATCAACACAGGACTTTATTTGTCAGTTTCTCTCCTATGTGATGGTGGACTTGGTACCGTTCTAGTATGTAGGCACTTGTTCCTCTTATCTATTGATCTTGCAACATGTTACCCTAAAACTTAGTGGCTTAAAACAAAAACATTTTGCTCATGAATATACTTTATGGGCAGATTAAGAATTGGTGAGATTGGCTTGCTTCCACTTCATATGGCACCAGCTGGTGCAATTTGACTGGGGCATGAGGATACATGTCAAACATGGTTTATTCCCATGGCTTATAAGTGGGTACTGGCCATCAGCTTGGAACTAAGCTGGGGTTGTTGCGCCTTCATTTCTTTCCACATGGGGCTCTTTACGTTGCTGCTTGAAGTTCTTTACACTGTGGGAGTTGAGTTTCAAAAGTAGGTATTTCAAAAGACAGGAAATAGAAGCTGCCAGTCTCTTAAAGGTTAGGCCCAGAAACTAGCACAGTATAATTTTTGCTATATTCTATTAATCAAAGCAGAGTCCTCTTAGACTCAAGGGAAGGAGTATCAAAAATTTGTTAACAATCTTTAGTCTTTAACGGAGAAGCTTAAAAATTATTGAGTGAATAATTATTCAACATTTCCAAATATTTCTTGCATTTCCCACATCCCTGTGGCCCTGCTTCTCTATTCATCCTTCAATGGGTGACTTTATATCTCTTAATCCTTCGAGGAATGCCTTTCTACCAACTCTACATGTCAATGTCTTAAACACTACCACCATGAAATTAGTCATATTCTCCTTTTCTTTTTTTGTATGTGTATATGTGTGTATTTAATTACTTTATTATCACTAATCACAATCTGGTTTGCTAAATTATTGAGTATGTGCCTACCTCTCTCATTAGACTTTGGACTTCCTAAAGTTACTGTTCCAGTCTGTAGATATACTTAAATTAATGGAAAAATGGGGCTTTTCCAATAAGGATATAAATGATAGAGTGTACAACACATTTAGTTACACAAGCAACTGGAAATAGAACTTCTATCTGCTTAAGAGGTGACCTGGTCAAGCAAATTCTGAGGACTCTTCCTTTTTTTTTTTTTTTGGTTAAAAAATGCTAGTGACTTTATGAAATATGAGATAAGAATAAGCTTTTTAAAAAATATATTAAATGGTTTTGAATACTTTCCATCAAAATCTTAACATGTTCTAATTCTTATGAAATAGAGCTAGGTATTAAGACTTTGAAGAACATCTCATGCTTTCTTTCTCTCCATTCCTGTAATGCTTAAAAAAATTATTTCTGGGGAATGGACTATCTCAAGCCATGTATTCACATGCTTTCCTAGAACAGTTGATCAAATCTCATTTTTCTCAGGTGAAGGAAGATCTATCACATGGTAAATGGCGAAGGTAACTCTTTAACCTTTAAGGCAGCAATTTGCAAGAGTTACCTGCACAATCAACCATTTCTATGCCATCATTCTTTCACTTTTATTATACAAGTTACTGGAATTGGACAATCTAAATCTTGCAACCGAGAGGGGTTAGGGATGGGGGTGGAGATGAGGTGAGTTCATGGTGGGCACAGGGATGGGTACCAAAGAGAAACACAGACACAATTAAATATTATTTCCCTACCTTAAATTTGGAGTAAAGTGTTTTAATTGTAGAATTGTGGGATTCTTGCTAAAAATGAAATATTTTAATTGCAGGTGAAATGCATCAAGAATAAAATATTGAAAACTAGCAGCCATCCTTTTCAGTCACATCTACCTGTATCTACCTATGTCTGTATTTACCTTAAAAAATAGAAAAGAAAATAGAAAAAAAATGAGAGCACTGTTATTCATTTCTTAAAATCTGCTGACTTAGTGGAGGTACTGCAACAAATGGTCTATGAAATGAGAGCCTTTGCACAAGCCAGTGAGCTTTACAGGCCCTGATGATATTCTATTCTGCAATTCTATACTATGTGAGGATTCTGCATTTTACTATAACCAGAACAAATTTAATTGTGTTATTCTGTTTCTAATTTTTTAGTCCCTATTGTAGATAAAGTGTGTGTTATCTCAAATGCATTAATCCAGAGCTTGAAAAATTATCCTTGACCTTCCTCTGGATGTTTTGGATGCAGTACAAACAATGTGTAAAAACACCTGGGCTCAAGCATGGCAAATGAAACCATGAGGTAATTGGTTAATTGCAGGTGAAATTGGCCACTCACCTCTTTTATTGAAAGAGCAAGTGACTAATTGCACTTGTGAATGCTCTAAAAGAACAAATTAGGGAGTAACATAGGTTTGGTGGGCATGCAGAGGCCCATATAGGAAAGAAAGCCATGATATACATACATATACTTCCTAGATCTGTCCACTGAGAGGACCTGGAAATGGTAATAATCAAATGGAAATGACAGAAATGTGGAAATGTACCAGGGCAGAGAAAGGAAAGTACAAGATGAACCTAGAATATGCTATTATGCCAGAAGGGATTGACACACTCAAAGAACGATAAGAACATCAAAAAAACACAAAAGCCAACTAGAAGGCCTCCCTCTGGACACATAGGAGACACATTGAATATTGAAACAAATAATGGTAATAATAGCTTATGGCCCAATGAATGCATTAGGAAAACACAAATCCATACCAATAGATTAAATAAATGAGTTAATTGAAACTTTGATGAGGAATATGGATATTCACATAGTTTCACAGTCCCTTTACTTCTCACCCCAATTCTTACCATGATGAGTCAGAAAGGAATGATGTGCAATTTTACAATGGGGAAGCCGGCAGATGTCATCTTAAATAAGTGCTCAAAATTTATCATCAACAGTGGTACAAATAGAAATCACATGACACTTGGTGGAATGCAATGAGAAGAAAATAGCATCATTTCTATGATATCCCTGCCAAAGATGCATAACCTTATTCTCTAGTCATGAAGAAAAATTCCACAAACCCAAAAAGAGACATTCTACAAAATAACTGGTCTGTAAACTTCAAAGATACTAAGGTCAAGAAACCAGTGAAAAATTGAAGAGCTATTCCAAACTGAAGGAAACAAGGCATGACAATTAAATTCAATGCCTGATTCTGAAATGGATCTTTGTGCTATAAAGACATTTTTTAGAACCACTAATTAAGAAAAATATTTTTCTTTCCACCGTACTTTCAGTCTCTCTGGAAGTCTGAGATTATGTAAGTTTCTTTTCTCATCCATTAATAGTTGCTTTCACTACTTCTTGTCATCTAAAATGAGTCAAAGGATTTTAAAGCATTGTCTTGTCACCTAAACCGTTAAATGTTTTAAGATATAGTAAAACAACTCAGTAGTTTTTACTCTGCTTCATTTTACTACAGAAAATGGAAATATAATTTCAGTTGGAAGATGTAGCTCTCCTTCCGGCCGAATCCTCACAATTTAGTTTCTCGGTTCGGGAAATGACTTTTCTTTACCTAAATTTAAAAATTATGACTTCAATTTTGGCCAAGCAATTAAAGTTGTTGTTTCATTAAGACTTTGTTATATGTGCATAAAAGCCCAAGATTCGTCCTTTTATTCATTCAAGAAATACTGATTGACTCCTTATTTTGTTCTAGGCACTGAGGGTGTGTCAGGAAACAAACTTGCTGCAAATCTCTGACCTCATGAAGCTCACACTCTAGTGGGGAATGTAACAAACAAATAAGTAAATTACGTTTTGTGTTTCGGATCTATGCTCAGTGGAGAAAATGAAAACAGGGAAGGATAAATGGAATTGTGGGAGCCCACGGAAGTTTTAAATGGAGTAGCCATGAGCGCCTGGGTGGCTCAGTTGGTTAAGCGACTGCCTTCGGCTCAGGTCATGATCCTGGAGTCCCGGGATCGAGTCCCACATCGGGCTCCCTGCTCGGCGGGGAGTCTGCTTCTCCCTCTGACCCTCTTCCCTCTCATGCTCTCTATCTCTCATTCTCTCTCTCTAATAAATAAATAAAATCTTAAAAAAAAAAAAATAAATGGAGTAGCCAGGGAGGGCATTGATGAAAGGCAACTATTCAAGCAAAGACCTGAAGAAGGTAAAGAACTGTGCCATGCATATGCTTGGGTCCAGGGTGCAAATTTAAGTAATTTTGTTTTAGTTAACAATGGAGTGGTTTCATATGTTTCCGGTATAGATGAATTATACAATTGTTGAAAAGAGACTGCTGATTGAATATATATATAATAAAGAATCAAACTTCTGCTTATGGGGCTAAGTATCATTTTGGAAAGGAAAAAGGAAAAAAGAGAAAAAGACAGAAAGGGCAGGGAAGGGAAGGATGAATAGATCATGAATCAAAAGAAGAGAAAACCTAGGGTGGGGTAGGGAAACTTTTTCTCTTGAGGGCCGGGGGTTAATAATTCAGGCTTTCTGGACCAAAATGGAGCTCTGTCACAACTCTTCAACCCTGCCTTTATAGTGTAAACTCAGCCACAGGAAATACATAAGTGAAACCGTGTGGCTATTTTCCAATTCAATGTTAGAAACACTAATATTTAAACTTTGTCCAAAGACACATCAAAATATTTTTTTTCTTTTTTATTTCATTTTTTTCAACCTTCTGAACACGAAAAGAAACATTCTTATTATGGACTCTACAAAAACAGTGCAAGGCACCTGACCCTTGGGCTGTCATTTGCTGATCCCTGATCTAGAGTCACAGAGGCAAGTAATGTGAATCAATATGGTGCAATGGGAGGGGGAAAGGAATCGTTAGTCCTTTGGCTCTGAGCAAGTTTCCACCTCTCAATGCTTTATCGTTTCAACCAGTGAAATGAAGGTGTTGAAATAAATGAACATCAAATTCTCTTCCTGCAATAAATTTTGTTGTACTACCTTTCTTTCAGAACTAAGAATGGATATCTATAAGGGGAAAAAAATTGATTTCAATTAGAGTTCACGGTTTCAGTTCTAGTCTTTGCAAAAATCTCTTCTTAAGACAAAAATGCTTTTTCACCCCTTGGGTGTAGAAGTTAGTGCTTCATGCCCTTTAGGATATTGGTGTCACCATGATTTCAATGATACCTTGCTGGAAAATCCCTGAAATGGTCAGTCTCAACTGCCATGAGCAAGGCTACTATATGGCCTGACAAGATGCCAGTAGTTTATTCCTAAATAAAAGCCTTTCTTAAGTGGTGGGTGAAGATTCTCATGCATAAAGTTTATCTCATTCATTCCAGTTTAGATTTCTTTGAGAGGCCAGGTGTGTTGAGCTTAGTTTTGTAATGAAGCATGGGCTTCTTGTTGAAACAGCTCTCTGCCTTGCTCTAGGGCAACTGGGAAACAGAGTCTGACTTATTTAACCATTCTCCAGGATGATTTCAATTTTATATATTTAGCAAGGAACTTTTCCAAAATATTCTCTCCTCTCTTTCAGAGATAATGTTTGTAAGGTTTGTCATAATTTTAAATGTTAATTCTATAAAATAAAAATTTTATAGAAAAAAACAAAAGATGTTAAACATTTAAATTGTGTGTCTAAAGATGGCCACAATAATATCTCCCCTTCTACTCCGACATGAGGCTTTGGAATCTATTTTGCCCTCCCCTTGAATCTACTCTGGTGAGTTGGTGTTGACTAGTAGAATTAAGTGAAGCTGACACTGTAACTTTTGAGGTCAATTCTTGTCTGCAGCTTTCAATTCCTCTCTTTAGAAGTCCTTATCTGCCAGGGGAAAAGGTCCAGCTACTTTACCGAAGAGATGACATGGAGAGAGAAAGAGAGAGAGATGCCCAGGTGGCCCCCAGCTGTTCCAGCCATTGAAACACAGACCCAATGCAGGTAAATGAATTCATCCTAGGCATTTCAGCTCCTGCTAGCCCAATGCCCCAAATTAACCCAGTTTCTAGATGATAATCCTAAATGCAGCCAAATGAGTAACCGCAGGAAATGCCATAAGAAATGCCCAGTCGAGTGCACCTGTGCCCTGAATTCCTGAGCCACAGAATCTTGAGCAAATACAATGATTCTGATTTTAAGCCATTAAGTGTTAGGATAGTGTGTTGAGCAACAATAGAAAACAAAACCAAACTTTATCCCAATTAAATTTCATAACAATCAATTATATCACCAATTACATTTCAGGTGACTGTACACAGCTTATCAACGACTAGCTGCTCTGTGGTAAAACATGCTGAAATCTGTAATATTCTCACTATGTGTCTTCTGTTTTTTAAACATTGTTCTTTAGGCAATACGTCTTGCTAATATAATTAAAAACTTAATGCAACTAGTAAATGAAGTAGCATATATAAATTTTAAAATTTAATTTAAAATTATGAAATTTAAAATTATCTAGAATAAATCTAACATGAATTAATTCTGGTTTATTATTATCAAAATTAGCCATTTTACCATAATGCCAATAGAAATGGAATTATACTGTTCCACAGAATGTAGTCTTTATTCCACATGAACATAAATACATTTTAAATCTATTTTAAAAATATAAATATATTTAGTTTTAAAATAGCTGGAAATAAATATATTTTTAAAATAACTAGGAAATCACAGAAAGATGGAGATTTATTTAATTCAAATGTTACTGTAATTAAAAGATTTTTTTTTCTTAATGTTGTGGTAAAGTTGCAGTATATAAAACTATGTATGATGGCAGGATACATGTGATTTTCATTATAGTCATAGTTCATTTGAAGTTGGCCTAATGTTTTCTTGATGTTCCTTGTTCATGACCAAAAAAAAAAAAAAGAATAACTACTTAAATGGTGACACAAATTGATGTTAATGAATTAGTCCATTCATACAAGGACTCCCAATTTTACTGCTAAAAGCACACCATTATAGGCAGCATGATGTAGTTTAAAAGGCACACTGATAAGTGCCTGTATTCAAATCTATTTCTGTGCCCTTTGTATTCTTATCTTTCCCAGGCCAGCAGACAATCCCGCCTTTCACTAACCTTTGGCACTCCACCATCAGCAATAAACTGTGCTCCTTCCCAGTCCCTGAGCTTCCTTAATTAGCATCACCTGTGGTATGTTCCATTTGGAGCAGCCCCATCAGCGGCACACACCTGTTTTGGTGCCTGCAGGTAGAACAAGGCTCAGTGTTTCAGGGCTCTGAGGAGTCCATCTGCGTGCCCTAAAACCCTAACTAAACACCTATCATTTCACCGAGCTTACCATAGTCTCTAATCCTGACAATTGTGCCTCGATGATGTAGAAATAAAGTGATAAACAAGAACGTGAACGGATCCACAATACGGTGGCCCAACAAATTAAGTAGAATGTTTTCCCTCTGTTTTCAAAATGAAAAATTCTTGTTTTTACCCAACAAATTATGTAAAATATTTTTCCCTTCTTCTCAAGAGGAAATATCGTTTGTTTTCACGTTTATATTTTCTCTAAGCCCTCTTTTGTAAGTCATGGAAGTTGTAAACACTTAAATCTTTCTTTTGGTCATGATATATTTTTAGGGATAAATTTTGAAGCACAGCTTCAACAATATTCAAGGTCGTGTTTTCCCTTAAAATGTTTTTATGGTATAAACCAACTCACATGAACGTTAGAAGGGTAAAACTGACACATTTAAAACATTTAAAATAAAAAATATATAGCAATGAATCATAAAAAATGTAATGAATGTCTTTTACTGAACAATGGATGAAATGTAGGTTGTTAAACCAAAGGAATTTTAAAAGGCTTAATTTGTGTTCTTCTCACAAACTCACACTTTTCTTTTCTCATACCTTTTTTCTGTGCCAAGGAGAATTGGCTGTGACACTTAATGGGTATATTTTGTTAAAGCTAAGTTCTTTTAATGTCAAGCTATTATATCTTCTACATACAGAAGAGAAATGGTGCCAAGATTTCTAACAAGTGAGTACACATTCGTCTTTAAACAGAAAGGCACTAAAAAAGCTTTGTGTTGTTAGACTGATGTGTTGAAAGACATGCAAGTCAATCCTGAATCTATTAGACTAAAGGCTGTTTTTGAGAAAAAAGCCTATAGATTAATACTCAGGCTAAAAACAAAAGTCTCTGATCTTGCCCAATTTGTAATAAGCAACACATATCTTTACCTATAATAATTTGACAACAAAAGTAGAGTAGAAATGTTGCCTTGTTGTACAAGGTTTTACTAAGAAACAGAATATCATAGTCTAATTTTTTACACATTTTTAATGAAAAGTAAAAAAAATAAATAAATACAATTTTAGTCTTCAATGAATTCTGTTTGCAATGGCTTATATGTGTAAGAAAGGGATAGCCATCATAATTTAATACTTATCAAGTTTTGATTTCCCATTCCATGCTCAGAATGAAAGATTCTAAAATATGAATCATACACTCTTCATCTTACATATGAGAAACTGAGACCCTGAAAATGGCTTGTCTGGGATTACACCGTTATTAGTGATTAAACTCTGATGTCTTGATCCTTAGTATAGTGCTCTTTCCACTGCAATACTCCACATTTCTTTACTGATTTTGACTCTCTAAACAACAAATGAAAAGGAGGAGGTGAATTTTAATAAGTCCAAATTAAAGCTATCAACTGTATATATAACTTTACTATTTGTAATAAGATGCATCTCTCTTAGAAAGTGGGCTGGAAACAGTCCAGAGTTCTAGATTACAAAGCCATGCCGACATAGTTATAAAGGTGTTAGCTCCTTTAACATAGGTCAGTTTCATCACCAATGGTCATCAACCTATTTAGAAGTTTTTCTGATAAGGAAATAGACTAATTAGACAAGGCTCTGGCTCTATAAAGCAGCAGAAGGAAAAGAAAATAGAATACATAAACAGAGAAATTTGCCCAGGTTGTAGCACTGAATTTGATTCAGAATACTGACAATTACTTAAAATGTAAGATCAACCAAAGGTTCTTTGTTGTACATATGGATGCAGCATTGAGTAGTATTTTCCAAAATATGCTTTGCAAAATGTAAGTTCCCCAAACTATGAAGAGGTTTTAAGTGAAAACAAAAGTTCTCAAATTCAAATATACTAGAGTCGGGGCACCTGGGTGGCTCAGTTGGTTAAGTGACTGCCTTCGGCTCAGGTCACGATTCCAGCGTCCTGGGATCGAGCCCCACATCGGGCTCCCGGCTCAGCGGGGAGCCTGCTTCTCCCTCTGACCCTCTCCCCTCTCGTGCTGTTTCTCTCTCTCTCTTTCACTCTCAAATAAATAAATAAATAAATAACATCTTTTTTAAAAACCAAATATACTAGAGAAAAATTGCATACAATACCCCTTTCTTGATATTTATATTGCATGTAAGCATACGAAAAGCTCTGCAAAGTTGTACACTAAAGATATCTATTTAACTATTTTACCAAGTATGTCCTAGACTTACCTGACTACAGAACCTTTTCTTTTATTTCAAATAATAGCATTTTATAGAACACAATGGGAAACACTGATTTAGCGTGTAGCATATATCCTGAGAAGCTGAAGCAAGGAATTCTATGTCCATTCTCAAGCAGAAGTATTGTCTTGAATCTCTTTCCTGAGAATAAGAGATATACAAAATATCATTTCATGATTAATATCTCTCCTTTACTTCCGCTTTCCTTTTCTAAGCCCCCTCAAAATTAAAAACCCACAAGAGATTTAAAAAAACCATAACATTCAATGTGGCTACTTCAGTAGGTAAAAAAATTAAAGCCACATCTTTTTATTTGCTTACAAAGGTCACTGCATCTGTCATGAAGGCCAATCACTTTAGGTAAGATTATGGATTATCCCTGATCCCACACACACACACACACACACACACACACACACACACACGCAAACACAAAAACACACACACAGAGTCTGTTTTATGGCTATATATATTAAGTGTGTCAGGGCTGGATGGAACTGAGTGCCCGGAATTCTGTTAGGTTATTTTTTATGAGCTTTACTTCATTTTTTTGCCCCCGTCCCTGGTAATGGAAGTCGAAGAGCAGGCTTCCTGCATAAAAGTTATGAACAAACTTGCAGAGTCCCCTGTGGCACAGAAATTTTCAAATGTAAAAGATAAAGAAGAACTTGGCAAAAGCATCTGTGAATTGGCTTTAAGAACCCACCAAGGAGTTTTTCTAGCTAGTTGCTAGTAACTCCGAGGAACTGCTAATAACCACTCTTACTCCCTGCTGATAGGAGGCCTTAGCTGCTTAGGTCCTATCAGGACATAAGCATTTAGCCTTGTTCTGTACGGAGCAAATTTCTATTAGATTATGTGAGAATGTGTAAAATAAAGTTAGTTAGGATTTTTCTTTCCTGTGCAAGCTGCACAGGACGAGGGTGGGAGTGAATATGTCTGCCTGTGTCATCTGGAAATTCAAGGCTCCTTTTGTTAACCGATGGCAGAATGGGCAGAATGAGCAGAAGATCTAAAATTTGCTGGGTATTGTTTTACTTGCTAATTTTTTCAGTTCAAATTTAACATTGACTTCTAGATGCTCCCAGAAAGGTGATTTAACCAAGTATTACTGAACAACTTAGCATTACTTTAGTATTAAATTACAAGCTTCAGAGTAAACCAACTCTCAATGACAAAACCATAACCATAAATGGTTTCCCTCAGTCCTCAAATATGTATATATATTTACATTCCCAACAATTCCCTGGGCAGGGACCTGGAGCTTTGTTTACTGCAGAGTTTGGCCATGTGGAAAATACGGGCACTGAAGTGGAGAATATTTTTGCATTCTTCTATGCCAGTGTTGCCCTTTTCTGTCAAGATGCACATGCATGTGTCCACGATCGGAGCGATATTTACAAGCTGTATTTTACATAATTCCGGGGAATGACTATCTACTCTTCCACCGAAGAGAATTCCCTTGGCCCTCCTGCTTGCCATTCTATCCTGCTGGTTCGTTTGTTCTGTTGTATATCCTGCAGAGTGATGCATTGCAGCATCTTCACCGGTTGTAGCTGAAGTAGAGTCATCCATCATCCCAATCACTGGAACTGAGGACCTTATGGACTGGGAGTAAATTATGAAGCTATGAGGAAGGTGATCATTTTTGCAGAAACAGCTATTTTATGTTCCTGTTCTTTATACCATCCTTTCTTTCTTGTTTGGGATAATGAAACAGTAAAAGCCACAGGGGCGGTTTGTGTCCCCTGGATTCATACTGAAAGAAGAAAATACAATCAATAAAAATGTACTTAACAAGCTTAAGATTGACTGGTATTTTTCTTGTTTATTTTGAATTTCAAATGTGATTTTCTGTTGACCCGCTGCTAATGCCAGAGAGCTGTGGATTTCCCAGATTTAAGTGTGTTATAAATGGATAAACTTCACCACCTGGGATGATTTAAACTGATTTGACATCCAGTCTGGGCACTGCAAAGGGAAAGTTGTCAATTATCCTAGTAAATTTCAGCCATGTGGAGTCAAACTAGATAAGTTACTCCTCTCCTACACTCTCTGCCCCTTCTTTTGCAAGTGGAAATATCAATCAAGGGCTGAAAACTTGCCATTTTGCTTCATGTCATTTACACAAGTCTTTATTTTACTCTAGTAAATCTAAAATCACTTAAAATTCAATATATGCAAAATATATGCTTAAATAACTTCAAGAAAATGGAATAAATTCCCAAATATTATTAAGGGAAATTGAAATTGAAGATAATTATTAAATCTTAAAATTGAAGTGGTTCTAATACATGACCGATTTGACTGAACATTTGTTTTTCTTCCATTTACTCTGCAGTTACACAGTTTCGATCTTGTAAAACCCGTCAGTATTGATCTGCTTTGGTTTATCTTTATTTCATACATGTTGACTATTTTCTAATGGAAGAGGGCTATATTGCATTATGGACACTTACTAATTCTTTAGTAAAAACTTTTAAATCTGAGAAGTGATTATTAGAGCTAAGTAGCCTCACTTTGAAGACGGATTTTCTTTGACCTAAATAATGTGATAACACTTCAATGTAGTTACTTTAAAATGGTTTAACTAGTAGAATGAGTCATATTTAATCAACAACACAGTAAATGTAATCTAAATTAATATTTTAAATTTGGAAGGTGCACACTTTTATGGATAATAAGACATGAAAGAAAGCGTTCTAATTAAAAATTAAATACTGGGCAGAAACTAAATCTTGGTTGCATCTGGTTGCTACATATGAGAGATAAATATTTAACACAAATTAAACTATGTGTGGTATTTTTGAAGCAAATATTGACCTTTTATTTAGGATGACCACATACATACTTTTTGTACTATAGCTGCTGAATGTTTATGCAAAATGCCAACAGACACAGTAGCAGTCAAGTCTAATGGAAATAAAAGTTGGAAAAGAAATTAAGCTTTCTCTGAAGGGGGGGGAGCGTTTTTTATAGGAAGTGTAGCAAGGCAAGCTAATCTTACCATGTTTAAATGCAAATTTTATTGAGACAAATCAAAGGCAATGAAAGGCAGACAAAGAGTTTCATTCTATTTTGAACTACTTTATTGGCTTCAGCCACTGTTTTTGAATGAAGCCAGTCTCTTACACTTTATTGACAATAGTTTCTACCCAATCTTTCACTAAGGAAGAGAAAGTTCATTAACCTGAAGAACCAACCCTTCCATCACCTATTCTTGCTGGTTAGTAAAATAATGAAAGAGGGACTCTGTTAGAATTTTTGTTTGTATATTTTTAGTTAAAAAATTGAAAACTTGAGTGTTTTACCGAAGTACAGAAGCACTAACTAAAATATACACGGTTCCTGAAATACTCTTAAATGTTGCATCCATAATTTTTAGATGGGTGGGGAGAGCTGTTCATCTAAGGGTAATTCGGCTGGGGTGCTTTTAAAATCTGCACAAAGAGCCAAAATCAGTCCCTAGATGGACAAGGTTCTAGAATTTCACACGTCCTTGTAATAAAATATTGGGACTCTTATTTCAAAGATAGATTTATAGGCTTGAATGTAACTTAGGTTGCTCAAATTTCACATGAATTTCCAAAACCAGATTAAATTCATATGGTTTTCTGTATGGGATGGAAAACAGCTTTGGATGTACCACCTTCTTGTATCTGCTTTTACTAAAAGCTAAATCACATAATCCGTAGTTAGTGGCCTCTGACGCTTAGGAAGTGTCTTTACTGTTCTTTGTAAGACAGTTTCCAGGTCCATAGTATAATTTAAAAACAATTTAGGTAATTGACAGAGAAATAGATTCCCATGTCATATCTTAGACAACCATCTGGCTGACAATGACTGACTAACATGACTGAATTCTTCGAGTAATGCATTAATTCACTGCATAAAGAACTGATACAGCTCATTGTTGAGCTAGTTCTAACTAGGGAGGCAAGTTTGCCTAATCTTGGCCGCACACATATTTCAAATATATGGGATTACAAAGTAACGCGCCTTAATCAGACAATGTAGTGTCATTAAATATTACTTGTTTCGAGCCCTATCTTTAACTTAGAAAGCAATTTCCACATATACACTAAAATAACGAACTTAAAAGTTATAGAAATATGACAGAAAATATAGCAGTGCTTACCTCAGAAGCAAGCGAACAAAAAAATACTATTGCTCAGTGTTGTTTGACTTAGCAATTTCCTGCTTAAAATTCAGAAGTTTCCCTTGATAGGTTTCTGTGCTCAGGATTCTTATAATGTAACACAACTGCTTTGATATAAATCACAAAAGCATTCATACATGGCTCTTCTTTCATCAATCCACTTGAAAATGTCTTCACAAAAATAGCTTTTAACTGTTACAAAACTTGGTTTTTTTATTCCCAAGAGGAACCCCATTTTCTATCTGAAGAACATCGGGATTATTATTTCATAGGAAAGCAATCAGTACAGTGCCTTTAGTACCTGTGACTGATTTTCTCCGTTTACATGTTCCTACACATCGTTAATCCTTCCCTTGTGTACTGAAAGGCATACGACATTAGTCCGTAGTGAATTAAAGATCTTCTGTTTGCTTCAAAGATAACTTTGAGGCCCTATACTCATGACGTAGAGAGTGCATGATTATTCATTTTTAAAGCCTGCTGTGTAATTTACCTGAGGTTATTTTTAAAATTAAAACATTAAAATACATAGAACAAAAGATAGGAAATAAAGTTAATTCTTACAGAGCTGTACAATAACCAAGGATTTCCACCTTCCATTATTGAAATCATGCTCAGTAAAATACAATTTACGTAAGAATTGGTACATTTTATCAAACATGCAGTCTATTCGGCCCATTTTTGCATTTGATAGAATCACCAAAAAAGATAAGAAAAAAACAGAATGGCATTTGTACTGACATCCACATCAAAATAGCAGAGAAAAACAGTTTCAGAAATCTAAGAATACCTTCAGAACATCTACGGATGATAGAGAAGTTTCCAAATACTCCGTATTCAATAGCATGCAAAAAGTTTTCATTTTGATCCCAATAACTCCAAAAACTTAGGAATCCCAAGCTAAACTTTCCTCTGGATATTTCTTGATCTTTTTATGTGGTCTTTTATAAAGCTCTATTACTTTTTATGTGCCCCAACTCTGGTCAAACATAGAAAAAATCAGTCTCACGTATCAGGCAAATAACTTCTTGGTACTTCTTTATTTTCATTTCTGTGCAGTGATTTTTACAGCTCATGGAGCTGGAACCCAATGTTAAGACTTGGTCAGCTGTTTTCATCTGTTTGTAGCGGAAGGGGCCAGAAGGCATACTGAGGAGAGCCAAATAATGCACTACATTTAAGAGTTCAGATGAGTAAATCAGATTAGCAACTATAAAGGAATCAAGAGACCTGCCATCTTGTGCATTAAAATATGGGTGGAGCAACCACTAGAATTTAAGGTCTGTAAATCAGATTAGCAACTATAAAGGAATCAAGAGACCTGCCATCTTGTGCATTAAAATATGGGTGGAGCAACCACTAGAATTTAAGGTCTGTGAAGACAAGGATTTCCATCTGTTCTGTTCACTGCCATCACCAGAACAGAACATAGTAGGCACCCAGTGGGCATGCATTTAATGAATCAATAACATGTACAGCACAAGAGCAAACAAAAGATACAGCAGATAGTACCATAGAAGATGAGGTAAGAGAAGAAAGGCCACTCACTAGAAATAAATCTGATCAGTGAAATACAAAGAATGCAGGTATACAGATTGGAATCAGGAAAATGCCAACAGAGGGGCGTGAGACAGGCAACAAAAACACTTTATAATAAAGCTGACTTTTTGGAGCACTTTCTATTGCTCTAAGTGTTTTTACATAGATCACCTCTCTTTGTCCCTCATGCTGCAGGTAGGAAAATGACTCACGAGAGGGCTCCATCTTGTCCAAGGTCTTGATTTTAGAAAATGGTACACATCACATCAGAATCCAGGGATTCTGCCCCTTACACTTTGCTGTATTGCCTCCTTTTGGATTCTCTAAAGATTATAAATATTAAATAGGCCCTGGCAAAGCAAGCGGAACAATGGATGCACAAAACTAGGGAAAGGACTTGATTTTGAGCCAAATATCTAGGCCAGCCAGGAAAATTAATCAATTGGATTACTGTTTGGAGTTTAGCTGACCTGGGACTTCATGTTAGAATGACATGGAAGCTCATGGCAAGATATGAGCAGATTATAGCAGGTTGTTTTTGCCTTTTATGGCATTCATCATCCATTTTAATTTTCTTAGTCAAACAATTTCCAATATATTTTTTTAGCATCAAAACATGTTATGGATTACCAAAGATTAGTATTTATATTTTAGTACTTGACCTGCTGGTTGGTGAAATACATATATATATATCAAAACTCTCCTAAAAATAGAGTAGTGTTTTTCTTTTTTTCTTTCTTTCTTTTTTTTTTTAAAGATTTTAGTTATTTATTTGAGAGAGAGAGAGAATGAGAGATAGAGAGCATAAGAGGGAAGAGGGTCAGAGGGAGAAGCAGACTCCCCGCTGAGCAGGGAGCCCGATGCAGGACTCGATCCCGGGACTCCAGGATCATGACCTGAGCCAAAGGCAGTCGCTTAACCAACTGAGCCACCCAGGCGCCCTAGAGTAGTGTTTTTCTATGCATTTGAATTTTAAACTTTATTAAGAGCATCTGTATAATTTCAAAAATGGAAAGCCATCCCTTTAAAACATATTCTTTATTTAATTAACAGGCATACTGTTGGGAAGAATTTGGATTATTGAACCATTGGATGAAATAAGATGGCCACTGAAATTTATCTAAAGAGTAGATTTTTAAGCTAGTAGGGTCATTACCATTTATTAAAATCTTAATTGTTATTTGCTTGTGTTAATTAGAGCAGGTTTTCTCAACCTTGATATTACTGATATTTTGGGTAGGACAGTTAATTGTTGTGGGAGACTGCACTATAGGATGTTTAGCAGCTTCCCTGGCCTCTACCTATTAGATGCCATGAGCAACTGCCCTTAAAAGTAAAGTGCTTAGGGTGTAAAATTTAATGCCCTCTCAGGTCACATCTCACCTTGCTCTGGTCCCAGACCTGGCACATGTTTCAAATGTCTCCTTGGAGAGGTGGTGGGAAAATTCTACTCAGGGAAACGCTGACTGAGAGGACTACCAATGGTTTTAACAAGTACATTACAAAATGTATAAATGGGCTCAATAATATAGAAGTTCATTTTCATTCAAATAATAGTTTAAATATGTAGTACTTGCTGTGAAAGGTTCTTTCTACATGACTTGTTCAGGGACTGTGGGAGGAGGTCATCCAAAGGACGTGACTGCCTGTTGACATGCGAGCTGGACTCAGGTAATTGGAGTGCTCCTTACGCTCTCCCCTGGCCTTCGAATGTACCTTCCACCCAACATTCCCACAGTAGGAGACATTTCAAAGATGCCTCCTTGAGAAAGCAATATATTAATGAGACCACCTGAACCAGATACATCACTGAACCCTGTTAAGTTCTCTATAAAAACTTTTAAGATCCTAGCAGGCAGCTGGGAAGATCTATTCATCTTGCCACTAACCAAGGTAAGCCTCATACGTAAGTTCCCTTGCTTACTGAAATTGCCACCCACCAGTCGGGAGGGGCCTTCCTCTTTCTTTGGTGGTCTCTCCTAATGCTCCATGTATGGAGGACAGTTTCAAATTTTTTTTTTTTTAAGATTTTATTTATTTATTTGACAGAGAGAGACATAGTGAGAGCAGGAACACAAGCAGGGGGAGTGGGAGAGGGAGAAGCAGGCTTCCCACTGAGCAGGGAGCCCGATGTGGGACTCGATTCCAGGACCCTGGGATCATGACCTGAGCTGAAGGCAGACGCTTAACGACTGAGCCACCCAGGCGCCCAGGACAGTTTCAAATTTCATCTGGGGAACTTCCGAGATGGTGAACTAACAGGGACCCAGGTTCTTTCCATACTGAGCCTTCACCATCTAAAACCTCTTCTTTTCCGTGACCAGTTGGTAGAGGGGGAATATTAAATAGGCCATGGAAAAGGCAAACACACTTCTTAAAAGCTGCATCCCAGGTGTAAGATACTTTGTTTCACATCCCATTGGCTAGAACTCAGTCACATGCCTATGCCAATGAAATCTGAGTAATGTCATCTGTGTGCCCAATATAAATAGGAAACATATAGTTCATGAACAGCTTGTACATACACCCTAGAGAATATAGAGTCAATGTTTGTGAGGATAGGAAAAGAGAGAGAGAAAAAGAAAGACATACCCCTCCAAAGCTAGTCTTAATTCAAATCACATTGACAAAAAAGTGAATAAATAAACTGGGACAAATTCACATAACTGGATACAATGCAACCATAAAAAGAAATAAACTACCGCTGATCAAGACTGCAGGAATGAACCTTTGGAGATATATCAGGGCAACATAACAAGTCCTGGCAGATGACACACAATATTATAGATAACTACAGAACTTCAAAACAAACAAAACACAACAATAATATATACATCAGGCACATGATAAAACTAGCAAATCTAGAAAGTGGTAAACACGGAATGAAGAATAGTGGAAACACAATGAGAGTGGAATAGGAGAATGGCACAAAGGTAGATGCAAGTTATTGGAAATGGTCTAGTTTGGGGGTTGAGTGGTGGGTTCAATGTTACTGTTCATATTACCATTGTTTATAACTTAAATATAGTATTGTTTATGTACTTAATAATGCATTACAATATAGAATATTAAAGCAAAAATAAATCAAAATAGAACAAGCACATTGGAATTTGTTTATTATTGAACATTATGTATTTACTGAGCATTTGCTAATGGCAAATTCAACCAAATTGTTAAAGCTGTAGGACTTGCACTGCTAGTTATTTTAGAAATCCTGAAGCAGGATGAAGTAGCTAATTAGACTGCTGTGAATTTCTGGTACTATATTTTATTTTTTGCTTTAGTTATTGTTATTTTATGATTTATTTTGATTACAACACATTAGTTTTAATAAGATTTATTAGTACACTATTTTGAATAACTTGGAGGAAACTGTTTTTCACTCTATTATGCATTTGGAAATGTAATTTTATTATTTCAAGGAAGAGGTTTTTCTTCAATATTTTAAATTTTTAATGGGATCAAAGAGCAAGGAAGAAGAAAATACAGAAATGTGTTTATATTAAACTCTATTAATATATTTCATTAGATGAATAATAGTAAAAAGAAAATTTAAAAAAAAAACCTCTTTGGAGCATGTTGATAAAAAGTCTATCTGTGTACTGTAGAGTTAATTCATACTGGAGTAAAAAACCTAGAGATCTTTGGAATCATAGAGAAAGGCAGTAATTTACCAAGATCAATATTATTTGGCTGGTGGGCCAGTTAATGGACAGACCTTTATTCAAATACCCTCCTGTGTACTCAACCTAGAGTCACAAAATCTGATGTCTAAACTTAGTACTCCTGCTACCACGTGAGAGCCCTGTTTTATGTAGTTTTTAGTCTTCTGTCTGAAACTATCTAATCAAGGATCACAGAAACTGAGAAATAGCTGGGGCCAGGAAGAAAGGAGGAAAAGAAGTTCACTTAACCTTCTTTTTCTCTTTTCTTTTCTAATGTCATAAGAATTCATCTAGGTACCCGTTTAAAGTGCAAAATCAGAGGAATAGCTTGTAATCTAATTAGTCAATGGGTGACTGGTAACACTATATTGGAGAATTTATGCAAGTGAGAAGTATTTTTTTTAAAGATTTATTTATTTGAGAGAGAGAGAGCGAGACAGCAGGGAGAGAGGCAGAGGGAGAGAATCTTTAAGCAGACTCCCCACTGGAGCACTAAGCCTATCACGGAGCCTAACATGGGGCTTGATCTCACAACCCATGAGATCATGACCTGAGCGAAAACCAAGAGTCAGACGCTCAACTGACTGAGCCACCCAAGCGCCTCAGTGAGAAGTATTTTTTAAAAGATTTAACATGCTCATTTATATTCCCATTTATATTTAGTTATCATTTAGGTGTGAGCATTCACAGAGATGCATATTGTTTAAACATCTTGTTTTGGCCAAAGTACAAAAAAATCTCAAGCAAATAAATTTGCTTGGGGATGGTTGTGATATTTTGACAAGTTTAGGATGGATAAATATAAAACTGATGCAGAAACTGTGATAGACATTGGTGTTTGCTTCATTATTGTCATGGAAATTTTGTATAAAAATACATTTGACAAGCTTTGTTATGTTTGGTGCAATTGAAAAAGTTGTTTGTGTAATTCCTTTGATGATTAACTGACTGGAGTTTTAATGATGCCATTGAAGAGAAAAACAATGAAGCATCATTCCTAACAACTGGTACCCACAGCATAGAAAATGATTTTCACATTTGGCAAATTTACCTTGAATACAGCTGTTGGCTGAACATAAAATTTGAATAGTTGGAAGAAAACTGAGATATGGAGCCTGGCATTTATAATGAATTATCAAATGTGAGTAATTGTACTCAGTTAAACCAAAACACTGAACTTTTTGAAGCTGACTCATCACTTTAATAATTTCCTTTTAAAAGCTATTTTATGCCTAATAAATCCACAAAACATCAAAGTGCTAGTATGATCAGTGCCATTTCTTTCATTATATGGAGGAGTGAGCTTTAAAGTAAGTTTTCCCAGAAAAATATTTTTCTCCATAATATAGTGATTACCACACTCCGAATTCTGCCTGTTCATGATTTGGCTCTATGAGGTAACAAATGTGTAACTATACAGCAGTTATTCATGCAAAATTTGGTTCCCAGAAACAAGAAATGTGCCAAAGAAAAAGAGCCTGAGATTATCTGCAGGATGAAGGGTGGATGGAGAAGGAAAATCTTGATTTTCACCTTTGCTAATATGCTAGCTGTTCAGGGCCAGTTATCCAGAGCCCAAGATCTGTGACCTTAAACTCAGTTGGCATAACTCTCTCTATCAGGGATAATCATGGTGTCATGTTTTATCATAGCTAGAAGGGAAAAATATCACTAATACTTAACTATCATGTCAAAGAATTAATGGAATTTGTAAAATTATTGCCTTTTTCCAGAATTTACAATAACGCCAAGGAGTCTTGCTTGATGTGGCTTTTTAATTTTGATTTCCCCTTCATACCTAGTGTTTATTAGAACAAATAAGCTCCATTAAGTGGCAAGAAGGAAAATACAGCTTTGGGCCATTCAAACCTTTTTAACTTGTTTTCTTGGTCAGGAACATTAAGAAATAGACAAAGTCTAGCACTTACGAGCCAAAATAATACATAGAAATTGCAACCACATTGGGTGAATTTAAGATTAAGGCATCAGTAAACCAGGCTGTGAATCATTTTGACTTTAGGGTCATAGTAGAAAGTTGTAGTTGGTGTATCTTATTACCTGTATATGCCACTATTTATGTACCATTCTTCTGCTTATAGATGTTTGAATGTGTCTGGTTATTTTTTTAATGCTATTTGAACATTTTCATACTTTTTTCCTGGTTACATTCAAGAGTTTTCCTGGTGCACTGGCTTTCAATAATGTTTAACCACACAGAGAAAATGAAATTTGTTTTACATAGTGACTAAGTAAACAAAATTTTCCCCAAACAACAAAAATAATTCTTATTTGGTACAGTCTCATATTTTCTATTCTGT
The DNA here is from genome assembly GCF_003265705.2 of Callorhinus ursinus. Taxonomy (NCBI): domain Eukaryota; kingdom Metazoa; phylum Chordata; class Mammalia; order Carnivora; family Otariidae; genus Callorhinus; species Callorhinus ursinus. The sequence continues at coordinate 22,743,921 of NW_027397063.1, forward strand.
TGTATTATATTTATCATCTATCATATATTATTTTAGTTTGAAAACCTTTTCGTCACCTGAGAATCACGACCATAAGATCATGACAATTAAAGCTCAAGTTCATCTGATTTGATCAGATGAACTTCAGTTGGAGTTCAACTGAATTTGTAAAATTATTGCCTGGAGACTGGATTACTATTAAATTAATCTCTTTGAGATTCCTCTTTCACTGAGTTTGGGTCTTAGAGGACTAAATTTGTCCATGTAAACCATTGATGTAGCAAAAGCTCTCTTCTCTCCCTTGCCTTCCTTCAAGCAGAATGAATTCTTTTCTTGCTCTTTTCCAAAGTAATACATATCTTGGGATCTATCCTCCCCTACAATGGAACGGAGAGATGAGGAAAAGGCTGATGCTCTGAAATTTTAACTGCAACCAGGTACACAAATTCAACTGGGAGGAGGAAGTAACATGTCCCTGCAGTAATCTAGTTAAACCAATAATGTATACTTAGATTCTCATTTGGCTTCTCATGTCTGCTTTCAGTTGATTGGATTTTAAAATGGTTGTGAATTACTTGACATTCCTTTCATTAAAAGTTGGTGTTTATATCCCTTCTCCTAGGAACTGATTGGGGAAGTGATGCTATATGACTTTTAAGGCTACAGCATAACAATGGCATGTGCCTTCTACTTGGTTCTCTTTGAACACTTACTCTCCAGAGGCTTCCTCTTGGGTGTCTCAGAACCCCGTTGTCATGATGGGAGAAAACCAAACCACCTAGAGAGCCGTATGACAGTATGTAGTTGACAGTACAGCTGAGCCCAGAATTAAGTTCTCTTATCCCAGGCACCAGACGTGAGTGAAGAAGACTCCAGAATAATCCAGCACCAAAGTATTTGAGTGACCCCCCCGCACATCCATTTGAGTCTGTTCAGCTAAGGCTCCAGAACTGTGGAGCAGAGACCAGATATATTTGCTGGACTCTATCCTGACCCACAGAACCTGTGAACATATTAGATGGTGGTTGTTTTCCACTAAGCTAGTGATGGTTTGTTTTTTAGAAATAATGACTGGAATAACTGGATAAAAGAAAGTGTGGATGAGGGGAAATAAAAAAGCATTCCTCTAGTCTCCAACAATATGTTCAGGCAACAGATGAGTCATACAAAGGAAAAAGACAATTCTTGGGAAAGGGAACTCTCAGATATGTATATCATTTTTAGGAGCTTTTCAAGGTTTATCTGGATCTAACCAGTCAGGGTAGATTACTAACAAGTAAGCCCCTAATAATTATAAACAGTTGTTAGAGGGAGTTTGAAATGGCTTTAGGACTGTGGTTTTGGATGACTAAGGCCAGGTTGTAATAAATATCACCCACCTGGCCAGTTCTGTCTGTGGCTTGAAATGCAAATATATGTATGACAAGAATTATAAATACATATAAAATATACACACCTACATACATACACATACACACACACTTATTTAGAAGAAAAAGCAAATGACTCTGCTTCCCCCCCAAAAAAATTCATATCAAGATTTGGATTTAGTAATAGATACTCATCTTCAGATAATCCTGGATTTAGTGCAAACCACACACCATCTCTTATATTGTCTACATTTGTATCTACATTTCTGAACAATAAGAATTAGTATCTATTTGAATTGAAGATCCAAGATAATTAAATATTTATTTTTTACTATATGTTAACAAAAACATATATTAAAACCTAAGCATTTCAATAACAAGGACGAAACAAAAAAAGGGTAAGGCGAGAAGCTGAAGTCATAGAAACCATATTATTCCCATAACTTTATAATTAAATCTTTCCCCCTTTTTATGACAACAAATTGGTTGCAAAATTTATTTTGGAATTTTTATATATACTCTATGCCATGTTAGTGCCTAATTTATATCCTTGGGGGGAAAATTAACTTTATCTTTGTACTGGTTATTAGGACTCTCAATTTCAAATAATAGATATTCACAGGCACTAGTTTAAGCAAGTTTTACTATGGTACAAAACTATCTCACATAACTGAAAAGTAAGTATAGAGTTAGCTCTTAGGAATTGCCTGGGAATGGGAACTGGAAGGTTTGTGCCTGCTTCAATTTTCTCTCTCTCAAAGATAAGCTTATTCTTATTTTCCTGACCATGTAACATATCAAAACAAAATTTAAAAAAGAAGAAAACAAAACAAAACAAAACAAAACCAAAAAATCATGGCTGCTGATGAATCCTGAGTGGACATGTTACACCCTGAGACAGATTTTTCTTTTGCAATCCCAATGTTAAATTCCTAGGGAGTGAGCTGAAAATATCTTGGCTACGTGATCATCTTTAGGGAATAGAATCTGATGGTCCTGCCTGGTTGCTGAGAGGACAAGGTCATGTTGTGCAAAATATCCATCCAGACTGACCCTGGCCAGGCTGTGGTAGGAAAGGAAAGGCAGTCCCCAAACAAAGATGGCGGGCAGAGATGGGACCAAATTCCTTCCCCACAGGAAGGCATTATGAATATAAAGATTTCATTTTAAAACTCTAGAATGATTTACTAGAGAAACCAATGCATCTCCCAGTTACACTGATCCATTTGAGAAGCCTCAGAATAAAAGACAAGTCTGTCTTGTCTTGCCACATCCTGCTCCCTTTCCACTGGCTACACGTTAACAGAGAATTACTGCCTAACAGTTTAGTTGTGACCAAGGGGAGAACCCCACATATGAGGGACACCATCCTAAACTGTGCTTAACCGACTGGGCCATCCAAGTGTCCTGAAACCAAAATGATTTAACAGTATATAATTTTGCAGAATGTTTTCCTTGTAGTAATAATGAAAAAAAGTAATAGTAATAACAAAGACAATGGTACTAGCTACTTTTTGTTGAGTGCTATGTTCCAGTGAAGAGCACTTTACAGGTATTACCTTAATCTTAGCAACACAATTTTCCTATAATGTAAGTTTAACTGTTTTCACTTGCATCTTGCAAATCATGAATCAGGCTCAGAGAGGTTAGGTTTCCCAAGATCCCACAGCCAGAAAATGATAAAGCCAAAAATGTGACTACAGAATCTGAGCACTTAACCACTTTGCTTAACTGCTTCCCGCAAGGGATTTAAAAAATACATACAGTATTGAGAACAGATTGCAATTTTATTTTGAGAAACAGAGTAAAGTTCAATACAAAGACACTCACATAGAAGACTCCCAGTAGCAAATATGTGGTAACCTTTCCACATATTTTCTGAAATATTTGTCCTTAGATACTAATCCTAAAGTTTTTCAACATCTGGTTGAAATTATGCATTTTGCTTTATCTATAAAACTGTAAAATGTTATGTCATTAGCACCAAGCAAACATGTGTTCTTCATTATGTTTTATTCTATTCATATTGAAATAGTTATTAAAATAACATGACACAGTTTCTCTATTCTCTTTATTTGTGCTATTTTAGTAGCAAATAAAGTGTTTTGTTGTTAGCATAAAAAGCCACATTGAAAATTTTGGAAAATTTTTTCTTTTATTTTGTTTTTGCAAATTATCAACTGTGATAAAATATTAAAATGTTGTAACCCAGAATTATGAAAAACAATTCCCACTCTAGTAATACTATATTTCCAACTGTAATGAATTATTGTCTAAGAAAAATTACAAAGCTTTTGAAGAAATAGCTTGTCTCTATTACCATTTTAGAAATCTTAACACTGTAGGTCACCTCTTTTTTTCCTGATGAAGATTTTCCTTTTTTGACTTTTTTTTGGGGGGGGTATGTTCTATTCTGGTCCTTTTACCTCTCTGACTGCTCTTCTCACTCCCTCTATCTTAGCACAGTTGTCTTTCAAAGCACAGATTTTTGCTATTTTATATTAATCCAGGAAAACAAAAGATGTCCCTTACCGTGATTTCATGATTGCATGTGGACCTAAGGAATATGGTCCTGCACTGACATTTCCTGGATTCAATTCTCTCTTCAGTTACTAAATACGTGACCTTAGGTGGGAAATTTAACATCTTCATACATCAGTTTCTTTATCTGTAAAATTTGGAGAATCATAATACTTTGCCCAGAGGGATACTGAAAGGATTAAAATGAGATAATGTGATGTATTATCTCATGGTGCATTGTAAGCACTTAATCAACATGAACTGTTTACTTGAACCCTGACTTCTCAACCATACTCCAATTGCTTATTTCTCTCCCCCCACCTCCACTCCAGACTTAGTAGTTAGGAATAAAGACTCAGTTGGGAATAAAGATTAGTAAGAGTTGATAAAAATACTTTAGGAAGAGTAGTGAAGTGATGTTTGGGGCCTTTGGGCAGGAATACCTGACAGATGGTTCCTGAAGTAATTCAGCCATGAAGTGGGGTGGGCGGGGGCAGCGGCGCTGAACTAAGGGAATGTTAAGAGACGTGGATGGAATGATCTTTCAGAAATGGAGCTTTTATGACTTTAAGACTGACTGCATGTGTAGGATAAGGAGAGAATAAATAAGTAGGATTATTTCTAGTGATTAGAACACTGAATAAATTGTTTAACAATTCCTTAGTACAGAGAAGAGACTGTTGAGAGAGGCAATGAGGGCAGAGGTGGAAGGGGGTGTTAAATTTAGTTTTGGACATTCTAAGGGTGAGCCTTCTATAGGAAATCCAGTTGTAGCTACTTAATGCACACACACCCACATATATAGATGTGCATGTATATGCATACAAATAAATACTACATGTGCATATATATATTATATACAAGTTCTAAATTATATATATATCTAAAACTCTGTATATATACTATTCCAAAACTCTTTCCTGTGTGGGGCATAAACATACATTTATCACTTATTAGTACTTGGATATGCATATGAGGTCACATAGGACAGAAATTGGAGAGTGAAAAGAAAACTGACCCAAGAAAAGGAAAGAGCACAAAAAGATCATTGTGTTTTGGATTTCTAGATTGAAAAACAAAATAATGTTATAATTTTTGAGATGTCAAGAGAGAAAATATGATGAATTAAAGACTAAAGACTGGGCTGGAGAAAACTTTGGCAGAAAGAATTAGGAAGCATATATTTTTTGGAGAGTTCTATAATATTTTCCTCAAGTATATAAAAGTAAACAAACTCCATTTGGTCCACTGGCTTACAGTCCCCTCTACCAACCATCTGAGACCTGGATTCTTGACTGAAATAGATGTCTATAGCTACTCATTCTTTCTTTCTGGACTTTATTTTGAATATCCCTTTCTTTTAAAAGAATTTTTATTTTATTGAAATTAAATTAATTAACATATGATGTATTATTAGTTTCAGGGGTAGCGTTCAGTGACGAATATCCATTTCTTAACAGGAACTTGCAACTCCAGCTTGTTAGTAATTCAGCAATTATTTCTATCTTTTGTTAGAACTCTGCTGCTTTGGGGTTTATTCTGAAAATAAATGGCATAGCATGTTTTCATTTTAGTTTGGGTAGGAAAATAAAAAGCAAACACCATGGTGAATGGGTTCTTTGAAATCCTAAAGCACTTAATGTTCATGCCCCTGTGCTCTGAAAACTGTAAATGTAAAATACTGATGAAAAAACATGGCAATTTTTTGCAAACCATGGGAAGAAGTAAACCAATCACCCTAGGGCTCATATGATATCTACAAAATTTTGTTTTATCTGAATGTTTCAGGTCAAGTCCCTTTATTAACATTATTATCTTTAATTCTACATTAAAGAGATTTGCAGGGTGCCTGGGTGGCTCAGATGGTTAAGCGTCTGCCTTCGGCTCAGGTCATGATCTCCAAGGTCCTGGGATCGAGCCCCACATTGGGCTCCCTGCTCAGCAGGGGTCTGCGTCTCCCTATCCCTCTGCCTCTCCCCTTGCTAGTGCTCTTTCTGCCTCTCTCAAATAAATAAATAAAATCTTTAAAAAAAAGACAGAGATTTGCATTGAACTTTTTCATATTTGTGGTTTTTCTTCACCCTTTATTTTTTTTAAAGATTTATTTACTTATTTTTAAGAGAGAGAGAGAGAGAGAGAGAGAGAAATCATGCATGCGGGGGAGGGAGAGCAGAGTGAGAGAATCTTCAAGCCAGCTCCGCTCTGAGCTTGGAGCCTGACGGGGGCTTGATCCCAGGACCCATGAAATCATGACCTGAGCCAAAACCAAGGGTCAGACGCTCAACCGACTGAGCCACTCAGGAGCTCCTTCTTCACCCTTTATGAATGCTACTCTAACTTTGGTAGCTCTTGCACCCTGAACAGGTCCAGAAAGAAAGTAATTGAAGGCAAACAAGCATTATGTGTCTTCAGAACACTTTCCCCAGAAGTATGAATAGGCCTTATAGCCCTTGCACTTAATGTTAAACCCCTAGTTAGGCAATTATGAACAGGAAAATGAAATGTATTTTAATATTCTGAATGATGCTAGATTTGAACAATTCGATTAAATACATTTGTAAAGTTCTCCATATTTAATTCATTTAAAGACAGGTAGTGCATATATATATGTATATATATAATGTATTATATATGGTATATGTATATACACACATATCGTTCATCAAATTGGTTATTTTTGCTATTGGGAGTAATTTTAATATTTCTTCATATAACTTTTTCTAAGATTTCTTAGGATTAAATACTAGCTTTAAACAAATTTAAGTGAGATGTTTTAAGAGTACTATGAGTTGAGTCAAAAATATTTCCACCCCTTTCTAATGAAATTTCCTATAATGAATAAGCTAGTCAAACTAAAAATAAATAAATAAATTAGATAGATGATAGATAGGTAGATAGTATTTTCAGATTCCCTTGAAGTTGGATTTCCGTGCAACTATGTTTCTTCCCAGTAGGTACAACCACGTGGACTCAGAAGGAGGAGGTGAGCAATGCAAGGAAGCAGGTATACTCAGGGACGTTTGCTCTTTTTGAAAGCATGGTGGCAGATAGTTACTGCACGGATGCCTTGTCTTCATCTTTAGTACAAGTTCTAGTGTACAGTTCCTATCATCCTATGTGCCTAGTACTATAATGAGCAGAGTTGGAGCTTGCATTAGAAGAGAAAAATATGGGCGCCTGGGTGGCTCAGTCCGTTCAGCGGCTGCCTTCGGCTCAGGTCATGATCCCAGGGTCCTGGAATCGAGTCCCACATCGGGCTCCCTGCTCAGCGCAGAGCCTGCTTCTCCCTCTCCCTCTGCCATTCCCTCTGCTTGTGCACTTCTGTCTATCTCTCTGTCAAATAAATAAATAAAATCTTTAAAAAAAAAAGAAGAGACAAATATGATTGAGCTTTTCCTAATTTCTACTGTTGCCGGATTTCTTGGAGATTCTTCTAGCTCTCTAATAAACTTCTTGCTACTTAAACTAGCTGGACAGAGAATGCAAAGGACAGAGACCAATAATGAAAGAGGAACTTATTTCAGCTAAAACTACACTTGGATAAAAGGAGTAGCCCTAGTTGGTCCCTAGGGACATGACAGTGGGGTAGAGGAAGGACAAAACCTAGAAGAAAGGAGAAGAGGAGCTGGAAGAAGAAAAGGAAAGGGTTGGGGGAAGCAATGGGGAGTGCGTGCATCGCAACAGCCTCAAAAATGTCTATAAAACATTCCAGACAATTCACATTAACTGATGGTGGTGATAAAAGCAGGCTGCCTTTAAATTTGGTGTCACATGCTATTAGACCTTACTTACAGCATCCAGATACCAACCGGGTCGCTTCCATGCTCTATTACCTCTTAGAGTGTCAAATGTCTAGGCACCTTACCTGATTCACTACCTTGCCTCAGTGTCCCAGGGCTCCCCAAGAACGCCTACTCTTACTTGAACAACAGCAGTTCAGGTGTAGCCAGATCTCCATCTGGGGTAGTGTATCCTTTAAGTTTCATCCATTTCGTACTTATTCTCTAAGCACAGACATCTTGGAGATTAATCTGTAGGTCCACAGTTCATCATGCTTTCTTTTTCCTTAGGGAAATACTCTCCATTCATTATCTATACCATCCTATATGATGGTTGTTCTGAATCTTTAGTAGTTCTTTCCTCTTCCCCTCCAGCTATTTTAAATACCTGTCCTTTATGGGATCACCTTGGCAACTCCTCCAGGAAGCAGAGACTCTCTGTATTTATTGAATTGTACTTGTAGCACCTAGTGCTTGATCTCCTTTTTTTTAAAGTGTATATAAATATAGACTGCTTTTTGATTTTTTACTGCTTCATTTTTTTGATGTATCATATCACTCAGTAGACTCTAAGCCCCTGAAGAGTAGAGACAGACATTTTGATTTTCTTTGATGTACTGGCTTCACAAATAATGAATGAAATACAGTAACAATGACAAAGTAATCAATCTACACGGACACTGGTCATGATGATTGGAAACAAATAAACCAGAAGCTTACAAAATTTTAGGCAACTACATTGCCAAAGAAATCCCAAATGTTCCTCTCAAGGAGGTCTGAAAATTTACAAATAAATCCCTGGGTCTTTAAAACTGCAACAGTAGGAAGCAAGCTATGTGTTCTAGACAGCCCCTCAAAAGGGCACACTGTTCAATACTCACCTCAGATACGCTCAGGAGATCTTGAGCAAGGAAGATTCTCTCAGAGGTCAAAGTCAGGACCCTGGAGGGAAATGAGCAGGTGATAACCTGTGCAAGAGATAAATCAGGGCCTATCAGATTGGCCAATCAAGAAATAAATTCCACGGCTAGAGCCAGGCCTCAAGGCTATTTTTATTAAGTAGCATTTGACGTAATTCTTATTTCTTATTCTCCTCTTGTAGCATTTTAATCTACAGGTCACAAGAACCACACCCAACATAATGTTCATGGATCTTCATGTAACTCAGAGATCCTGGGCCTTGAGGTGTAGGCAGAAATTCTGTGAGACACTGGGTTGCTTCCTTTGAGAGAAGGTTGTGTTTCTTCCATATATGGGGAAAAAAAGGTGCATGTTGATGTTTGGATGGGCAAAGATGCAGCTGGTTGCCTGCCCAATATTCATTCTCCTTTTCTTGCCAACAGAACCCTGGGCATTGTGCCCAGATGAAGATAAAGATAGGGGAGCAAACTGAGATTCAAACAGATGTTGTGTGAAGATTCAAGATCAGGATTTTTTCCCTCTCCCTGTGCATCTTCCTTTCTCATGCCTCAGATGACAATATAATAGTGTGTTAAGAGTTCCCAAACCACCTTCAGAGTTGTTGATTTGTTAGAGGGACTCACAGGATCCAGGAGTTCTGATTTCCTGGTTATAGTTTATTATAGCAAAATGACATAACACAAAATTTGCAAAGGGAAAAGGTTCATGGGACAAAGTCTAGAGGAAACCAGTCTGAAGCTTCCAAGAGTCTGCTTTCTGCGGGGTTGCACAGCATCTGTTTAATTTCTCTAGCAACAATTGATGAAAACATGTGCAAAGTTTTTTACTATCAGGGAAGCTCACCTGTGTCTGAACCTAGGCATCCAGGGCTTTCAATGGGGATTGGCCACATATAATGCCTGCAGGACTTACCACAGCCCCTCCAGATCCCCAAAGCAGGTGTTCACTATAAATCACACTTGAACAATTTATCTAGAAAAACTGATGCCGCATGGTTAAAGGCTCCAAGCCTACAAAACACTTTTATCAGAACATCCAAGACCTCAATTGCTAGGAGTGGCCAAGGGCCAATCCATTCACAGACATGCCCAGTTTTGGGCCTGCTGTGCAAGGTTTGAGTAATTCAGGCCTGCTTAGTTAACTCTTTCTTGCACAGATGGCTGGTGCACTAGCAGCCGTCTTGTGATTTTGGGAGTGGAACCTAGGGCAAACTTAGATGTCTTTCTGGATCTACCAATCCAATCCTAGCCTGCCTAACTCTTCATTTTGTGTTGGTGTGCACATGTGTATGTGTAAGAAAGAGAGTAACCTATCTTGTATTCCAAAGCTACTATTAAAGTCATCTCCATTACCATTGGCCAAGTCCAATTTTCAATTCTTAACTGAAACTAAAGTGAATGTTTATCTACTTCGTTTCCTCAGTTTAAAAATGACAACTATAAAACAACCTTTAAATAAGATTTTATTCATTGATAGTTATCAACTAGCTATAAATTAAAGACATATTTGAATTTTCTATGAAAATTCATTTCATCTGTATAATTTCTAATGCTCATTACCATTTGCTTTGAGTTGTGAGAAAACAGAACAAAAAGATCAGAAGTTACTCTACTGGGAATCTCGAAAAGCACACTTTTGCTTTATGGACCAACATTGCCTTATGACAACTTCATGTAAAGAGGTATAAAAAATGATGTTTATATGATTCTGAATGCCCACATAACCAGTGTTATAAACTTTATGTTTTTTATCTCTCGCTCTACGTCCCCCTCTTCTTCATTACATACTTAGTCCTTAGATTCTGCTTCACTCAGAGACTTTTGATGACTACAACGCTACCTTGCCTGCATCACTTTCTCATTAATATCATTTGGTTTTAAGGCAACTATAAAATGCAGGCTCCAATAGAGAACCCATAATCCTGCTTCTTGTTCCTTAGACTCTGCTCTAGGAGAATTATTCTGAGTATCAGCTGAAATGACATCAGAAATAAATTGAGAAACAAAAAACTTGTGGATTCAGTACTTCCTCAGAGAGCTGTCTTGATAGAATACTCCGAGGTTGTGAGCTACTTTAAGCAATTTTCAAAATGAAGTTTAGAAGAGTATATACATAATTAAAATAAAATAAAATGGTTTGTCATACCTGATAACAGCAATTCATTATATATAGCTATATTAAATAATATAATATGTAATAACAGAATATATACAATATATAATCATAATACTTAATATATATTACAAATAATATAAAGATATTATTTTATCTTAATTATACTTACAATTTTAATGTCTACTGAAATATATTTTTTAAATGTTTATGGAGATTTTCTTCCTGATTTTTATCATCTTTCCTAATTCTCTTTAATTCAAATGTGCTTTTGAGCATAGTCAAGTTTGATTTTAGAGAATGGGCAATAAAATTTCCAGAAAATGATGAAAAAGTAAAAACAACAACTTTACACTATTAGTTGAATATTATCCATAAAGTACTCTTTCTATCAATTCTTTTATTTTAAAACTCTACTGTGATTTAATGGAAAGAATACCATATATAAGTTTCAGAAACATTTTATTATTATAAAAAATCTAAAACAACAAAAAAGCCTCCTGTGTCTAAAAGTGTAAAAATTCCCCAAATATAAACAAATAATAATGTAAAGAAACAAATAAGTGGAGCCTTGCAAATAAAAGGTACTCAATGAATATTTTTAAATGAATGAAGGGCCAGGTGACTGAGACTTTGTACCTCTCTGTCTGTGTTGCAGGCAAGTACTTCCCAGCTAGTTACTAATCCAGGGCTAATATGGACAACCACAATATAGTTTACTATACTCCAAAAATGCACTTTCAGTTTTCCATGTTGCCCCACAGATTATGGATGTTAAATTTCTGAAAATTTTTATTTATTTAAGATTTTTAAATTTATTTTATTTTATTTTATTTATTTTTTATTTTTTTTAAAGATCTTACTTATTTGAGAGAGAGAATGAGAGAGAGAGAGCATGAGAGGGGGGAGGGTCCGAGGGAGAAGCATACTCCCCGCCGAGCAGGGAGCCCCATGCGGGACTCGATCCCAGGACTCCAGGACCATGACCTGAGCCGAAGGCAGCCGCCTAACCAACTGAGCCATCCAGGCGCCCTAAATTTCTGAAAAATCTTAAATAAAATCATGTCTGTGTCTCTCTGAATTGGTAACAAAGAGTTTTTGGCTTTTTTTTTTTCTTTTTTACATTTCAAGTGTCTTCTTGAATTTTTATTCAACTCAGGATACACTTTTTGTTCTTCCACTCGTGCTTTTCCTTTAAATCAATGTACTTAGTTTAACCACGCTCCAAAAGATGGTTTAGCCATGCTTCAAAAATGTAAAAAAAAAAAAAAAAAAAATTGTTTTTGAGCACAGGTGTGTTCAATCCTAACATTCAAAAAAAGTTTTATGCAGAATCCATTCCTGACTTTGTGGAGAGCTCAATAAAAGCTGAAAATTAATGGGATAAAATGAAGCACAGAATGTGGCTTGCAGTCCCCAAATGGCCTGGTTCCTCAGTCTTAAGATGTAAAGGTCAAATTGTAATGTCATGCCAATATATTTTGTAAAGAAAACTGAGGGTACTGCATTTAGAGAAGCTAATTTGCATGACAAAAATTGTGACAAGAACAGAGGTTGGCACAAAAATCAATACATTCATGTGACAAGCACTGCCATAAATAATAGAAATGAACAACTGGGTGAATTTAGCCCAGTTTTATTATAAATTAAAGTCAGACTAATATCTCACGTTATTGGCTAAGAGCAGCATACCCCGAAAAATGCAGAAAATTATAAGCTGTCCACTAGATAATTTTAGTTTTTACTCATTCTCAAAAATAACAACTGAAAAACATTTCTGACCTTCACTTTTAGATATGAGGTATGATACCTGTGTGAATCTATAAACTGGCTCGTTTTTTACATAACATGAACATAATCAGGCCATAATGCACATAATGAGAATTTACTCAGCATGTACATCATACTTCATCATGTAAACCCAGCAACACCTCTTCCCCCTGGGATCAGCTTTATTTTCATACTACATTTCACAAATAAGGAAACTTTGGCAAGAAAATCACAAACCTATCTTCTGTAGGTCACAAGAAAAAATCTGTGCCAGATACCAAATTATGATTCTTAGCTGCTGCAGGATTCAAGACCACTCAGTCTTTAATCTCCTGAATTTTTATTTCTTGGGTCATGTCACCATGGATATAATTGCTGATGTACATAGGCTAAGGGATTTTCTGTCAGGGTGATTTTCCCAATTACTCAAAGAGTCATAGCTATGAAAAACTAGCTTCAGTTCCAAGAATAGCATTGCAACGGCTAAGGGACAAAGGGGTATGTCCACAAATAAATGCATGTGCGTTTTCAAAGTTAAAGGAAGTTAAGTATGTGAAAGAGAAAGCTCACATATAAACCTAGAACAGTAAACTTTCTTCTTCATGTAGATATGCAGTCACGATGAACTTGTCCATGGCTGTCCTTAAAACTGGGACACTTAATCAACCATAGACATGACTACTGAATGTTTTGAATTATCTAGAACAATCTCAATTTAATATATTTACATTCTTTAAAAAAGATAGCTCATTGCCTATATAAATACATGTAATTTATTAATATGTAAATGCCTTTTTGAGATTTTCTATTTGCCGATATCCATAAATATTAAAAATGTCCTTGACAGACTTTATGTCCAAGTTTTAAGTTTATTATCAATGGAGAGTAATGAAACCAGGGAAATTATATATTACATTTTCCAAACTTCCAAATACATTTTAATTGCTTTGGGTAAAATCAAGACAGCTTCAAAAAGGAAGTAGAGCCACGTGAAAGGCAATTTAAAGGAGATATAGGTGGTAGAGCGAAAGAATTGCCTTGGTGATTCTTTGGGGAGATATTGTGATAATTTTATTTAGCAGCTGCTGTCTCTTAAAATATGATATGATGTCAGAAATAATGAGTCCCTTGAATTCCCAGATGAGAACACTCACTGTGACATGCTACCAAAGATGGTTCTGTCCTGAATTTGAAATAAAAAGTTCAGGGACACTGTCTTCCTTATTACTGGAAATGAATTGAAATTCAGAAAAAATATTCATATATTTCTAAAACTTATCCATGAACATGATATTTTCCCAGGAAGATCTATACATAGATGAGTATGGATAAATATGATTCACAATATAGACATTTCATATATATTGGTATCATAAATATATATGTATATATAAAATCTTACTTCTATCTGGCATATAGCGCATAGTAATTACACTTTGAAGTTTTTTGTCCCATCATGAGGGACATTTGACAAAATAATAGTGATGCCACTGCTGCTGGGAAATGTTACTCGAGCTGAGTTAAGAATATAAAGAGAGAAAGAAATAAGATCCTTGGCAAGACTCGCTGTTTTCTAACAAGGACTTGTTGTGTTTCATTCCTAACAAGTTCATCATCGAATCATCAGTAAATCTGAAGTCTTAACTGTAGTGATAGGAACAGATGTAGTGTGTTAACTGCAAACTTGCTTATTTTGTGACTTACCAGTCTAAGGTTGGATGATTCATTTATCTACTCAGAATTTAATGAAATACCCCTTTATTTTTCACTTGGTCAGTTACAGCTCCTTCCTGCCCTGAAACGATGTTTATGACGCTATGACATAATCTTGATGGGGCTGTGTGAGAAGCAATTAGAACCCCAGCAAGGGACCCACTTACACTCATCCTCCAGATTCCACAACTATCTTCCTGTTTCACTTGGCTTTATTAATAAAAGGAAAACATTGTCCTAATTGACACAAAGTCAATCCGATCGAAGTTCCATTGTGTCTCCCCTCTCATTCTCCATCTTCTCTTCTCTTGTTTTTCCTCTACCTCCTCTTTCCCTTCCTTTCAGTGGTGCCCTGAGGTCCAGAGACTCCAAGAGGCAGAAAGAGAAGCTATGTTAACAAGTGACAAGGTGGCCGGGGCAGAAGCAGACCACATTCGTCCTGACATCTGCTTTCCTGCCCCTGTTTCCCACACTTGCGCTGTGCGGCACCTCTTCAGTAGGGTCCTCTTCAAAGGTCATATTTCTTCTAATGAAATTTCACCTTTGTAAGCACATAGAATTACCTGCTTCCTTGAGATTTTGCCCTCATTAAAAAACTAATTCCTTCCTACTCACCTCCTCACCTCTCTGTCTCTCTCTGCCTGTTTCTGTCTTTCATCTTGCCCTCTTTCAGATTTGGAAGCAAGCATCCCCATTAAGCAAATTCAATTAACTAATCGCCCCATGACTTCTTTTTTTTTTTAAGATTTTATTTATTTATTTGACAGAGACACAGTGAGAGAGGGAACACAAGCAGAGGGAGTGGGAGAGGGAGAAGCAGACTCCCTGCTGAGCAGAGAGCCCAAAGCGGGGCTCAATCCCAGGACCCTGAGATCATGGCCTGAGCCCGAAGGCAGACATTTAACCAACTGAGCCACCCAGGCGCCCCTGCTGCGTGACTTCTGTAGTCCATGAATATTGGGCCTATATAAAATTGTATTATTTTGAGTTAAATACTTTGTACTATTTTGTCAGATGAAGACATGAAAATTTGTTAAAAAGTAGTATACAATCATACAATGTTTAGAAAACACTGGATAGTTTTGTAACCTTGTGTCCTTTAGAAAAAAAATGAACATACAAAATTATGGTTAAGAAAATATTTGAATCTCCTTTTTTTTTAAAGATTTTATTTATTTAGTTGACAGAGAGAGAGATAGCAAGAGCAGGAACACAGGCAGGGGGAGTGGCAGAGGGAGAAGCAAGCTTCCCACTGAGCAGGGAGCCTGATGTGGGGTTCCATCCCAGGACCCCGGAATCATGACCTGAGCTGAAGGCAGATGCTTAACAACTGAGCCATCCAGGCGCCCCAATATTTGAATCTTCTTAAAATTCATTGGGTTTTATATTCTCACACTTGAAAATTTTGATCTGCTTGTATTTAGATATTGTCCCCAATCAAGAATCAAGAAATCTGGATTGTCATTTTGTGGTCAACAAATATTTTCAGCTTTCCTATTTTTTGTTACAGCGTTCCATTGTCCTTTTTTTTTTTTTTTTTTAACATTAGGTTTGGTCATGGGGACTTGCTTCTAAATGTGAACAACAGTGATATGTGAAGAACCAGGACTTAATTTGCCAACTTGCCTACTTACAGATGGTTTTGAGAGCTTCTTTCAGTCTGGCTCTTCATATAAACACAGTAAGTAAAGTCTCCTAATAACCTAAATTGGTTATGTATGAGAGAGATAACTTTTGTAGGATTAAAATACTGATAATTTTTGAAGACCAAAATAAGTATCCTATGTGTAAATACTTAGTACATGGGAAACATGAAATAAATGCTCAATAAATGTGCTTTCTCATTCATAATCCAAGTAATATATTTCATTCCAAAGCAAGAAGAAACTTTAGATATCAGTTCTGGTCCTAAATACTTAAAAAAAAAAGATTTATCTATTTATTTGAGTGAGAGATACAGAGAGAGAGAGAGAGAGAGAGCCCAAGTAGGAGGGGCAGGGAGAGGGAGAGAGAATCTCAAGCAGACTCTGTGCTGAGCGCAGAGGCCCACGTATGGCTCCATCTCGTGACCCTGAGATCACCACCGGTGATCTGATATCTTTTACTCTACCATTGGCTAAAGTCTCAAAGATAATTTTTTAAATTTCCTTTTTAAAAACTTCTAGAAAACATATTAATATTGTGTGAACATTTCATCCTAATGTTAAAACACTGGCAGAAATTCTTATGCCTAAGTTAAATTCCATTTTATTTAAGCCATCTTTTCTCTAGTGTTATCTTTCCTAAAGAAAGAGACAGGATTGTCTGTAAATGCCCTAGCATATTCTTCATACGTCTTCATCAATTTTGTTTCCTCTACCAGAAAACAAAAAAACCCTCCTTTCCTCCAACACACACATACACACACACATACACATGCACACACACTCATACGTGCACACACATATACACTACCGTGAAGAATAACTCATTCTTGAAAATTCAGTTCAAATATTAATTATTCAAATTTGCCTTATAGCACCATCAGTTTATATAGTTTCTTAATCTCTGTTTTCTTCTAATGTCCTGCCATGCATTTCTTATAGTTTTTGTCACATATAATTGGACATATTTCTTCCCTTTCTTCCTTTCCTTCCTTCCTTTTTTCTCTGCTTTTTTTTCCTCTGCTCCTTCTGAACAAGCTCAATGACTCACTCATTACTGTACTCCCAGTGCCTAATGCATTGCCGAAAAATAATAAAAACCTGATAAATGACATTTAAATGAATTTAATTTAAATGAATAAATTAATAGGAAGGAATGAATTTTACTTCAATCAAAAGTGTTGCCTCTAAAGTTCCTATTTTTTAGTCATTAATTCATTCAACAAATATTGCTTGAATGCTTACTATCTATAAAGCATGGAGCAAGACAATGCAGAAAACTTATTTAGAATAAAAAACACCTGACATTAAATTTTCATATTCCATCCATTAACATTTGTTGGGTATGTTGTTTGTGGCATCCTTTTTAAAGGGAAAAAGAGAGAGAGAGAGAGAAGCAATAGTCCAATGAGGACATGTGAATATTCTTAATAAATTGGATTTGTGGACAAAAAAGAACTATTGTCTTTAGTTATTGTGTACTGGAGCTATGCTAGGGTATTCATGCTTGTACTCAAAGAGTTAGTGTTTCCTCCCTAAATTTAGAGGGTGTATCCATATGTTTTAAGTCACACTTTTTGATGGACCGGTTCCCAGTTAAGCAGGGATACTTGAATTATATTTTTGTGTCTTGTAGTGTTGGCAGCCTTCCAAGAGGATAATGGACAATGTGCTCATTAGGCTGGTGGATGAGGCTATCTCCCAAATCATTGGTTAAATGTTTGAAAAATACTGGGCCTTAGAACAGACCACAGTGGGATAGCTCTCAATTTGTGACCCTAGTTTTTCACATAATCATTGATCACCACTTATGGGTGTAAACTTTCTTGCAATTAAACACTGACCTTACAAAATATTCCAAATTTCTTGGTAAAAGTGGCATACAAATCTGTGTCAGACCTTGCTAAAACCTAGATATATTAAATGTCTTGCTCTTTTTTAGCCATCACTGTCATGGAGAAATTAAATTATTTCAGGATGATTAACATTCATAAAATCATACTAGGTTATGGTTGAATACCTGTGCTTTTCTAGGTATTTGCAGGCTAATAATTTTATGATTATATCTAGTAGCTGTCCAAATATCAAAATTAGTCTGACTCATCTTTACTTAAGATTATTTTTATTATATTTCTTAAATTCTACATTCATTTTCTACAGCAACATGTCCATCCCGTCTGATCATACTTCTTAAATGCATGGTTTCCTCTTCCTTCACTTGCTTATTACCCATCCCCAAATTGCCTCCCTACTTGATCACAACTAGCTCAGTACTACTCTCATCAAACTCATCAGATTTGTATTGGTTCCTTTGTTTAATTGTCCCCTTTCCAATGTTTATTGTTTTGATAGTAGAAACATTTCTGCATCCATAGGACACTGCAAAGACTGCATAGTGCAGACACTTAATCAGTAAACAAAGGAATTTATTCTCAGACTTTTCCTTAAGTATCAGTTCCACTTACCTTTCCCTCAAAACAGATTTTATCTGGCTGCCTAACGTGTTCCCCCAGGAATCTATAGCGACAGAAAACATTTGCACATTCCTTGCTCCCTTGCAAATGGCCAGAATGCAATCATTCTGTCCCTACCTTTTCTTCAGTTCATATTAACAAGGTTTGCTTGCTGTCCTTTAATATATTCATTTACCAAGTTACCTAGACATTCTTTTTCTTTCTGCAGTGATTTCAGCACCTGGGCTACATCATTCTCTGCCTTGTCTCTTGCAGAGTTTATGACTGCATGGAATAATTCAATCACTTCACAGTTCCTTAGTCTCTTTGACTCTAGTACCTTAATTTCTCCTAGCCACCAGCATAACCATATAGCCCTTCAAAATCATGCACACTGACATTTTATAGTTTCTCATGTATGACATGTTCTTACTCTGCATCTAAGCATGCTGATCTAATATTACTACATTTAGAAAATATTTTTAGAGGTCCCCTTGCTATGAAGAGGGTCCAAAGAGAGATTGAATGCTCATCTTGCAATTAGGGAAGCTGCATGTGACAAGAAGGAACATAACTACTGCTTGACACCAGTAACATTTCCTTCAAATAACCTCCTCTGAATCCTTTCCTGACTCAAACCCTAATCCCCACACCTAATAAATGCTAACTTATTTCCCTGAGATGTAATTCAATGCCTCACATGTTTATTGATCATCTTTTATTTACAAGAGACAGTTCTAGGAACTTGGCATACATCTGTGAGCAAAGCAGATAAAGCTGCCTGCCATTCTGGCATTAAAATCCTTTCCTTTGGTAAAAACAAGACAATAGATCCCAAAATGGAGTCACTTGTGCTAAACCACATGTCACCAAACCAATACTTAATTACAGTTTCAGGCATCCCAGAAGCAGAATCTTAAATCAGTCAACCAACAATTGCCTAATCAGCACTAGTAAGGTAATCTGCCTGATAGAACCCTGCCATCCCCTAAAGGAAAGTGATCTTACCATAGCTGATCCACCTTTTTATCTAGTATAACTTCCTTGCTCCTGCTCCCTTCTGCCTATGAAAGTCTTTCATTTTGTACAGCTTCTTGGGAGTTTCTTACTATCTGCTAGATTAGATGTTGCCCAATTCATGAATCATTGAATAAAACCAGTAAGATTTCTAAAATTTACTCAGTTGAACTTTGCTTAACAGCTTGAATTCTCGGGCATAATGTACCATATTTTGTCTTCTATTGTACAGGTTTTTTATAATTTTATGAGTTGCTGTGTTCAATAGAACCTTGGAACCAGAAAAATCTTGCCATTTTCTAGCCTAAGTAACATCTCTAAATTTCAATTTTCTTTTCCATGATAAAAGCATGTAGCCTATAGGCTATGGACAGGTTAAACAGGATAATGTTTAGAGTGTCTTGGACAATGCCTAGAATATAAAGCATTCTGAAAGTTTCAAAATAATTACTAGTATAAATAACACTAGAAATTTTAGCTTTTTATATTATCACTATTTTTGCATAGCATCTCTCCACCAAATAGCCCCCTAAAGCCAAGGATCCTCCCCCTCAACTTTGTGAACTTCTGTGTGGTTGGTATATTGTTGGTATTCAAAATTTTCTGCAGTATTGAATTTAATTAAAAATTATAATTTCATCTTAATAATTGTCATTTTTTTCTCAAATTTCTTCCAAAATAGTCTGTTTTTAATTCCTATCTGTTCCTTAAAAAATATCTGGAAAGCAGATAAACCATGAAAGACTCTGGACTCTGGGAACCAAACTGAGGGGGGTGGGAGGATGGGGTAACTGGGTGATGGGTATTAAGGAGGGCATGTGTGGTGATGAGCACTGGGTGTTATATGCCAACTAATGAATCATTGAGCACTATATCAAAAACTAGTGATATACTATATGTTGGCTAACTGAGCATAATAATAAATATAAATAAATAAATAAAAATAAAATAAAATAAAGTAATTTAAAAAAATAAAAAATACCTGGAAAGCAAATTATAAGATTTTAAGGATCTAAATATTCCTAAGTTTAGAAAGGAATTTCAAACTTCACTTTCCTATCAAGAAAGTTGTAATTGGTTTTCTGATTGTAATTGAGATATACTTAAAAGACAGACAAATTATGATACATATGAAAGTTTTAGCACTGCTCATTGAAATGGAATGTAGAACATCTTAATGTCTAAACCTAGTTAGTCATTTAAGGAGAAGCAAATCGGAGAAATGTACACATCGGAGGTTATTTCATAAATACATTTTTTTAAAAAGGTACACATCATCCAGCTTGAGGACAGTGAAATCTACCCCCCAACCTTTCCAAAGCCTGGATATTCTATATTTGGTATGCTAATGACTAATCAAATCACAATCAGTGTGCATTTTAAACCACGATGCAAATACGGATCTTCATTTGGTGATGTAAATACGTGATAATAATTATGGAAATTTCTTTGGGTGAAGGGCAGCAAATATTAGTACGACTAATATGGTACTTATTTTATTAGGTACTAACTGCCTCAATCTGCCAAATGCTGCTAAGGAAGCTGCTACCTACTGTCTTATTTTTTTTTCATTCTCATTGCTGAAAAACTAGAAAAGAACAACATTCATTGTAAATGAGCCACCCAACTTTGACATAGTCCTTAATGGTTTAGCCATGCTTTTCCAGATTACATTATAGTAATTACATAACTATATGGTTCAGGCTGTCTTGCTTCAGTATTTTAGCTTGCTAATACAAATATTGGGAAGTGTCTTACCTATGTATAATAATGCATTTGAATGACTAAAGAATCAAATGACCATTGTTGCCTGGGACTATTCTTTAGATTTTTCAGCAACATGGTAGATGAGCTTTCCTTTTAGAAAGTGTGAGATTTCTTTTGCAATACTGACTGATGACAATAACCTGAGTCTGAAGGAGTTAAATCTGGCTGCTACAGAAGATGGTGTCTTATCTCTGGAAGAGCCATTTACTGCACTGTCTTCCACCTGGAATTAGAGGTGGGAAGGATAATCTTATCAATAGTTCAAAGCAAATTCTTCTTCAGATTTTAAATTATGAGATAGCACCACATTGCAGAGCAGTTTCCCCTGAATTATTTCAAATTGCTCGCGCAATTCTATAAAGTAGATTAGACATTTGTCAGATGAGAAAACTGAGAAATACAGAGCTGAATTACCTTGGTAACTTGTCTTTATGGACAAGTTCCCAATTATTTTATTTTTAGTCCAAAAATTATATATTTTTTTCTTGTAAGATATTAACATACATTAAAAATATACTATATAAAACAAAGTTCAAACATAAGAGAAATATATAATATAGGAAGGGAAGTTCCCTCATAATCCACCTTGCCACACCAAGAGCTGTTTTCAATTTCTATTTGTTCTATATATATTTTCTACATATATCTGCATTCCTTTACTATTAACAAAATGCAGCGATAAATGAATTCTATTTTGTGCATACTGTGAAAGAAACAGGTTTCCTCCCGTTTCTAATAATCCTTATATTTTATTTTCTATGACTGTATGTGTATGTGGATTGATTTCAATTTTTCACTACTAATCAAAACACCATAATAAGCATTCTTAAGCCCATTTTTTCACTCTCAGGTAAGTTTAATTTGTTTGTTTAATTTGAAAAACATGAGTATGTATCAATAAGTGTTACATATGCTATTTTATATTAATATTATATATGGTACTTTTACCTTCTACAGTTCCTGACAATATATATTAATTATTGACTAAATATTGGGAGGTGCTCTGAAAAATTAAGATCATATTTTTAAAACATATTTTCTAAAATGCCTTTATAACCTATTCGAAGTAAATTGGTCAATTTGTATACATTTAACTGGTAAGTCAAGTGAAAACATATTTACTGAGTATTCACCAAGGAAAATTTGTAGTCTATATATCATAGAAGGGGAGAAAAGAGGAACTAAGGCTTATTTAATCTCTATTATGCTCCTTTTACTGCATTAGACATTTTTTCCTGTCATTTTAAAATCTATTGACAATCCTATATATTATGCCACATTAATGATTTTTTTAACTGATAAAAAGTCTAATGCTTAAATTGGTAAAATAAATGAAAAAACTGACAAATAAAACCCAAGTTTACAAACTTTGTTAGTGATAAAGTTGAGATTTGAATCAAAATCTCTGACACAAGGTTATATTCTCATTATAACACCATACTCTACAAGATGTGAGGCAAAGACATTCAGTATTTTCTGAATATATGGTCTGTTATCTACTTGTTTGCTTGTAAATGATATATCTATACAGAGATATAGATATGATACATGGTTGCTTCTAACACAATGGGGTCTCATGAATTTAACAATACATTTTTCCTGTAAAGAGGAATATAACTCAGCTGATTGATTTTTTCCATGGGATAAATTAAAGGTGTCAATGTTGCTAATTTAGAGGGAGATGTCTTCTTAGAATCCAAATATTAAGTTTCTGTGAAAAGCTAAAAGTGGAAATGTAATCTCTTTAATAAGTCTAAGTTTCTACTAGCAACGTAGAGAATGTTAAAAGGGACATTAATAAAACACTTTACAGAGCAAAACAATCAAGGAGGATTTGCCAGGAATTAGAGCTACATGATGAAGCATAACACAGACAAAAATTACTGGAGTTTATTTATTACAAATAGCTCAGAGTGATTAATGAGGACTCCTATCATGTTCTGATAAATTTTCAATCATCAGTTCAGCTCCAAGCCCCTGTTTATTGGAAGTGCATCTACACTTAAAATCACAGCTGCTGGTTTTTCGTCTGCTTTGAAACGGGCAATACATATCAAGAATTTATATTTGCCACAGAAAGATATTCTACGAAACATTATAAGTATTTATTTCACTTAAAGGAATGGTATAACTCTTATGGATGGTCATATGGTGCATTGTCTCCTCTATGACTGTAAAGTATATACATCCATATTAAATGAGCTAATACATCCCAGATGCCAGAAACCCACAGAGCAGTTTTCTGTGTAAGCAAGCACTCGTCGCAAAGATGTGGAAAGCTTATTTAATTACCACAACATCAGGCTTATTTTACCACCTGCACATTTATTAGAATAAAATCCTGTGTAAAGGATATGTGCTCAAACAACATAAGGTAGAAGCAGTTAACTGTAAGTATCCTCTTAAAAAAAAGTGTTGAATTTCTTTAAAATAAGGCAGAGTCACATGTATGTGATTATGACTAAATTATGTAACGTTAAATCATCTTTCCCTCTCACAGTTGTTGGAAAATGCCACTATACATGGAAAGCAAAGGGATCAAAGCCACAGTAAAGTTTGCCTAGATCTTTGTTCCTTGTTTTTATTTCTCTTTAACAGTTTGCAACATTAGACTGGATTGTATACATTTTACAAATGAGTTTATCCTGGTCACCTGTGGGCATCTTGTGTATGTTGGCAAAGCCACAGCCTACTCTTGGATTCCAAGAGAAAGTTCTCACCCACTGAATTTTCTGGATTCTGGGAGATGTCACAGAGTGATAGAGATTTAAGGACCTTCCAACACAGACCGACACTCTGGAATGGAGCAGAATTTGCTCTAGTTTGTTGTGGAAACTGAGCAAGGAGGAACTAGATACTGTTTGCATAGAAATAATCTCATTTGCCTTTTTTTGTTCTTTGCATTTTCTCACTTGAAAAATATGCCAACCATGGGGTTTACAGCTTATGAAAATGGAAGACAACGGGCAAGGGCAAGGGCAAGAGAAGAGATTTTGTAGTAAAAAAAAAATCTGGTTTCTTCCTCTGATCAACCTGAGCAGCAATTGAGCAAATCCTTAACCTCTGGAAGTGCAGTTTAACACCACTAGGGGATGTCTCAAGTCAGTGTATGTAAAGCACCTAGGACACAGTTAGGTGGTTCAGGTAGATACTTAATTTTAAAAAGTTAAAAAAAAAAAAGATTCCAATAAACTGATTTCATATTACACTGTACCAGAGGACCGAGAATATGAGCTTAGACAGTGTATTACTAAAGGATCTAAGAAAATCTTTGATGACAAATTTATCCTTGGTGGTGGGAAAAAAGCCTTTGCCATGCTTTTTAGGAGGTCATTTTGTTAGGCCTGAGGATTGTAAAACAAGTTGTTTAAAATCATGATATAAATTATGTATCACAAGAATTGAATATTCAAGTTTTATTAAATTAATTGATTTCAAGAGAATGTTTCTTTGAATTGAGGCCATAACTCTGTTAGTTTTGCTCCTTGGGAAGAACATCAGCCAGAAAGATTGGAAAACAGAGTAGATTGAAATAGTTGCTAAAGATGCCATTAAAATTAAGAGACAGTGACCTGACTGCTTTGTAGCATTTGGTCTGGCATCAGGCTCTCTCTGAGAATGTGAGGTTAAAGCCTACATGTTCCTCATAAAGTTTCTAGACCCTAAGGAAACTGACTTTTGCATTAAGGTCTGGAATCTTTTCCTGTTATTACTCCTCCTTTAGACTATAATGACCACCCAGTTAATGCCTGAGATCTCAAGAGCCCAGAACAATTTATCCAATTTTTACCACCAGATGAACTGACATCCAGAGGTAAGTGTGTAAGGAGATGTACACTGTGCCAAAAAGCTTTGTTTCTCTCTCAACAGTCTGGGAGTTATGGGCAGTCGGTGGCAGTTCCAGTACCACGTAGTGCCACGGCATACAGGGCCAGAGATACAGAATTTAACACAGAGGAAAATTCTGCGTCCACTTCTCCTTTAGAGAATTCCCCGAGTAACTATCACAATAATATGTGGCCAGAAACATGTGGTCTGGGCTGAAGCATAACACTTTGAGAACACAATATTTAAATGGTTGTGATCATTTTAAGATGAGCAAGATTTTAAAGCAAAATGTAATATTATGGTTTCTGGTTACCAATGGATGCAAGCAACACAACTCTCACCTTCCCAATGCTAACTGGTAAAAAGATACAGTCCATTTCTATGTTTTTATTTCTTTTTTTTTTCATTAAAAATCATGTATGTATTACTTTGATAATCAGAAAGAGAAAATAAGGGGCACCTGGGTGGCTCAGTCAGTTAAGCATCTGCCTTCAGTTCAGGTCTTGATCCCAGAGTCCTGGGATCGAGCCCCGCATGGGCTCCCTGCTCAGCGGGGAGGCTGCTTCTCCCTCTGCCTGCTGCCCCCCCCTCCCCGCGCCCCCAGCTTGTGATCTCTCCCTTGCTCACTTTCTCTCTCTCTCAAATAAAGAAATAACATCTTTAAAAAAGAGAAAATAATAAAATCATTATTATTGATCCATTAAAACTGGCTTTGTTTCTAAGAAAATTTCACCCATCTCCTTAAATCATGATTACATATGAGTTTGGTAATACTGACAACAGTTCAGGGATAAAAATGGACTCAACAAAGAAGTAAGGATATCTGCTTTAGATATTACTTGGCAACAAAAACAATTTGTTTCCTTGCTTGCTTATTTATCTGGACATCCATCCATCCATCCATGTGTAGGGTGGTGATGAGGCCTTTGTTAAATTGTAGCACAACAAAAAACATACATCACACTGTTCTATCAAAATGGCTGAAGGGCCCGCAGAGGGGTCCATTGAGTATGTCTTTGGCTAGCAGTTGGATCTGTTAATTTATATAAGATCTGGGGCGCCTGGGTGGCTCAGTCATTAAGCATCTGCCTTTGGCTCAGGTCATGATCCCAGGGTCCTGGGATCGAGCCCCGTATCGGGCTCCCTGCTCCGCGGGAAGCCTGCTTCTCCCTCTGCCACTCGCCCTGCTTGTGTTCCCTCTCTCGCTGCGTCTCTCTGTCAAATGAATAAAAAAAAAAAAAAAAAACTTTAATTGATATAAGATCTAAACAGTTTCTTCCTTCCCCCCTCCCTCCATCTTTTTTTCTTTAACTTTTTATGTTGCAATAATTTTAGATTTAAAGGTATGTGGCAAACTAATGCAGAGCATTCACATATATCCTTTGCCACATGTTCCCTAATATTAAAAATTTACAGAATCATTACATAATTATCAAAATCAGGAAATTAACATTGATATGATACTCTAAACTAAACTAAAAAAAGTACCAGTTTTTTCATTACTATCTTTTTATGTTCCAGGAAATGATCCAGGATCGCAAATTGCATTTAGTTGTCTGTTTCCTTAGTCTCCTGCAATTGAGACAACTCTTCAGTCTCCTTGTTTGTCATGACCTGGCATTTTAGATAAGTACTGGCTAGTTATGTTGTAGCATGTCCCTCAATTTGGGCTTATCTAATATTTGCTAATGATTAAATTAAGGTTATACATTTTGGCAAGAATACTACAAAAAAATGTTATTGTGTCTTTTATGGTACATCATGTTGGGAGTATATCATGCTGATATGTCTTATTATTGGTGTTAACTTTGGTCTCTGGGTTACAGTGGTGTCTGCTGGGTTTCTCCACATAAAATTACTATTTTTCACTTTGTAATTAATAAGGTGGATATTACTTAAGACTATGCAAACATTTTTTTCTTCAAATTTTTGCCTACTGATTTTAGAATTTGTCAAGTTTTTTTTCTGCAGTAATTACTACCATAGTGTTTGTCTATGGTGATTTTCTATTTCCTTAGTGCCATCTATATTTTTTAAAATTGGAAGTCATCTCTAACAAAGAGCTGTCCCTTTCTTTCCATTTATATATTTATTTTAATTACTTACATTGATATGGACTCACGGATATTGTGGGAGGCTGAAAAATGGCCCCTCAACTCTGTATAACTGTATATATATTATCTGAGGTTTATCTTCAGGGTAGAGTCTTAGAAGTAGAATTGCTAGGCAGGAAGGTAATTGCTCGATATGTAGTTTTGGTCAGTATTACCTAAATTCCTTTCAGGCAGTCAGGCTCCAGAGCCCATGATCAATACTATCAACTATGTAATGCAGTGGCTAAGAGTTTGATTTTCTAAAATACAGATTATTTATCTGGAAACATTTAAAAAAAAAAATCCAAACAGCAGAACTGTACAAAAAGATATTTTAAAATATCTATTGACTTTTTCATAAGATAATTGTAACAATTTAATAATGACTTGCTACACTGTTCAGTGTGTGATGATGGTCTAATCCACCAGCTTGTGAAAATTTTGTTGAGTGAATTCTTTGTGGACTAATGTGTTTAATACAGACTAGCGTGTGGGTCACAGAAAATGAAAACAGTGAATCATCTTAGTGATATTAGTAAGTTCCTTGTTGGCTTAAATATTTAGTATTGGATTGCAATTATGTTAATATAAATAATATATTCAATTTCTTTGCCATTGTCATATAAGACAACAATAAACCCAAGAATGCATTCAGAAAATGCCTGGGGCTAGAGCAAGACTTTTCAAATATTTATCTCCTTTGCAGTTACAAATGTCTAAGTTTGGGAATAACTGATTAATCAGATCAGGAGAGGACCTGGAAGAAATAGATAAATATTTGTCATTGCATTAAATGATTGCATCATAATTGGTGAATAAGGCCCTCAGGTCCCTCTAATCGTGTTTCTTTTGTAACACACGGAACTAACACACTGGGAAAGTAATGTGGAAAGAGAAAACAGCATCCATCTCAGGAGACCAAAGATAGCACATGAGCAACCTGGTATTAAAAGAAACACAAATCAAATAGGAAGCCCAGGGTGAAGGAAATGTAGCATGATACTGAGAAGTCAGCAGGCTGTGTTCAGCAATATGAAACAATCCACTTGGTGCTTTCAAAACTTATCATGAAAAATGTTAAGTGATCCGAGGGTATTTTTACTGTGGATGGTAGAAGTGTTTATTATATTGAGGCTGTTATGGAAGAAGTATAAACAATATAGCCTGTAGAAGAGAGTTATAATACTTTACTTGAATGGTTAAACCAGAATTCAAGGAGAATTCTAAACATATGGCCAGTTATTAACTGCTTGTAACTTAAGATTTAGCTTCTCTAATAGCATGTACCATAAAATAATTCCAAAGTTTTCCTGAAATATCCCTGAGGCTTAAAACAAATATAAATATATCACTTGGGTCCCTACATACAACAGTAATGATTAGAAATATATTTATTTGATGTTTTTTTTTTATTTTGGTTAAAATTAATCTGTTAAAAATATTCTATTGATTCTCCTTCACTGCTGGTGATCATATACATTTGTATAATCAATTTGGTTATATTTAGGAATATTGAAGATGGACATAACCTGGCACAGCAATATCACTTTAGGATATAGTCTAAATATATCCCAGATATGGTACAAGAAGGTCCCTCCAAGAATGTTTGTTTTAGCATTTCCATAATGGTGAAAAATTGGAAACCATTTTAATGTCCAGCAACAGGACAATAGATGAATATGTTGTGATACATTCATATAGTTAGAATACTATATACTAATTAAATTAATAAAAACTATATAAATCATTTAAATTAAATGATTTTTAAATCATATTTAAATATAAATATTTAAGAAAGAAGTTGTAGAGTTATGAAAATAGTATGATACTATTTATAGAAATTGTAAAATATGCCCCAAAGAATACATACCTGTTTATGGACACTTGTATATGTTGTTTAGTATTAAAAAAATCTGCATAGGAATTATAAATAAAAATTAAGGGGGTGCTAACCTCTAGGGAAGTGGAAAGGAAAGTGAATGGAGTTCCTTTGAACTATCTAAAGGGCTTCAGTTTGTCTCAGCATTTTGTTCATTTAAAAACCTGATATGAGTATGAAAAAACATTGAAAGGATTAGTAGGTGATACTTATTATGGTAACAGTAATGTTTAAAACTTCCTCTAGTTTAAAATATTTTAAAATAAAAAATATTCTTTAAAAATTCCCTTCAGTCAGGGTTTCCTGCATGGTTCAGTCTGTTAAGCCTCTAATTCTTGGTTTCGGCTCAGGTCATGATCTCAGTGTTGTGAGATCAAGCCCTGTGTCAGGCTCCACACTCAGCAGGGAGTCTGCTTGAGATTCTATTTCTCCCTCTCCCACTGCCCCTCCCCCCAAAAAATAAATAAATAAATCTTAAAAAATGGTTTAAAGAGTCAATTCACTTCACTCAATATTTTTGGCCTACTCCCACACACTCAGTTCATTTCCCATAAAATTTGAGGCTCTAGGTAAAATACAGGCACACTTGTATAGGAAATTTTAGGTTACATAGAACTTGCTTTTTTTTCCACCAGTTAAATTTCTTTCTATGAGAACTACATTAATTTCTGTTTCAGTTCTTTTGTCTGAAATTAGAATTGATTAGTTGCAATTACCTGTTTTTATATATCATATTCTCGTCATTGGTAGTAGTTAGTAGATAACCCACAATAGATCATTTTTGTAGTAATAACTATATGCAGTAAAATTTGGGGGTGATCTCAAAGGTTGAAATCAAATAATGATTGATGTCTATTTATATATATCTATACCCATTTATCGGTGTGTGTGTGTGTGTGTGTGTGTACACTCACCCTATGTGTGTGTGTAATGTTTAATCCATATGTGTGTATGTGTCTATGTATTGCCAACCAGTGGTTTTTGTGTGAAATAGTCTAGGAATCAGTTTTAGGATGGAAAGAAACCAACTTCTACTATTTAAAAATGTATATTACACAAAGAAGATAATAATTATGAGGGTAGTATATCAATATATAAAGATGAAAGGAACAAAATTAATTAATAGATGTCTAACATTTAGGGAATCATTCATTAAGAACTTTTATTAAACTTGGAAAAAACTTTCTGCCTGGCTGGCTCAGTTGGTAGAATATGTGACTCTTGATCTCAGGGTTCGGAGTTCAAGTTCCACATTGGGTATAGAGCCTACTTAAACAACAACAACAGCAGCAGCAGCAGCAGCAGCAACTAATTTAGTAATGTTTAAGGTACAAATCTGAAAAAAAAAACTTTATAGAATAAATTCACTAGCTCAGTTAAAGAGAATGAAAAAATACAGACATCATACTGCTATGCTTGATTGAGTGAAATTTGATATATCCAATTACAGTGATGTAAAACATTTTAAGTTATAAATTATATGTGATTGTATTACTCCTTTTAATAAGATTGTAACCATAAGTTTTGGTTTTTTTTAAAGATTTATTTATTTATTTTAGTGAGAGAGAGAGCACAAGCAGGGGGAGGGGCAGAGGGAGAGAGGGAGAGAGACTCTCAACATGGGGCTCAATTTTGCCACCCTCAGATCATGACCTGAGCCAAAACCAAGAGTCATACACTCAACTGACTGAGTCACCTGGGCACCACCGTAACCACAAGATTTTTAATATAAAGTCCATGCAATTCTTTTTATGCCTGAGACTTTATTCTGTGTATCTGAATATCATCTATGAAAAAAGATTATTTTTTAATATTTAAATGTATGCTTAATCAATTTTGTTTTCCATTTGGGAATTGGTTGCTAGCAATTTTTTAAAAAAAATATTTTATTTATTTATTTGACAGAGAGAGAGCACAAGCAGGGAGAGCAGCAGGCAGAGGGAGGGGGAGAAGCAGGCCCCCTGCAGAGCAGAGAGCCCGATGCAGGTATCGACCCCAGGACCCTGGGATCATGACCTGAGCCGAAGGCAGACGCTTAACCGACTGAACCACCCAGGTGCCCCGGTTGCTAGCAATTTTTAATCATCAACTTATATGGCTACAACACATGAAAAGATGCTCAACAACACTCATCATCAAAGAAATACAAATCAAAACCATGATGAGATACCACATCACATCTGTCAAAATGGCTAAAATTAACAACACAAAACACAACAGTGGTTGGCTAGGATGTGAAGAAAGGGGAACCCTCCTGCATTGTTGGTGGGAATGCAAACTGATACAGCCACTCAGGAGAACAGTATGGAAGTTCCTCAAAAAGTTAAAAATAGAAAACTACCCTATGATCTAGCAATTGCACTCCTAGGCATTTTCCCAAAGGATACAAAAATAGAGATTTGAAGGGGTACATGCACCCCCAGGTTTATAGCAGCATTATCAACAATAACCAAAGTATGGAAAGAGCCCAGGTGTCCATCAGCTGATGAATGGATAAAGAAGGTGTGGTATATATAGCCAATGGAATATTACTCAGCTTTCAAAAAGAATGAAATCTTGCCATTTGCAATGACATAGATGGATAAACCTATCAGAGAAAGACAAATACCATATGGTTTCACTCAAATGTGGAATTTAGGAAACAAAACAGATGAGTATGTGGGAAGGGAATAAAGAGAGAGAGAGAGAGAGAGGGAACAAAACCATAAGGGACTCTCAATGATAGAGAACAAACTGAGGCTTGATGGAGGGAGGTGGGTGGGATGGGCAAAATGGGTGATGGGTATTAAGGAGCACACTTGTTATGATGAGCACTGGGTGTTGTATGTAAGTGATGAATCACTAAATTCTACTCCTGAAACCAATGTTATATTATATATTAACTAACTACTAAGAAAAAACTAACTAAAAACTAAGAAAAAAAATCATCAACCTAAAATTCAATATTGGAGGTATGTACTATTACATTTAAGAAATGCTATACTTCATTTGCTAGCATTTCAAGGTTGAAGAAGCTTAGATTTTCATCCATATTGTGGTTCATAATTTGAAGTATGTAGATAGGTACATATTTTAGTTCCTAGAAGTTTTTACAAGATAAATGTTGTTTATATACAGGCAATACTCATTTCGTTTAAAAATCATAAAACTGAATACAAACTATTGTTCATTGTGTAAAGGGATATTACCAAGAGATAACAAAGGTATTATGTCTGGAGGTAGAGTAGTAATTAACTGAAGGTGACAATGTGTGTAGCCTTAATTCCATATACACAACATATAGAAGAAATTTAGCCATGAGGGAATAATGGTACCAGACATACCATCCAAAGTTAACAAATAAAAAGATGGGAAAAATTTACTTAAAAAGAACCTGTTTTCAGATATTGGAAAACAACATAAAACTGTATTCATTAGGGAAAGGAAGAAAATGAACTCTAAATACAAACACACAATAAGTTAATAATAAAAGGGTAAAAAAAACTATACCATGCAAACACTAAACATAAGAGGGTTGAACTGAATATATTAATACCAGTCCAAGTCAACTTTAGGAAAAGGAACATAGCCAGAGATGAAGATAGACATTTTATAAGGATAAAGTAATTAATTCATCAAGAAGACGTAACAATCCTAAATAATATGCAAGAAAAAACAGCTTCCAAATACATGAAACCAAATTTGACAGACCTGAAAGAGAAACAGACATCTCTACAGTTAGAGTCAGAGACTATATAGCAGTCTTCTCTCTGTATTTGACAGAACAAGTAGAAGGAAAAATCAGAAATAATCTAGAGGATGTGAACAACATTATTACATAACATGACCTAACTGACATACAGAGAATACCCCATCCAACAAAGACAAAACACATGGAACATTCACCAAAATAAGTATATATGGGAACATGAAACATACTGCACAAATTTAAAAGTGTGGAAATTATACCAAAAGTGTTTTATGACACATACATAAAAGATATACAAATCTTTTGTATGAAGTAAAACTGTCTTTATTTTCAGACAATGTAAACACAGAAATTCTTGATCTAGGAAAAAGGCCACTAGAACAAATATTTGAATTTAGCAAAAAAGATCAATGTATAAAATTCAGGTAAATCTTTATATGCTAGCAATAAAAACATGGAAAACAATAGTATTTACAATAACATCTAAAAATTGAATTAGATACAAATAACAAAAAAAGTGGAAATTCCCAAAATATTTAGAAATTAAACATTATAGTCTATAAAGTGCATGGATAAAAAGCTCAAGGAGGATTAGAAAATATTTTACACTGAAAAATATTGCAAACATAGTGTAACAAATTTGTGGAATACAGCTAAGGTGGTGCTCAGGGAAAAATTTATATATTTAAATGTTTAATTAATAAAGAAAAATGCCTAAAAGTATTGTTCTAAGCCTTTAAGGGGAGGGAGGCAGGGAGGGAGGGAAGGAAGGCAGGCAGGCAGGAAGGAAGGAAGGAAGGAAGGGAGGGAGGGAGGGAGTAATGTAAATAATAAGGTGACAATTATATTGATAAGAGTGGAAAAATGAACTTGAGTAAACAATAGAGAAAATTAATGAAACCAAAAGCTAGCTCTATACCAAGAAAGTGTTTTACTGTATGTAAATTTAAAAAATTAAAATGAATACAAATTTCTGATGCTTAAATCAGTACCTTGACAAGCATTTTATAATAACGTTATAGTTCACTAACTATTACACATATCTTATAATAGACTTCCCACTTCTTTGGAAATGACATGTTTATAGAGGAATTCTGCCCAGCCTGATCATTACCACCACCTACCCAGTTGGATTCAGGCACAGCTTTGGCAGAAAATGACAGCCAAGGATTTTGTTACCTTTTAAGATTTGAGTCTTAAAAGCCAGTGCTTCACTTACTAATAAAATATTTGTAAAGAATCTGTTGGATTACTGATGACAAAGAATTTTACGTGTTTTTATTGGATTCCCACTATTTCTCTGAATAGGATAAAGCAAATAATATAATCCCACTTTATGGAGAAAAGTGAGGCTTAGAGAAATGAAATGATTTATCTAAAGACAGTGAGGATAACTAGAGGAGACTCAATTTTGATCTTTAATGCCAAGCCTTGTTTTCTTTCCACTTCATTATGTGGTAACTTTCTAAAGAATCCTGACTAGTCCAACCTGGTCAATGAATGTTGGTTCAGTTCCCAAGAAAGAACCAACCAGGTGACCTGTAGATAATGCGAGAGAAGCAAAGAATATATTCTTTACCCTCTAGAGTTTTAAAACACAACTGGATATTTGAACAAAAATAAGTGGGAGGATGGTGGGAAAGAACATTCCACAAACACATAAGGGCTATTTTTCATGTATTTGCTTATTTTTTTCCCTTGGTCGACTTAACTACTGCTATTCATAATAACATGGATGAATCTCACACATATATATGTAGTTAAAGAAGCCAGGCAAATAAAAGTGTATTTTATATGATTCCACTTATATGAGATTCCAAACCAGGCAAAGCTAACCGAAGTTGGTAGAAGTTAAAAGAATGGTTAACTTTGGAGAAATACTGACTGGAAGATGTGAAGAGAGAGGCTTCTGGTTATGGGTAATACTCTATATCTGAACCTAGTCTGTGGCTATATGAGTGTATTCATTTGTAAAAAAGTTCATGAGGGATATATCTAAGACTTGTGCACTTTACTATATGTACACTTTAATTTTTAAAAAGTTTACAAAAACCTATTTTTTGAAGTAGATCTGAAAATCCTCAAGGTAGACTGATTAAGAAAATAAGAACATATACAAGTGATCAGTATCAGGAATAAGAAAGGGAGCATTACATAGTTCTAAAAGTCATTCAAAATAGTAAGGGAATGAATAATTTTTATCAATAACTTTGGTGAATTAGATGAAATGGACAAATTTCTGGAGAGAAATAAATTTACAAATTATCATAAGTGACACAAAAAGAAATGGAAAATGTTGCCTCAAATTTATTAAAGAAACTGATTTCATAACTAAAAAGTCTCCCTTATAAGTATAACTTTATGCCTGTAGGCATAAAGCCTCAATGGCAAATTTCACCCAACATTTAAGAAATAAAAAGTTCAATGTACAGGCGTACCTTGGAGATAGGGTGGGTTTAGTTCCAGACCACCAAAATAAAACCAGTATCACCATAAAGTGAGTCAAATGAATTTTTTCGTTTCCTGGTGCACATAAAAGTTATGTTTACACCATATTGTTGTCTATTAAGTATGCAATAGCATTATGTCTAAAAAAACAATGTATATGCCTTAATCAAAAAATATTTTATTGCTAAAAAATGCAAACGAGCATCCAAGGTTTCAGTGAGTCATAATCTTTTTGCTGGTGGAGGGTCTTGCCTTAATGTTGATGGCTGCTGCGTGATCAGGGTGATGATGAAGGTTGGGGTGGTTGTGATAATTTCTTAAAATAAGACAACAATGAAGTTTGCCACAATTATTGACTCTTCCTTTCACAGTTTTCCTGTAGCATGTGATCTTGTTTGATAGCATTTTATCCACAGTACAACTTCTTTCAGGATTGGAGTCTACCCTCTGCTTTATCAACTAAATTTATGTCATATTCTAAAGCCTCTGTTGTCATTCAACAATCTTCATGGCATCTTCACGAGGAGTAGGCTCCATCTCAACAAACCACTTTCTTTGCTCATCCATAGGAAACAATTCCTCATCTGTTCAAGTTTTATCATAAGATTGCAGCAAATGAGTCACATCTCCAGGCTCCACTTCTAATTCTAGTTCTCTTCCTGTTTCCATCACATCTGTAGTTACTTCCTCCACTGAAGTTTTGAACCACTCAAAGTCATTCATGAGGGTGGGAATAAACATCTTCCACACTGCTGTTAATGTTCATATTGTGATCTCTTCCCATGAGTCATTGATTTCTTAATGGCATCTAGAATGGTGAATCCTTTCTGGAAGGTTTTCAATTTACTTTGCCCAGATCTATCAGAGGAATCACCATCTATGACAGCTATAGCCTTGAAAAATGTATTTCTTAAATAATAGAACTAGAGAGTCAAAATTACTCCGAATCCATGGGCTGCAGAGTGGATGTTGTGTTAGCAGACATGAAAACAACACGAGTTTCATTGTACATTCCCATTAGAGGTCTTGAGTGACTAGGTGCATTGTCAATAAAAAGTAGTATTTTGAAGGGAGTATTTTTCCTGAGGAGTAGATCTCAACAGTAGGTTTAAAATATTTAGTAAATCATGTTGTAAACAGATGTGGTGTCATCCAGGCTTTGTTGTTGGAATGACAGAGCACAGGCAGAGTATATTGAGCATAATTTTTCAGGGGCCTAGGATTTTCAGATGGTAGGTGAGCACTGGCTTCAACTGAGTCACCAGCTGCATTAGCCCCCAACAAGAGAGTTAGCCTGTCCTTTTAAGATTCAAAGCCAGGCATTGACTCCCCTTTGTAACTATGAAAATCCCAGATGGCATCTTCTTCCAATAGAAGTTTGTTTCATCTACATCAAAACTTGGTAGTTTAGATTATTTTAGCCAGAACTTCTGGATAACTTGCTGCTTCATCTTGCACTTTGATGTCATGGAGATGGCTTCTTTCCTTAAATCTCATGAATCAACCCCTGCTAGCTTCCTACTTTTCTTCTGTGGTATCTTTACCTCTCTCAGCCTTCATAGAATTGAAGAGAGTTGGGTTTTGCTCTAGATTATGCTTTCGATTACGGGAATGTTATGGCTAGTTTGATGTTTTATCCAAAAGATCAGTTAAAACTTTCTCCATATCAGCAATAAGGCTGTTTTGCTTTCTTATCATTCATGTGTTCACTGGAGTAGCCCTTTTAATTTCTTTCAAGAAGGCTTCCTTTGCATTTACAACTTGGCTAACTGGTGTAAGAGGCCTAGGTTTCATCCTATCTTGGCTTTTGGCATGCCTTCCTCACTAAGTTTAATCATTTCTAGCTTTTAATTTAAAGTGAGAGACATGAAACTCTTCCTTTCACCTGAGCACTTAAGGCCATCGTAGGGTTATTAATTGGCCTACAGTCAATATTGTTGTGTCTCCAGGAACAGGACGGCCCAAGGAGAGGGAGAGAGATGGAGGAATGGCAGGTCAGTAGAACAGTCAGAACATGCACTAACATTTATAAAGTTCACTCTCTTAGATGGCCACAGTTTGTGGTACTTCAAAAGAATTACAGTAGTAACACCAAAGATCAATGATCACAGGTCACCATAACGAGTATAATAATGAAGAAATTTGGGAAATATTGTGAGAATTACCAAAATGTGACACAGAGTTATGAAAAACAAATGCTGTTCGAAAAATGGAGCCAAAAGATTTGCTCGATGTAGGGCCAGCACAAAAACCTTCAATTTGTGAAAAATGCAGTATCTGCAAAGCACAATAGAGCAAAGCACAATCAAACAAGATATGCTTCACTTTTAATATAGAAGTTTGTTTCTGAACTTGATATATTTTATTATTTTATTAGTAGTAGCATTTATATTATCTCACAAGATAATTGACCACTTGTGATTTGTAACTTTATTAATGGCATCAATAAACAATTTAACTTTGATTTGTGTTTAATCACACACCTGAACATAAAAGTATGATCAGAAAATTTTGAAATGGTTTTTATCTTTGGTAATTTTTAATAGATTCCTAAGATATGAACTTGGTATATGAATAGGAATTACAGAGATCACTATCTTATGAAAAATATATCCTACCACCTGAAAAATGAATCTAGCATTTGCTAAAACAGGTGAAAAAAGGTATTATGCCTAAGTCCTTTCTTTTGTTCTGTTTGTAATCTGCATAGAATTGAGCAGCTTTGTGCAATCATGGTACTTTCTTGGAAATGGAAGTTGGACTGGCACATAATATAATTCTGTTCATAGCTGTAGTTTTGTTCTGAAACACAGTTAATTTCAGAATAGCTCAAGAAGGGTAAGGTTTTCAAAATATCTTTGAACTTGGGAGAAAATCAGGATGGCCAAAAGATAATCAGTTGTGTCAGGTTAGGGAAGTAATTGGTTTAAGAAATTAAGTAGTGAAACCAAATAGAGTATATTTCAAGCTAAAGGCAGTGCTAAACACGGGCATCGAAATACAAGTGTTCGTCTGAATGTGAATCTTTATACTTATGATAACTCTGTCTGCATTAAATATGTTGCTTGCTATGCTTGAGAAAAGGTGGAAAGCTTTGCCTTTGTATCACAAATGTCACCAAATACAATGGGCTTTTTACAAAGAATGGAAAAGAATAGCAGAAAACCAAGCATTTTAAGAATCAGAATTTAGGGGAATGAAGAGATAGCATAGAGGATGTATAGATGAAAAAATAATCACCTCTATTACCTTGGAGTCTCCTGATAATGACCAGCATTGTTTTAAAGTTCAGACTCCATGCCAGTCACTCATATGTGTTTCCTGTAACTTACTAATCATCACAAGCACTCTGTGTGATAGGAACTTTTATTGTCATCATCTCTATTGGAGAGAAAATGTGAGTGACTTGCCCAACATCATATAAAAGTAAGTTGTGAAGCTGGGATATGAACCTTGACACTATAGATCCAAAAGCCCATATGTTTACCACTAGGCTTTCTCCTCTTACGTCTCCCTACTCTATCTCCCTGAGCAATGAGTGAGGGGCTCTCTCAAAGGCCTCTTAGAACAGCATACTCTAAACACCCAGAATCTAGCTGAGACCATGGAGGGAAGATGGGGAAGGGGATTCTGCACAGTCGTGGGAGCTATAAGGCTCTTCTGATGAATGATGTGTGTATTTCTTCTGGGCATCAGGGTCCAATTGGGAGATATGGGTTAATCTGCTACTACAGTCAGTGGAAAAAAGTGTACATCATAATTCATAATTATTTGCTATGAGGACAATATAGAGGATTATAGTTCTAACCTGACATGATCAAGTAGGTAGGTACTATTTGAGGCAAGTATGTATCCAAAATGGAAAGAAAGCATAGCCTTACCCTATACTCTTTTCACTATGTACTAATAACCATTTACACTGACTTGTATGGAACAAGTACAGTGTTAGAAGAGGTCAAGGATGTATCTCTAAAGATTCTGAAGGCAAACAAGAAAATAAAGACCTTAAACTCTGGAAGGAATTTGTAATGTTATAAAAACTGATTTCTGTATAATGGTTTATAAAAATAGATTCATACCTAGGAAAAAAAACACCTCTTCATGAATGTGACTGTTTTTTGTGTTTGGTAGCAAAATCATTAAAAACAATAAAGTACACTTATTCATTATTTATTCCCAGGATGAAGTACAATGCATGGTACAAAGCACATATTCTAATCTATATTGCTTACAAGCTCATGGAAATGTGGTTGCCAGGGACTGGTGGGGGAGAATAGAGAGATGTTGGTCAAAGGTACAAATATCCAGTTATAAGATGAATAAATTCAGAGCATCTAATGGATAAGCATAGTAACTATAGTTAACAATACTATATTATATATTTGAAAGTTGCTAAGAGAGTAGATCTTAAATGTTCTCACCACAGACACACAAAGGGTAATTATATGAGGTGATACAGGAGTTAAGTAACCTTATTGTGGTAATCATTTAGTGATACATACATGTATCAAATCATCAGGCTATAGACCCTAACTTTATTTAAATTTATATGTCAATTATATTTCAATAAAGCTAGAAAAAATAATATAGGAAAAATACATATCTGGTTTAAAATGATTAGCAGAGTAAGAGATGAAAAAATAAAATAATTTACAGATTGAAGCCAGGAATTCTTGGAGAGCAGATTAAAACACACACACACACACACACACACCTCATCTCTTTAGAAGAGTAGAGGCTAGTCATATTTCTTTCATGTTAAATAGAGCAAATATTTGATAAACATATATGTTATAATCCATGCTAGGTCATGAAATCCATCAGCAAAATTGAGTAGGTCTCATAAGACTATTGAATTTGTGGAGAGAGCTGGGGAAGAAAAAAATTGCATGAAGGATATGTAACAGAAAGAGAAGAGAAATCTATATGGAAGAGGTTTTGGTAGACTGAGTATCATTGCTGGCTGGCCTGCTGTAACTTCCCCTATGAGTTTGTCAGAAATGCAGAATCACAGGCACCAGTTTAGACCTACTGAATCAGAAACTGCATTTCAGCAAGATTCCAGGGTGATTTATATGCCCGTTTACTTTTGATAAGCACTGAGCTAAAGACATCAAGCCTTTTCTCAAAGGATTCTATAAGAATCCTATAGCCATTGCTTAACTCTCAACCGAGGAAGCAAAAGTACAACGCTGCTTATCTATCTTACTAAGTCACATTAATCCAGAGAGGAGAATGACAAAATGTCTGAATTTAATTCACCCTGGGTTATTGGCTTTTAATGGCTAAGTGGAAAAATCAAATAAATTTGAGGGACTTGAAAAAGTTTCTCAGTGATCAGTATCCCAAATGGCTGTAGTTGTGTCAGACTATAGAGTTTTTCAGACTCCAAAGATTGAGTTGTGGATTTTGATCAGTTTCTGGGTCAGGGCTATATAGTTAAGGCATCTGGTGAAGTAATCTGAAAGACCTTTCTTTATTAGGAAAAGTTAGCTGCAAAAAAAGCTAGTGAGAGGCTTCAAGGTGTTATTTGCAATGGGCCAAGAATAAGAATTGTGACTTGTTGCTTTTTGCCTGAAGACAGAAATTGCTTGGAGGGAAATTTCCCAGCTGTAACTAAATGCCTCCATAATATCCCTCAAGCAATTTAGTTTTCCCAAAATTTGTGACAAATCTTATTTCTTTTTATTATATTTATAAATCACATCACTGTTAATGAAGATTATTTTGAATATTGAAAGGACAGTCTTGTTTCTTGAAGAATAACTAAAATTTATTTTTCATTCCACTTAGAAATAAAGTGACTGACTTTTACTTTATCCTTTGCTAAGTGTCATAAATATATAAATCAAATGGATTTCTTTTTTCCCCTGAGGCTTACTTAAGTCAAGGTCAAAAAAAAAAAAAAAAAAGGCAAGGAAAAAGCTGTATTCCTCCCCTGTTTTTGATCTGGTGAAAGTCCCAAAATGAAATTAATATTGATTTACACTAAGAAAGGACAGATGTTTTAGGTGGGTATATATGTTTATAATAGGCCTATTATTGATGGATGGTAAATACAGGCACATCACTAGAAAGTGGAATTATGTATCAGTCACAAAAAGAAGAAAGCAGAAATTTAATTTTGTAAGGCTTCAGGCCATAACTAAATCAAATTGTTTTTCCTCCACAGTAATTCAGACAACATAAACAATCAGTATGACTACTGGAATCACATATATGACTTTGTCTGTATGTGCATAATCTAGGCATTATCTTTATCTATAGCCATCTACGGTAGGCAGAATACTGGTCCCTGGAGATGTCCATGTCCTAATCCTTGGAAGCTATAAATTTGTT
The DNA here is from genome assembly GCF_003265705.2 of Callorhinus ursinus. Lineage (NCBI taxonomy): Eukaryota > Metazoa > Chordata > Mammalia > Carnivora > Otariidae > Callorhinus > Callorhinus ursinus. The sequence continues at coordinate 22,785,240 of NW_027397063.1, forward strand.
AAGTTACATGGCAAAGGGTAACTAAGGTTGCAGTTGGAATAAAGAGTGCTAATAAACTGACACTAAATAAAGATTATCCTACATTATATGGGTGGGCATAATATAATATAATCACAACAATACTTAAAAGTGGAAGTGGGAGGCAAAAGCGAGAGCCAGAGAGACAGTAGCGTGAAAGGGACTCAGCTGACATGCTGGCTTTGAGGGTGGAGGAAGAGGGCCATGAGCCAAAGAATGCAGGCGTCCATTAGAAGTTGGAAAAAGCAAGAGAATAGATCCTCCTTTAGAGCCTCTAGAAAGGAACACCCTGATAACACTTAGATCCTAGCCCTGTGAAATCTGTGTTGAACTTCTGATATTCAGAATTAGAAGATTTAAAAAAATTGTGTCGTTTAAGCTGCTAAAAGTATGATACTGTTACAGCAACAATATAAAATGAATACACCCTCTTACCATGGCTTCTGCTTCCACACTGCAACTACAAAATAATAATAGCTACCATGTAGTATATATTGAGCACCTTCACTGTGTGAGGAACCTAAAATTTATCATTTTAGTTCTCACAAATCTCTGCAAAGAAATTCCTAAATTTATGAATGAAGAAATTAAGCCTATGAAAATTAAATTGTCATCAAGTAATAGTTGAGCAAAGATTTTAACATAGGTATTTCTAACTTCTTTCAGTCTGAAAATGTCCCACTATATCCTCTGTCTCTTAATCTTGCTTTAGTTGAATTACTCAGACAACTGTGTGAATCATCACTAGATTAGAACTAAAATCAGGAGCTGTGCAGCTATATGTGATTCACTAGAAACAATCCATCACTTTCAGTAGTTAAATAAGTTTATTTTTATAGGATACAGTGACCAAAATCTGTGTACATAGAAATTGAACAAATATGTAACTGTCCTTTAAGGCTACACTGAGGCTTTGGATTCATAAATATTAATTGTACTGAACCAAAATAATTATTTCAAGTTTTTAACAAATGACCAAAAAGGTCAAATTTATGGCCCAAATGCTATTTTACAGTATCACATGTTCTTTTACAAGAAGGAGAAATATTTTTTCCTAGCTGATATAGTAGGCATATATCTCCTTGGGAGACATGTACTACTATGATTACATTAGAATAATAATAATCTATTATTTTCTTTCTTATCAACAAGGTATCCCTCACGCATTATTTTATCTGCAAGGAGTATTTCCTAGTACTCTTCTGTCTTCTGCCAATTTTACCTGGTAAACCTGCAAACCTTGCTTTATAATCTGTGATGCTGCTCTGTTACTTTCCCTTTACACTTTCTTGTTCCTTTGCTGGAGCTGGGGAGGGGAGCTGGCCAAGGGAGAGATACCAGCGCAGTCTTTATTTTTGCTGAAAGCAGGACAGATAGCTCCGATTAAAAGTCAAGCACTCTTGTTTCCAACAACATCACTGTTTTCCGACAGCTGACTCAAATAGCTCAGCAGGCACTTTCAGTGCCATCTTGCCAGGTATGCGATTTTCACTTGATATGTAATTCAGATCTTGGCCTCTCACTTCCTTAGCTGTCAAAATGCAGGCCTCTGAGAGCAGCAGACTGCTCAGATCCTGGAGGGAAAGGACTGCCGCCCATTCTTCAACAGACCATTAAAGCGAGTCCCATCTGGTAGACTCAGTAGCTTTCTATGTTCCTGTATTGAAACGGGATGGGAGGACATTAGAGTGGTGGCAAAATTAATGAGGATTTAGTGAGGAGAATAAGCTTTTTAATAATTCAGAACTAACTAGAAATGCTTACTTCTGCTGCATAAATAAAATTTTAGAATGAATTGAAATTGAAATTAAAATAAATTCTTATTCTTATTATTGAACATATACACTTAAAGAATATGTTTATGGTGACTAAATTAATTCTACTTGTGTTCAGGCCAAAAGAAACATGTATTATAAATTATTTTTTTTCAATATCTTTGATTCAAAGGCTCTCTTTTTACTTGACTCTAGAAGGTTAAAATTTATTACTCAAATGCAAATGTTTTATAACTGGCATATGTTTAAAAATATAAACAAATTTTTAAAGTCTGTTTTTGAGACTCAGGGAAGGCCTGAAATTTTTGAGTGTCAATATGGAGTCCAAGAAATAGACCAACTCTTTCCACCATGTAAAGACAAAAGTAATTATTATGTCTTGTGATGTGTTTATACAGGCACGAGAAAACCCAAATCTTTCTTTTCACAAGATGTTAGCTATATTTGAAGACCATCAACCTATTTTGAAGATATACAAATTCTTCCAAACTCCATTGCTCAAATTTATTTTTGAAAATGAACAACGAACATTTGCAAGGTGACATAATACACACATATTATCAATTTACCAAGAGTAATTTATAAGAAAGGAACAGTTAAATCATCATACTTTAATATTTACTTTATCATATTTCAGAATTGTATTTTTTCAACTGTCTTGCCAAATCAGAATTTAAACTCTCAAGGCAACGGTCTCACCCTGGTATCCTCCTAATGAAATGGCTTTCTTGGGTAAGGAGTCAAAAAGAAAAAGAAAACTACAACAACGTCTATTCTGCTGTTCATGCACAAACACTTCTAGATCTCCCGGGCCCAAATACTTTTGAATCAGATAACAAGCTCCCATAGCTGTGTGCTATTTTGTCCACATTCTTCTTGGAAATCACCACTTCATCACTACTGTCTTCTTGGAAATTCTCCATCATTAAGGCCTCATGGTGTTTATCTTGCTTGTCTTCAACCCAGGAACCATCGTTTTTGCCTAGCCTGGTTTGCGCTATGGATTTAAAATCGGATCATCTACCTGCTGCCAATCTGGCATCATCTGGCATGTTGCATTGACATTTGTGTCTCAGAGTTTCATGATGCGTAACTCCAACTTTTGATGTTATTACACTGCCCAAGTCCCCGAGGACACTCTACATCCAGACCCCTCATGTCTGGTGAAAAGAAACAATGTACTGAAAGCTCATGTTGATGTTTTCATTTGCCTTAATGGCTTTGTGAGTGAGTAAATTGGAAAATAATGCTCCTAATGTACTGTTGCTAGGATGGTGTTTAATGGTGTAACACAGGAAATTATTTCTTTTTTTTTTAAGATTTTATTTATTTATTTGAGAGAGAGAGAGAGAGAGAAACAGCATGAGAGGAGAGAAGGTCAGAGGGAGAACCAGGCTCCCTGCTGAGCCGGGAGCCTGACGTGGGACTCGATTCCAGGACTCCAGGATTATGACCTGAGCCAAAGGCAGTCGCTTAACCAACTGAGCCACCCAGGCACCCAACACAGGAAATTATTTCAAGAGAGATCCTAAGTTCAGGTTAGGCCCTAAAATGTAAGTGACTCTTTCTGCCAAAGACACCAGAGTAAAACACCATCATTCCTAGGGGCAAAAAGAAGGCAGAATGTTGTCAGGCTATGTAGGGACAGAGAGGGCTCAAATTTGAAAATGAAAAGCCATTCTTGAAATAATAAGGTAGGCAGACAAAAGGTGATTTTTCACACCTAAAAGCAGGACATTGTTGGGGCCAAGAACAGGCTGCACCAAGATGGGCCACTTTCACATGAACATTATTTTAGGTTAAAAGCAATCAAAATGCAGAAGATTCAGGAAAAGCTCTTTATCTCCCTTTCAATTTCCTGCTTGTACAAGGAAGAGAGATTTTAACCGAGATTCCTCATTTCCTAAGAAACTTATCAGCATAATAGGACAACTTTGGTTTCCAAACATATCCTTTCACCTTTTTGCTAATGATATTTCCCTCCTTTGTATCCTCAGACCCCTACACCTTTCCTTAGCTTGTATAAGCATCAGGTTGCCTGAATGTCTTTGGAATTTCCATGTCTATGTGGATTCCCTGTACATATGCTATTCAATTTTATTTTCTCCTGTTGATCTGTCTCATGTCAATTTGATTCTTAGTCCATCTAGAAGGATCTTGAAGGGTAAAGGAAATTTTTCCTCCCCAACATCATAATTAGTGAGATTTAAGATCTTGAAATGCAGGCCAAGCACTAGTAATGAGAACCAGTCAAGGAGTGGAACGCTTGAGGCAATAAAGAGGAATATATAGTTCCTGGAAGAAGAAAAAGTCAATGCAGAATCTTTTATCTATATTGGTTAAATTTCTCTAATAAAAAAATCACCAGAGCACCTGGGTGGCTAAGTTGGTTAAGCATCTGACTCTTGATTTTGGCTCAGGTCATGATCTCAGGTATGTGAGATTGAACCCCATGTTGAGCTCCACACTCAGTGTGGAGTCTGCTTGAGATTCTCCCTCTCCCTCTGCCTCTACCCCACCCTGCTCTCTCTCTCTCTCAAAATAAATAAATAAATAAAATCTTTAAAAAAAAAAAAGGTCACCACAATTTTATAACCAGAATTCCACAGTATATCCTTTATGGGCTTTGTATATAATTATGCTCAAATTCTCTGTATAGCAAAATATGGAATTCACACTCTAAATTGTTGGATTTGGTCACTTTCAATCAACCTTCTTTTCGACATCAAGTAAGTTGTCGTACATCCTTGTGATACTATATAATGGTGTGTTCTCAGGAGTTCCTTCTAGGGGATCACAGATCTGATTCCAATACTCACTATTGGAAGTGAGGGAGAACAGCAAAAATGAGAAAGCAAATATAGATAAGTGACATTCCTAAGGGAATGATACCTTTAAAAAGCTTAGTTTTCTTTGTGTCTAGATCACACCAAGAAGGGAATAATCCCTTTTCTGTTCCCAACATAGCATCATGGTTACACAACAGTAACCATGCAAGCCCATGAAGATGAAAACACTGGGATGGTAGCTTCCCATACACTTTGTAGCATAGTATCATTGGTAAGAGCTTGGGCTTTGGGGTGAGGCTGCCTGGGTTGGAATCCCGGCATTGCTTACTTTTATTTTTGTCATTAGTGAAGATAACCTACATCTAGTTTTGTTGTAGATGTTGTCCATCTGTTTATTTTTACAGGGCTATTAGAGAGATTTGAAAACTACCTCTCCACAGCTACCATCTTTCCAGAAACTCCTTTGTTTATTTTTGAAAAGGAGAAATTATCCTTCTTACATACATTCTTTCTTGTCTAAATAAACATAGCATGTTGATTATTTTAAGAAAAAATTTGGGGGGGGAGGGTAAAGTTTGGTAACCAGATACTTTTAATGATATTTAAATTTTTATGTCATAAACTTGTGCATGTGTGTGTCTATGGGTGTGCACATGCCCTGTCTAGTTGCTTTTGAAAGGTAAGAGTCTATAGGCATCAGCTGACTGGACCACAGAACCTATGGGACAGCAGGCTTTGGTGTGGGGCTCAGGACAACTTCCTCAGGTGGCAGAAACCACAGTCAAGAGTTGCCTTGCTATACTGGGCCATGTGGTAACCAGGATCAGTTTTAGGCACACATACCATGGCACAGTCTCACCTACATATTGAGGCAAGAGATTATGTCATAATTTTTTGAATTTATTTATTCTCTTTCACCCTGGAAGGAATTTAAAATATTTGAATACAGGAGATTTTCTTGAGCTATCATTTTATAAATGATTCTTAGATTTCTCCTTACAAATATATTATAATGGATATATTATAACAGATATATGGTTAACGCTTGAACAACATGGGAATTAGAGGTGGTGACCTCACACAGAGTTGAAAATCCACGGATAACCTTGTTTATTTTTAAAGATTTATTTATTCATTTGAGAGAGAGAGAGAACATGAGTGGGAGGGGCAGAGGGAGAGGGAGAGAAAATCTCAAGCAGATTCTGCGCTCAGCATGGAGCCCAAAGTGGGGCTCGATCCCTGGACACTGAGATCAGGACCTGAGTGGAAACCAAGAGTTGGCTGCTTAACTGACTGGGCACCCAGGCACCCACACATATAACTTTTGACTCCCCCCAAATTTAACTACAATTACCTATTGTTAACTGAAAGAATTACCAGTAACACAGTCAATTAATACATATTTTGTATATGTTTTACATGCTGTATTCTAATAAAGTAAACTAGAAGAAAAAATATTAGTAAGAAAATCATACAGAAGAGAAAATACGTTTACAGGACTGCACTTTATTATTGAAAAACATTTACATATAGGTGGGCCCACGCAGTTCAAACCTGTGTTGTTCAAGGGTCAATTGTATTAAAATCTGTAAATGTGAATTATTCGGATAAAAGTGCCCCTGACATACTCTTTTGTCTTTGGAATAAAAACACCAAATAGGAAGCAACAACAACAACAAAAGTTTCAACAAGGAAATAAGGATTACAAATTTATAATAACAAAGAAGACCCAAGACCAAAACTGCTATTGAAAGAGCTTGCAAACAAGATACCCAGTAACAAATCTCTCATAAATGATCACATATTATCAATAGTTTGGAGCTTTATATTAGTCCTTTCTTAGTTTTGTTTGTCCTTACAGTAGTAATAGAGGTAATTTTCTATTAAATTAAAATAAGCTGTAGGCACTTCTTCACGGATCATAGTACACTTTAATAATAAGGTCTATTATTGTTAACGGGGGACAGTGATTCTACAAGATGACAAACTTGATGCATCCCTTGCTGCTCATTTATAGTGGTTAAATGGGATTTAGTGAATTGTTAACAAACTGGTATAATAAGTATAAATGTACTTTATTGCCACTTTTGAGATAAAAATATTTCTATAGATTGAATTTCTAATATTTCATCTCTTCTAATTCAAATATTACTTTGCCAGTAATTAACTCAAAAATAAGCAGGCAAGGCTGAAATGAGATTGCTTCTGATGCATAATAGAAAAGGACCTACTCATATTTAGAGCTAAACAAGATAGAATGCCATACTTAAAAATATAGTGAGCTTTCTTTTATCAGAGGCATTAAAACAGGGCTATAAAATAAAAATGTAGAAATGATTCACATATCTGATAGAAGCTTGGACAAGATGCCTTTAATATTACATGTGAATCTAGAATGCTAGCATTTCATGGCCATGTTTGAATCCGTATCAAGATTGTGTGTCTAGGACAGTGCTAAATACTTTACAATAGTTATAATTGCAAAGTTACTTTTTGCCATAAATGTAATACATGTAAAGTGAGACAGTCAGATGGTAAAAAGAAATCAAATAATACAAATTATTAAGCAAAAATGAAATTATCTGTCCTTTATCCTCATTCCCATCTCCTCAATGTCGGATCTCATCATCACTGTTTAAGGGTTTTAGTTAACCAAAATCAGAATAATATGCTTATGTTTAGTCTTTATTATATTTAGACATATTTTCCTTCCAATAAAAATAATGAATTCATAACCATTACTTGTCTCCTACTCCCATTTTCCATTTAAGTTGTTATAATTTAACTCTATTTGCTACCTTCTGTTCCAGTTCTAACCTGTAGCTAGTGTCCCATCAATTTTAAACAAACTTTACTTTCCACTTTCACACTTCAATAAATAAACACCTTAACTTCCTTCTTTTTACTTGTACACCATCAGAGTTTATAGTATTTATATTCTATTCTGTTACTGCACAGAAATAAATTCTTCTGTGCTTTGCCTATAGATTCTAAAAATTGAAATTCAATAAACTCTGCTTTCAATTTAGTGTTTTTTTATGTATCATACAGTAGAACTACATAAAGTGATTGGACCAGAAGAACAAAAATATGCTACTCTTGTGCCATTCAAAGGAGACTGTTGCAAGTTTCAATGACAAATAGATTTATTTATTCTTACAATTGCTCAAAATTATGCTGATTTGGGAGATTCAGTTTCCCTAACACCCACAATAATCAATAATATTTTTCTTTTTCGTGGGAAGCAAATTAGATTGGAACTGGAAACTATATATTTTTTAATATGTCATGGTAAAATCTGTTTGCCCTCCTTCCAGAAGAGACATTGTACACTTTGTAATGAGGGGCCAATGAGATAAAAAGCATGTGGAATTCACATAAAACACCTTAGTTTACCCAAATGTTATGCTTGTGGTCTTTCTAAATTTCCTATTAAAGAATAGAGAGGAATCCGCACAGTGACACTGTCTCAGATGTGGTCATAGAGCCGTGATTGGATATTATGGCTCATAATTTATGCCCCAGGGAATAACAAAAGATTAGAATAATTTCTCCATTTTGAAGAGTTCCCTGTAGACCACACAAAGCTTTGTGACAGGTTAAGGGCAAACTCCTTGGTGTCCCTTTAAGACCAATTGAGCCTGGCCATTTGGTACTTTTTCCTTCGATAAAAAGATATCAAACAATACAAACAATATCATAATGTTGCCTGATATTTGTGGCTGAAACAACCAAGTTCACTTATATCCATGTGCTCCTACAGTTTGGCTGGCCAGGGAAATGAATGAAATGTGGGTAGAAGTGATGGATAGCCCTCCTAGGACAGGCCCCTAAAATGTCCTGCACATTCTATTTCCCATCTTGATCCTTAAAAATCAAGAATTCTGAAACTGCAGAACCACACAATGGTTCTCAGGGTCACTATTTGGAGGAAAGCACACAGAAGGGCAACTTGACTAGCATTCATCTGTGATAAAACCAGACATAAACTTTCATTGTGTTAAGAGTCATGAGACTGCAGCGTTTACTATGGTAGCATGTATTAGCCTAATCTGACTTGCATATCATTGTTTTATGAAGAAACAATGGTACACTTGGTCTCTGTTCTTGGTGTCTTGAAACTTCTATCATGTTTATTTTTAAAGAACCAAAATAAAACATAGCTCAGAAAAGTTAGTTATACCTGATTGTAATGCCAATTTAATTTGCTTTGTATTTGGACCAAGTCTTCTTATGGAGATGTTTATCTGGACTTGGTATAGTTTTCGTCTTTTGTTAACAAAAAATATATTATGATTTCTTCATTATTTTGTTAAGATATTCCATTTTCCTAATTACAAGATTTATTTAATAGAATTTACCTCCTTCCTGAAGGCATACTTCTTTGAGCCCTTTTGTTATAATTTGTAAGATTTCACTATAACTTAGACCAACTGATTTTTAGCTTTTCTATGTCTGCTAAATAGCTGCCATTCCAAGTCTTCTTATTAAAGGTTAGATCCTCTGTTTCTGAACATACTATGCTTTTTTCTTTTGGTATTCGTTTTGTATTTTTCTAGATAATATCCTTAATAATTTTTAAAGAAATTATTCAAAGGAGATACACTTTTTTGACTCCTTGTGTTTCTAAAATTATTGTCAATTCCACAAATTGTGAAGGGTTTGCCTAGGTTCAGAATTTTAGATTCAACATCATTTCCCTCAAATCTTTGACAGAGCTGTTCTACTGTCCTCTAGAATCCACTGTCACTAATCACTGGTCTATTATATTTTAAATGTCCTTCTTTTGGAGGTAATCTGTTCTTGTTCTCTGGCAGCTTTTAAGAGTTGACCCTTAGATCTTGTCTTTCTTCCTGAAATCTCTCACTGATACTAGATGCTCAATATATGCTCCCAATATTCAGAGATTTCTTTTTTTTTTAAGATTTTATTTATTTGACAGAGAGAGACACAGCGAGAGAGGGAACACAAGCAGGGGGAGTGGGAGAGGGAGAAGCAGGCTTCCTGCTGACCAGGGAGCCCAATGCGGGGCTCAATCCCAGGACCCTGGAATCATGACCTGAGCCGAAGGCAGACACTTAACGACTGAGCCATCCAGGTGCCCTATTCAGAGATTTCTATGTGAAAACTTTTTCTACATGCATCATTATGCCTCTGAGATGAGAGTATCTCCCAGGTAACACCGCTCAATTTTGGCATATACCTGCGTATGTTTTGCATTTGTATCTTAGAACTAATAGGTTTCTATGACACTAAGAACATAGCTTATTACCTTTGTTATTTCTGCATTTTCCTACAGAGTCTAGTTTCAAGCATGTGTATACAAACACACAGACACATATATTTATTTACTTATAAACACTTTGGTGACCATAGCAGGAGAAACTATTTGATGGTCACCAATGCAAACATGTGATAAAGGAACTCTTGCATACGCCCTATAAGTGTTGGTTTGGTTTTTACTCCATAGGGTAGTTCAGGTTTACACTATGCCACTTACTAGGCTCTATGATTCATAAACTGCTGTTTCTTTTTTACTGATTCCTATGGCATCATTCTCTCCCTTCTTTCTTCCTTCTCACAACATCTCTGGGCTTGGAGAGCACTGTCTGCCATCTGCTCTCAGTTGAGCCAGCTCCTTGGCTTGCTCTCACTGATGACTGTTAGCCTCCAACTTTTTTCTTATCTACACTGCCACATATGCATTTCTACAGTAGGTTTCATTAAAGCAAAAGGTCTTAAAATCTCATATTTAGAGATTAGGTACAGTTATAAAAAATAATCACTTACCCATTGCCCAATCTTATTGGGCAATGTGAATCCTATCTTATAAAAGCAAAAAAAAAAATTTTTTTTTCCATGAATCCCTTTGGCATTGACATTGCACTTGGCTAGCAATTAGTAGTCAGTATTGTGGTATAAGCAAGGCACTTACACAGAAACAGAAACAGACAATCACTGGTATCTGAGGCCTTTGTCCTTTGGGATGTGTGTGTGTGTGTGTGTGTGTGTGTGTGTGTGTGCCTTCAAATATCTTTCTCCTCTGATTGAAGGGGCTTATGATGGTGGGTAGAAGTATTTTCAATAAATATTTGAAACTGGTTAGCTGACTAAGAACATAATTTATGTTATTTCAAGTTCATATGATAGCTCCAATCTAAAGTTCATTTTATAAGTTTCTAGTTTATACTTCTATGAGATAAAATATAGAATCATTAAGTAGAAAATAAAAGATGACATCATTTCCATCAGCTTGTACTTAAATAGAAATTCTATCCACATCAAGTTTCTCAGGTTCAGAGACTATAGAAGCAACTCTATTTACAATAGAGCAAGTGATATGTAAAGTTTAAAGAGAGGACCTACTATAAAACATTCATAATTTGAAATATTCTTTTTACTAATAGCTGATACTTAATAAAAAAGACCTAAGCCCATAGTTTTGTAAAGCAAGAACTATTTAGTACTTATTAGCTACATGCATAATAACCCTAGAAACAAGAAACCCAAAGACTCTTATTTACATGAATTATAAATGAGAATGTAAAACCTGTATATAAATCAAGTTTTGAATTTTACTGTAATTGTGCTTTTCAAAGTAGATAATTAAATTGCTATGTCTTTGGGAAAAGGTCAGCTTGTTGGGATAGCACAGATTAATCTCTCTAGGGCATTTGCTCTTAATAACCATGAATTGTAGTTTCATAAGCTTGAAGGCTTGGCAAGATTCCATCCAGCAAAATACTTTGAAAATGACAGAAATTCACTAAGAAACACTCTAATAGTTTTATTTAATCACCAATTAACCTGCATAAGCACCTTTGTGTTATCATCTACCAGTTAACCTACAGTATGATCAGATATTTGGGAAAATGAGAACATGAAGCCTCCTGGGTTTCTTTGTTCATTCCTATGTTTGGTTTGGTGTTGGTGCCCTGAGCTAGATGTAGAGAGCAAAAGATATGAACTCAGGTTCAGACAGAATAAAACCTCTAATTCTATAATTATTGAGTACCTGTCATTTGATTTTGCATTTCTATTATAATGTTTCCATGCTGTACCTTTGTAAAAAATCACTAGATAATTTCCAGGACAGCTTTTAAGAGAGTCCCAAAAGAACCTTTCTAAAATACAATGACAAAATCTATGTGTATGCAAGTAAAAGTAAAATTAAAGTTTTTTATCGCAAAAATAGCAGTCTCAAGCCCTCCAAATGAGAGGAAAGGAAAAGATAGCTAATTTGATCCTGAACTATCCAACATGAATTTTCTCATGTTGATGGGATTATCCAGCATCCCATTCACATAGTCTAAAAGAAAAAGAACAAACTGATGATAAACTATAGGTGAAATATGCCATTTTTTAAAGCATAACTTTTGGAGACATAAATACAATTGTGCATTGTTTTAAAGTTGTGAGCCTAAACTCTGCTAAATTCTACAACATAAACTACCAGAAGAATATTGAATCTCAGTAGGAAAAAAATTTTTCATATAGTTGCTGCTAGTGTAAGTTTGATGATTTTTTTTTTCAAAAACTTATTTAGTGGGCGCCTGGGTGGCTCAGTTGGTTGGGCCATAGCCTTCAGCTTGGGTTGTGAATCTGGAGTCCTGGGATCGAGGCCCGCATTGGGCTCCCTGCTCGGCAGGGAGTCTGTTTTTCCCTCTGACCCTCCCCCATCTCGTGCTCTCTCTCATTCTCTCTTTCTCAAATAAATAAATAAAATCTTAAAAAAAAAAAAGCTTATTTAGTGGAAACTGGGATCTCCATTGCTTAAAATAAGGCCTCTTGTTCTAAAATGAATACCTGTTTCTAGATTGTCTTTCCTGGCCATTAAGTAGCTTATGCTTTCTAGTAACATTCTCTGAGTTCTCTGGGGTATTAAAGAAAATTTTCCTTGTCTTAATATTTGAAGAAAGGAGTCTTCCCCTTATCCTAATGCCTTCAATGTATGTGTTGGCATCAAAAGTTTGGAATCCTAAGGGAAATGTTTTTAATACATTGGTACAGGAAAGCAGCAAAAATGAAGACTATTTTCTAAGAGAAAAATCACATTTTTTAGTAATCTTAATTATCAAGTTTCATAACAACAACAACAAAAATATACTTGTAATTGCTTTCTTCTCTGAATTAGTAAGGGCCCCTTTCTTGGCTTGCTTAAACTATAATTTAATTGTAAATAATTTTGTTAATTGCTTTTTTATTTAATCATCTTACTTTGTGAGCAATGACTGTTGAATGTTGTATTATAAAAGTTTAATAATTAAGGAATGATTATTCTTGTTACATGATTATATCTACTTGAAAACATTTATCATTTAGTAAATCATTGCATAGTAGAACATCTGTTCTGAAACACCAAAATATCCACAGGACACAGTATAGAATGGTATTTTTCTCATGAGTAATACTTCATTGCCATTTAATATTTACTATGTTCTATTGTTATTATTAATAAGCCTTTCTTTTTATCACTTGCTGACAGAAGGATTTTTTTAGGTTGACATTTATTACTTTTTAAAACTAATTTTCTTGGTCAGGTGCCAGCTCTTTGCAAAATATTCTAAATAAACATGAGAGCAATTTCTGTTTATATGATGCTAATGGACAGAGTGTGTACCTGTAAATAAATTGGTGAATTATATTTTTTACCTATTTACTGGAATCCTAAGCAGGGCTGGTTAAGCCTTTCATAGTCTTCTCTTAGTATACCTGGCTTTCGACAATTAGTAAAAGACATTTTTTCTGCATTTCACATTTAGTAACACCTCCCAAAATTTATCTATGCATCAAAAGAAGTGTTTCTAAAATAAAATGGCCTTAATTTGCACCAGGCTGACAAATCACACCTGTCATAATGTAATATAAATATAACATGTGTATTGTTAAAACATACAAAAGGATTCCAATTTTTGAGAAGCTTTTGAACATTTTATGATCATCTCTATAATGGTGTTTGATTTTAATGTTAAGAATAATTTTAAGGAGGTGCCTGGGTGACTCAGTCGTTAAGCATCTGCCTTCGGCTCAGGTCATGATCCCATCATCCCATGATCCCCCGCTCAGCGGGGAGCCTGCTTCTCCCTCTCCCACTCCCCCTGCTTGTGTTCCCTCTCTGACTGTCTCTCTCTCTGTCAAATAAATAAAATCTTAAAAAAAAAGAATAATTTTAAGAATTTGCTGTTTGTTTATTTAATGAACTGAACTGTTACATTCATTCTAGTCTATAATTTCTAACAAAATGTTACTATACCGCAAGGCTGTTTGGATCTGAAATTAACTTTATTTCTCTGCTAGATCATTTAATACCAATTCCTTTAGATCTCCCCACCCTGTTTCAGGTAATTTGTTTCATTTACCATTAATAAACTCATTAGCCTAAAGAGTTATTGTTTAAACTGTGTTTTCATGTGATGATAGCAATCCACAAAATCATTTATTCATTGTTCTGTCCAAGATTCAGTTATTACCATTGAGGTAATCACTCTACCTTTAATTATGCTGCCTACAAAGGCATACAATAGCTTCTATTCTGAACAGAACATCCCTTAAAGCAATTCACCTCAAACTATTAAACTAAGAAATTAATGGCTCTGTCTACTCTGTTTCTGGCAGATGACTTGAATAAGATAAAGTTTTGTGTAAAGCACATTCCTTTTCCTTTGTCCTTGGCTTGCAATCTATCATGAAGTTTGATGACCTTCCTCCAACTCATCATTCTGATCAAATTTTACCACTGACGCTAGCCACTTCCTGTGGTGTATTTTAGCCGTTGAATGTGTGCAGTAGGTGTGTATTCGTGTAGGGCAGAGAGATAGTTACTTTAAGAATACTGTCTTAAGGAGGTGCCTGGGTGGCTCAGTTGGTTAAGCATCTGCCATCAGCTCAGGTCATGATCCCAGGGTCCTGGGATCAAGCCCCGCATCGGGCTCCCTGCTCAGCGGGAAGCCTGCTTCTCCCTCTCCCACTCCCGCTGCTTGTGTTCCCTCTCTCTCTGTGTCTCTATCTGTCAAATAAATAAATCTTAAAAAAAAAAAGAATACTGTCTTAAGGAGTCATATGACAACACTAATGAGTATAGATATTAGTAAAAGAATAATAAACCAGCTTTTTGCCCCTGGCTTTTAACTTTGCCTTTCTAACACACACCAAAAACTTACCTATTCCTCTCTGTCTGATATACCCCAGAAGAACTTGCTTTTAGAAAGGAATTTGATGAATCTATTCAAACTGAGATGTAAATGATGGATTCCAAAAATGTTAAGGGACTTTATAATGTTTTTAAAGAAATCCACTAGAAGTGTATAAATTTATGCTAAGTAGATTAGTATTGCTTTACAAAAATAACAATGATGGTCATAATATATACTTTGTATTAAGAACTGAATGGGTAAGTCACAGTTCTATGGGTTTTTTTAATAATGACTCTTTGAGGTGCATAATATTATTATCCCTATGTGCATATATGCATGCTTAGAGAAGCTCCCTGAAATTACTGAAATCACAATACTGGGGCAATTAGTACAATATTTTAAATCACCTAATCATTTGGGAGTACGGTTTTACCCTCATAGTTTATACTAAGTATTAAAAAGAAAAATATTCTGTGGAGAATGCATTCATGTTATTGTTTAGTTACTTATATATTAAAATACAATGGTACTTAAAAACTCTGAGGGGAAAAAAACTACTTGAAAGCACTAGAGAACAACCAAAAGTAGGCAGAAACTGGATAAGAACCTAATCCTGGAAGAAGGCATAGGGTGAGTCTAGCAGATGTGTAACTGACCTCCCAAAAGGAAAGAAGATAAATAATGGGAAAAAAAAAAAAAAAGAAAAGAACAGAAAATTAGGAAATAATGGCAAACATTTCCCCAAAGTTGGTGAAAGTCAAGTTGCTGAAAGCTAAACATAAAGAGAAAAATGTTAAATTAGCCAAAGAAAACCATGATGCATTAAAAAAAGGGGGCTCAAAATACAAATTACTGGGAACTCTTCATGAGAAATAATGAAGGGCAGAAGATAGTGGAAAGATACTTAAAGTGCTGAGAGAAAAAGTAGTCAACTCAGAAGTTTATACCTGTTGAAAATAAGGTTCAAGAAGGAAAATAGGATACAGAAATTAATAGATAAAACATAAAATAAAATAATTCATCATTAGAATAACTACACTACAGAAATGCTGTAGGAAATTATTTAGTCTAAAGGGAAACGATACTATACTGAAATACAGGGCTTCAGGAGGGAATGAAATCATTAGAAATAGTAATATGAAGGTAAATGTTAAATATACTATCTTCTTAATTTATTTAATATATATGTAATTTTGTTAAAAAGTATAAACTTGAATTATGTGGTTTATATAATGGTAACACATAGAAGGACTGTAGCACAAAGGATAAAAGACAGTGGGCCTACATGGCTGTGAGTTTCTTAAAGTTCACATGAAGAGGTACACTTTTAACACTGAGCAAACTGTGAAATGTTAAAGATACATATTGCAATACATAGACCAACTACTAAAAAAATATTGCCAAAAATGTCAGTAAAAGTCAAATAGTTAAATAAAAATGGAATTCTGAAAAAATACAATTAACAGAAATTATGGTAGAAAATTTTCAATGAAATTGACAAATTCCTTGGAAATCATCACACCAAAGCTTACGCAAGATTAGTAGAAAACTTTAACATCTCTATATATATTGAGGAAACTGTTAATTATCGAAAACTTTTTCACAAGGAAGATTGCAGCCCCAGATGGATTCACTGGTGAATTCTATCAAATATTTAAGGAAAACATAATACAAATCATGTACAAACTGTTTTAGAAAATTAAATAGGAAACATTTCCACTTTGTTTAATAAAACAATAATTTCACTGACAACAAATCAGACAAAGTCATTACAAGGAAAGAAAACTACAGACCAATACCCTTGTGAACATAGATGGGAAAATTGTCTATGAAATATAAACAAATCAAATTCAGCAATACATGTTAAGTCAACATAATGACCAAGAGGGTACTCATACCAGGAATGCAAGTTTGGCATAACATTTTAAACAGTCAATGGAGAACTGAAACTCACGCCTCTCTTACCACCTGAAACTTTCATGTCATGTGGGAGAAGCTGGTATCTTTCACCCAGACCTGCATACGCACTAGGCCCAGAATTCAGAAAAGCTGAAGGAGGAAGCCCTCTGAGAACTAGAGGAGCTACAGGGCCCATTGCCACCCCACACCAACAAAGTGAGGTAGCAGATGAAAAAGAAGCTGTAAATACAACATATCACATAACAGAGTAAGAGAAAAATCATACCATTTTAATAGATGAAGAAAAAGCCTTTGGAACTATTCAACCGTCCATTCATCAAGAGAGTTCTCAGCAACTAAGAGTAAAAGAGAACATCTTCAATGTGATGAAAGGAATATACTGAATACCTTCAATTAATATGATACTTAAAGGTCAAAGACTAACCACTTCTCCCAGAAGATCAGAAATGAGACAAACATGTCTGCCTACCCCACTTACATTAAACATTGTATTTGGAATTACTTCCTAATGCAACAAGGCAAGACAAAGAAATACAAGGAAAACTGATGAGAAAAGAGGTAGTAAAATGCTTGACATGATCTTTTAAAATGTAAAATATATTAAGTTGTCTATGAAACAAATACTAAAACTTAGTGAATTTAGCAAAATCACTGGATTCAAGATGAGTATAAATATTAATTTTGTGTGTATGTGTGTGTGTATATATATATATATGCAACAAACAATAGGAAAATAAAGCTAATTTTTTTTAAAAATGCATTTTTGGTGGAATAATAAAAGCCAAAGTATTACAAGTAAATTAACAAAAGAAGCAAAAATTTTACACTAAATACTACAAAATATTGCTGACAAAAATTAAAGGACATCTAAATAAAAGAAGATACATACAATGTTCATGGATTAGAAGACTCAATATTGGTAAAGTGTTACTTCTTTTCCAGATTAAACTGTAGATTCAATGTAATCTCAATCCTGATTCCAACAGGCTTTCTTTATAGAAATTCACAAGCTAATTCCAAAACTTACATCAAAATAAAAAGGATGTAGAATATCTTAAACATTCTCATAAAAGAAGAGCAAATTTGGATGATTTATACCAGCTGACTTTAAGACTTGCTATAAAGCTACAGTGGTCAGTAAAGTGTAGTGCTAGTTTAAAGATAAGCAAGATCAATTAAACAGAATAGAGTGCCCAGAAATAGCCCTCTCTTCAATTATCAGTTCATTCAATTAATTTTTGACAGAGGGGCTAAAATAATCCAATGGGAAAAGTGTATGCATAATGAAAGAAACTAAAACAAAACTCAAAGTCCAACTTATACCCTAGAAAATAATTTAAGATGAATCATAGACTTGAATGTACAGTGACAGCTTTATAGTTAAATCTATATAACATAAGACAATTTTTGTGACTTAGAGGTAGGGTAAGTTTTATTACAGAGGTCACAGAAAACAATAATCATAGAAGAAAAACTATAAATTCAACAAACTAAAATGTAAAATTTTGCACAATAAAAGATTCTCTTAGGAAAAGCAATAGATAAACTACAGACTGGGAGCAAATATTCACAAACATATTATCTGTCAAAGGACTGGTATCCAGAATTCTTAATGAAATCATACAATTCAATAATAACATGTCAAAGAACTTGATAAAAATTGGCAAAATATTTGAACAGACATTATTTTATAAAGGAAGGTACATAAATGGCCATAAGCACATGAAAAGATACACGAAATCATTAGTCATCAGGGAAAGGCAAATTAAAACCACAGTGTTATAGCACTACATAGCCACTGGAATAATTAAAATTCAAAAGAAAACACAAAATTTTGATGAAGCTGATAAGCAACTAGAATTCTAGTATGTTATTTGTGGTATTATAAAAGGGCACAACTACCTTTGGCAATTTCTTATAAAATGAAATACACATCTTCTCTATGATCCTTCTGAATTACTAAGCCTAGGAGGAAGGGTCAATATAACTCTTATTTTTATTTTTTATTTGCTGGTTTAGAGCACTGTTTCATTATACTGTTCCGCAAAGACCTCCTCCTTCTGAAGTCCCTAAAGCCCTCCATTTTCCATCATCTCTAAATGCTGTGGCTACCCTTTACTGCTATTCAGATGGACCTTGGTTTCACTGAAGTTTTCTTCCCTGGATTATTTTACGCCTTTCTATCTAGCACATTGATCAACTACTTTGATGCCCTATATGGCATCCCGCACCACCTAGACCTTTTCAACGGCAATGACTACAATTAAAGAGTAGTCATCTGACAAACCTCCATCTCAGAGCTTGCCTACAGTTGGAACTTGAAATATTTTTCTGTGACTTATGGTTTTTAGTTCTCTCCATTTTCCACTTTCACTCTGCTGTAAGGCTTTTTGACTCTTTGCTCTTGTTGTGACCTCTGATCCTTCAGCACCTGCTCATTTTCCTAGTCTTTTTCTTTCCTCACTTATTGGGACCTAGCATTGGCCTTGAAACTGGAGACCTCCCTTACATATTTGTTAAACTGAATTGAATCCACTCACTTCTCTGGTTTGGTTGCATATTGTGATCTGTCATCTCAAGATCTCCGTTAAGGCACCCTAGAATCACTCATCCCCTTGGCCTATACTGCATTCCTAAACCCTTCATCACATGTACCTGTAGTATCCTCTGTTCTTTCTTCCAGTGTGTTGACAGTTGGTGTATAAAGTCCATACACAGACATGATTGATGATATATAATAATTACTGTAACTAAGCTCAGAGAGCCTTAGCTGTAGCTTAATGGTCCTTATATTCATCTTGTGTTTTATTCCTAGTCTATCCTCTACAGTACCTACTCTAATAATTTTTTTAAAATTTCTTCAAACCTCTTGTCCCCATTCCCTCTCTTTTTTGAGGAAAATCATGATTCTCCTGTTTTCCAGTGTTAATATTTCAAGCTTAATCCCTTTCATCCTGGCTTCTATAAAAGAGCAAGTTTTATCAATAATTATCCCCTCATTAAATTTTCAATATTGTTTGCATTAGTTCCTTTCACTCTTCCTACAAGGTTACTCAGATCTCTTCTCTCAAAAAACAAATACCTCTTCACCCCTCACAAATATTTTTCTGTGGTACCCCACACACAGTGAGATAAAATGCAAGTCTGCAGTCACTACTTCAGTTTCTTCAACAATTGTAAATTCTTAGCCTCTGACCCCTTAACTAAGTCTCATTCATCATTTGTGGTAACTGCTTTGAGGAAGGCCATTGGTTATCTTTTTGCCAAAATCAATGTCTTCCCCCTTCCCCCACTTTGTTTTTGTTCTCTTTGGACCGCAGGACATATGATACTCTCATTTCCCAAAACTTTACCCTTGACCTGACTCCCGTACTTGGATTCTATTTTATCTTGTATTTTATTCTTAAATAAAATTTCCCTCCATTCCTCCCTTTCTTCCTGCCTCTCCTTCTCCCACTTGACACACACACACACACACACACACACACGATAAATTGAACCAATTATACTTGACCATAACAACCAAGTAATTCAATTGGTGACAATATATTTGTGCCACATTAGTACTGGCGAGGTCCTTCATTACTAGTATCTGGGCCCTAGTTCTTCCATAACTCCGATTTCCAATATCCCATTTCCTGTATCTATTCCACTTTGTCCACTTCTGGGACCCATATGTTCTAACCCATTAGGATCTGCCTGGAATACATAGAAATTTAATACATAAAAGGGAGGGTTTTTTTCTCTGTGCTTCGCAGAGCCTCACAACTATGCCTCTAGTATAATTATTTCTGTTTATAATTGCTATTGTACAAGTCCAAGGAATTTCTTCACTGTGGTTTCCCATCTCTCCCTTCCAAATCTTCCCCAGCAGTAGAAGCTAAAATTAAACCTGTCTAAGCAAGTGCTGCCTCACTTCCTATGGGCCAACAGTATAAGAATTAAATGATCATCAGATTGCTTTCTGCTTAGTGAATCACATTTGCTTCCATCAACTCACCATACCAATTCTGAATTCTCCTCCAAAGTTTTTAAATTCTCCATAAATTTGACCGAACATATGCATCAATCTTATTTTTTATTTCAACATACAGTGTTCCTTTCATTACATAGATGTACTGCCCCTAACACAGAACAACGACTCCCTGTCAGCACACCATTTTTAGTGGAGTTTACGTCACCATGTTGGCTCTCCCTTCTTGCCTGTACATTATTACTTCTATCTGCTATTCATGACCAAACTCAAGTCTCAATTCATCAGAGACCATTCCGCAATTATTATATCTTTCTTGTCTTCTCTGGTAACATTCCTCTGCACTACCACTGAGTATTTCATCACAAATATTGTTGTTTTTTTTAACTACATTGTAAAATTTCTGCTGCCAGGTGCTTTATTAAATAAAAATATTTGTTGACACAGGGAAATAGACATACATTTCAATTGCATGTATATATATATATATATATCTCACCTGAAATATTGCGTATTTGGAAAGTTTGCTGGGTGTCAGAGACTCCCCTAAATTCACTGAATCCTCATAACCACACTCTACAGTTGTTGTTAAATCTATTTAATAAATGAAAACTGAGGTTCAGAGAAGTTAAATCTCCAAGGTCAGATAGCTAATCAAAACCAGCCATGTTTGATGGCAAAGCCTATAATCCTTTTATTATACCTGGAAGATTCCAAATTCTTGTGAAATGATTGTTTTAAATAAAAAGATTGAATTGATTTAATATGGTGTCAAGTATCTATATGTAAATATTATCCCTAACTTTGAGTCTATATTCTGAAAAGTATCCTCATTTTTATTTTATTTATTTATTTATTTATTTATTTATTTATTTATTTATTTTATTTTATTTTTACTGGCAGTGAGTATCTTTTCTGGCCTGTGCTACTCATCACCAAAAGTGCCATTTCAACGCGTGGAGTTCCACATAACTTACTGGAAAAGTACCATCTCTTAATGACAAGCAACAGAGCAATAAAAGCAGAACATCCTGCAAATCTGCTAGTATTGTTCGGATAAGATGAGTAAATTATTGGTGTTTTAGTAATAAGGTCTTTTTAAAGGGAACATTACAATATTTACTTCATAGAAAACATGAAAAATAGCCAATGGCAATAAGGTTTAGTCATATGGAAATTTCCAATTGTACTTTGTGCAAATAGAATATGTTCTCACCCTTAGGGTGGAAAAAAAAAATTGAGAGAACTTCAGAAGACAAAAAAAGTGTCATGTAAGAAAAAAAAAAAAGAACTAGGTCAGGGAAATAGAATTTATTTGACTGTAGCAGCTATGAATATTCCTGAGAAATATATATGGAAGAAAAACCCTATAGTACAGAAGGAGTTCGGCCATGGAGTTATTAGATGGAAAACCTTCAAAGAGAATCAGATTATGTCAGTGTATGTGAATGGCATTTTAACTCCAGAATGTTAAAGAGAAATGTAATGGATGAACAAAGGAATTCAGAATTTTGTGGAGACTACATTCAGCTGAGCAAGCCCAGGAGTCTGTCGCTTTCTAAGAAAGTTGATATCATTATGCGATGCCATCAGAGCTTTTAAAGAGAATGAACTCAGTTTCTCTTTCCTGTTACCCGTTTACCTCTTGTGTGATTAGTGAATTGGCTTGAATTTTCTTTTCCTAGCCCTGGTTAAGGATCTTCAAGGGCTGGTATGAATGTTGCTTGTTTTGTTTGGAAACATCCCAGACTTGAGGGCCTACGGGGTCTTCCAATGCCTGGAACATTTGCCTCAGCCCCGGGTACCAGGGCACTTCACCGGATCCCCTACTGTGCTCTGTTTCTAATGACTCTCGCAGCCATCCAGATATCAGACATCAGCCTTTCTTATATACATCACTCTGTTCACTGCAGAAGACTGAAAAAAAGAAGAGAAAGAAAGAAAGAAAGAAAGAAAGAAAGAAAGAAAGAAAGAAAGAAAGAAAGAAAGAAGGAAAGAAAGAAGAAAAAAGAAAAAAGAGAAGAGAAGAGATTGTCAAGTGAGAAAAAAGAAGGAAAAGCAACTTAGCTGATATCAAGGGAGTTTGAGGCAAATAAGAACTTTCAATATGAGAATAAGGCAAGGAACTTGACAGAGATGACAAAAAGACATATCTTTCTGTCAACAGTCTTCCTTCAGTTCCACTGAGATCCATTAGCAGCTGTGAAGTGTGAAAATTAGGAGCTAAAGCACAAAGGATATTTTAAGGCTGAGAATGCAGCAAGCTTTCACATTTCCTTATCATGTCCCCTTTTATTCCATCAAACATGTTATTCATACTATTTTTAATGATTTCTCAACAGATTCAAATATTGCCTCAGAAGTCTGATGAGGGGAATGACCTGGGTTGGAGTGAGGGCATCAGGGGCCGATTTCCCAAGAGAATGAATGTTTCAAGGGGACAGGGAAGAAAGCAGATGTTTTCCATCAGCAACTGATGCTGGAGAAGTAACCATTACTCCCTTCCTACCCACATGCTCTAGGCCTTAATCATGTACTCCCTTTTTCTGCTTTCGTAGCCACAGCAGCATGTCATAATTCACAGCCTGTCTTGTTGACACAGCTTGCTTCAGTTGTTCACATAGCAAATTGTTCGCTGAAACTGAAGACACAGCAGCTTTTTGTGGAGGGACTACAAGGAGCTGCAGAGTTCTGGATGTTTGCAGTCAAGTACACTGCTGGGTAGGGGTCCAGAAACATTACACAAATATGTTTACACTTTCAGTCCCAGCTACAGATGGGGTGTTTCCATCGCAGCCACCCTACAGCACACATCGGCTAAAACAGAGCCGCCGCATCATTTGGCGAGCCTTGCCCCACCACAGAAGCAACTCGATCCATTTCTTCTCTGCATCAAAATGTAGCCTTTTTTAAATGAGGGAACAAATGTGAAGGGGCAAAGGCAACAAGGACTGTGACAGAAGAGATAAAAATCAATCTCTTTTTAGAGCAGTGTCAATTACAAAATATCACTGGCATCACCTTTGAGGAAACTGAACACTTCCTGTATTATAGAAATTTACTTATTACTAGGGACAGTTTATTCAGGTTATTTATCACCAATATATTTTGTGTGTTTGTTCCTTAAAATGTGGTTGGCATTAGTTCATGGCAGCAAGGCTGAGTGGATAGAAAACTGATACAGAAATTTACATGCCAGGTCGTGTCCGAGTTGCACACAAATTATGTAACCTGAACCAATTCGCTTGAAGACAGTTTTTTTATCTATAAAGTGAGATCTAAAGAATCTCAACAACTCATTTAAGTTCTTAAATTTTATTTTCTCTAAATTAATGCTTGGTAATCAAAGCTGCAAGTCAGGACAACTGCAATCTAATCATCTTTCCAAATGATTACAAATACTTTTCAAAGACAAAGTCCATATGCCTAATTGTCTCTGCTCTTTTAAAGGTTACACATTCACAGAGAAAAAATTCCCATGGAAAATGGGCAGTTTTGCATAATTAGTTCACTCTTTCTTCCATCCCACTCTAACTATTCCAATCCAGTGCTCTACATATTTTCAGGTTGGTATTTCTGATCTTTAATCTCTCTGCCCATGCCCCCTGTCCTCCGTGACCAACTCCTTTACGTCATGGCCAGAATCATCTTGAAAAAGCTATTTCATTCCATTCCTCTTTTCCAGGGTGTAAGATACTTCTCTGCTGCTTGACAAATCGAGTTGAAATTGTTTGGTTTAGCTTTCAAGACCTATTTTTATGAGCAAATCTTATAAATGCCCCAAAATTACCCACCAGGGCCAGGTCAGCTTTCTCACTGCCTGAGCTTTATCACTGTCCTTGCTCTGTGGTCTTTTTTTCCCTCATGCCATATATTTGCCTTCAATTCCTTGTCTGTTATACTTGACCTACCTGGGTTCTGTTCACCCTTCATTGCCCAGTGCAAGCTCCTCCAGGCTGCCTCCTGCCAAGACCACATCGGGTTCTCTGCTCTGAGCATCAAGAATCCAAAATAGCATTTTAGGGTGATAAACATGACTGCTTCTCCTTCCTACCCAAGTGTGGAACCAAAGGAGAAAAAGGGAACTAGAAATATCAACTCTATTATGAGGAAAGCCTGAATTGGAAGTTGTGACCTACCTAGAGCTAAGGCTGCAGGGAGTTAGACATTCATTTCAGCCCAGAATTAGACAACCACACCTCAGAGCCTGGAGGACTGCTGCCCCGAGCGCATTCTCCCTGCCAGCAGGCAGATTGGACAAGGCAGGCCTAGGAGAAGGGGGCTGAGCTCCTTTTCCTCAATGTCTCGACCAGATGAGCCTCTCCTCGTCCCCTGGGATCAGAGAGAAGCCATAGATATAACCATGTGAAGTGACTCCACATAGAAACTTGCTGCAACTACTTCTTGGTCAGTCTGAAAGATTACATATATATTGACTCTGTTAGTTTTATACATATTAAACCTGTCTCCCCAACGAAATTCTAAGCCTTAAAAGGACATGAATCATTATCTGTATTTCTTTTTCATTCCTCACAGTACTAGGCCCATAATATTGGTCAAAAATTAAATATTGCCAGATTGCATAACAAATTCAGCTATTCTTAATTATATTTACAATTAAAATGTGTATTATAGATTTGTGTGCATGTTGATTGTGAAAAAAATATTTGCAGATGACAGTAACCTTGAGAACAGTTACCATGTACATGTCTAAAATAAATCCATATAAAGAAAAAAGTCATATAGAGAGAATATTTTTATCAAAATAGATGGTTTTATTAAAAGTTATAACCACTGAAGCTTGTTTTCTTTTTTTTTTTTAAGATTTATTTATTTACGTGAGAGAGAGAGAGAGAGCATAGGAGGCAGAGGGCGAGGGAGAAAGAATCTCAAGCAGACTCCCTGCTGAGTGCAGACCCTGATGTGAGGCTCCATCCCACGACCCCGGATCCTGACCTGAACCAAAATCAAGAGTTGGATGCTGAACCACCTGAGCCACCCAGGTGCCCCACCACTGAAGCTTGTTTAATTTCTGCTAGAGTACAAATGAGCACAGCCAACAGTGAAACCGACAGTAATCAAACAAATCTTACCATACTTTGTTAGCTCTTTTTGTTAAAGAGGGAAATCAAAGTGTTTATCATTCTGCCTTAATGGGACAGTGTTAGCCACACATTTTACTACTATTATTGAGACAGCCGAATCAAATTTTAACCATAACATGGTGGATTTTCCTCATGTCACAGAACGTGATTAACGTGAGGAGAGAATAGAAGTGTTTAAACTATTACACCAAATTTTTAAAAAATTATAAAATGGGTAATGCCTCTCTAAGTAAATAATCACAGTCAGTCCATCTTCAAATAGTCAGGCTAGATGTCTTTCAAGGACTAACTGCTCTTGGTGATTTTTATAACATTATAAAGTTATTCTAAAATTTCTTAAATTGCAAAATGTCTTACATTTTCTTTCCACTTGTATCTTCCTAGATTTTTTCTGATATGTGTGGAATACCTAATGGGGAGACAGAGAAACTATAAAAATATTTATATATAAAATACATTTTATATATAAATTTTATGTATTGTAATAAAATAAAATATCATATATTACATTTTTTTCTAATTGACATTTTTTCTCTGGAAAAAGATGGCATTGTGTTTTGCTTTCAATGTTGTTTTTGTCTATTTGCTAAGGGACATTATAATCAGCTAAAGACTGAGCTGCCTATTGATAAGACATACGTGCAGTGGCTGGATGTTGTATTCTAATAGGCAACTCTCCAGAGGAAACTTGGGTCTCTTACATCCCCGATCCTTTCTCATACATAATAAGGGGGTCTCTAGTATGTTGATTTTCTGGCAAGTATATCTCAGTTATAGGCTGTCCTATTTAAGAAGACAATATGAAGTTCATGATTTACTAGTAATTGATCAGAAATTGAGTAAAATATTGTACAGCTAGGGAGGGCAATGGATAACTGTGTGTGTGTGTGTGTGAATTCAGTGCTGGCTCAGATAGGCTGACAAATTCTCCCACCACCCACCTCATCCCGGCCATTGATGCACATATGCTAATACTAAGAGCCTATTAATATATTACCTTACATGACAAAAGGGATGTGAGATGTGATTATATTAATGATGTTGAGGTGGGAGATTATTCCGGATTATCTGTGTGGGCCCAATGTAATCACAAGGGATTTTTTAAGAGGGCAGCAGAATGGTCAGAATCAGAAGGAGATGTGACAAGCAGATGGTCGGAGTCAAAGAGTAATCTGAAAATGGTATACTGCTGACTTTGAAGATGAAGGAAGAGATGACCAGCCAAGGAATGCAGGTCAACTCTAGAAGCTGAAAAGGGAAGGGGACAGATTCTTTCCCAGAGCCTATGGGGGAGCATAGCCCTGCCAATATACTGATTGTGGCCCAAGAGAATCCATTTCAGACTTCAGATCTCCAAAACTAGGAGGTAATAAATGTGGGTTGTTTTAAGCCACTAAGTTTGTGGTAATTTGTTAGAGCAGCAAAAAGAAACCAATACATTGAAACTTGTTTAGAAATAGGGGAAAAACAAGTATAAATTGACTTCCTATGTATTAAAACATTATTACGTTAAAGAAATATATTAATCTTCACAAAGGTTTCCAGGCATTCTGAAACAATTGTTACAGCATCAGAAAACTTTCCTGGAACTTCTGCTTTTACTTTTTAGAAGGTCCAAAAAAATTTCCAAAGTCAACTGGAATGTATATGCCTGGTTTTAATGATCTCTATAGATTTAGGTCTAAGTCGAAAGAAGCCTTGAAACCTTGGCTTGGAATACTTACTAATACTAGTCAATAGAACTTATCAGTGTTTTGTACTTGGAATCACTTGCAATTTACCAGTACTCACTTTAATTTAATTCTCACCACTTTTTGGTAATGTATATTCCTAAGCACTATAGATTTTTTTTTTAAAGATTTTTTTTATTTATTTAACTGACAGAGAGAGAGAGAGAGAGACAGCTAGAGAAAGAACACAAGCAAGGCGGAGTGGGAGAGGGAGAAGCAGGCTTCCTGCCAAGCAGGGAGCCCGACAAGGGGCTCTATCCCAGGACCTAGGATCATGACCTGAGCTGAAGGCAGCCACTTAACCAACTGAGCCACCCAGGTTCCCCAGCACTATAGATTTTTAAAAATTTACTTTTTAACTTACCTAAACAAAGTCTACTCTTTCTGGTTCTATGAATTTTGAGAAATGCCTATCTTTTTGCATCTACCACCAGTATCGAGCTACAGAATATTTCCACCAACCAACAATTCCCTCATGTTACCATTTTGTAGTCAAGCCCCACTCCCAACCCCAAAACTTGGGTGACTTTTATGTGTCTTTCATCCCTACAGTTTTATGTTTTCCACGATGCTTTACAAGTGGAATTATACAATAATTTGTATAGTCGCCTTTTGGATCTGACTTCTTTTACTTAGTAAAATGCACTTGGGTTTAAACATGTGGTGGAATCCATCAGTAGCTCATTCATGTTTATTGTTGAGTTTTCTGTTGTATGGATATAACACAGTTTGTTTACCCACTCCCAGTTAAGAGAGACTGGAGTTGTTTCCAATTTTTGGTTATTACAAATAAAACTGCTATAAATATTGTGTGTAGGTTGTTTTAATACACTGTTGATTTAATTTCAATTTCCCTAATGAATAATTATGCTGAGCATTTTTTTTACATTCCTATTTACACCTATGTATCTTTTATGGTAAAATATCTCTTCAATCTTTTGCCCATTTTTGAAAGACTGGGTTTTTGTTCCCTCATTGTTGAGGGAGAAAAGTCACTACATACTCTAGATATAATTCCCTCCAGAAAAATCATCTGCAAATGTTTCTCATAGTCTACGGTTTGTGTTTTCATCCTTTTAATATTGTTCACAGAACAAAAGTTTTTAATTTAATTTTGATAAAGCTCATTTTTTTATAAATTGTTTCTTTTATAAATCATGCTTTTTGGGGGATCATATTTTTAAAAAATCTTTGCCTAACTTAAGACTACAAAGATATTTTCTTTTTTTATTAAGTTTTTAATTTTAATTCCAGTATAGTACTTTTATATATATTATAGTTATATTTTATATATTTTTATATAATTGTAATACAAAAGTAATATACCTTAGTTTTGGGTATGTTTCAATAATATTATATATTAGTTTCAGTTTCAGTATGTTCAGTAATATTATATATTAGTTTCACAATATAGTGATTGAACAATTCTATACATCATTACTCAGTGCTCATAATGATAAGTGCCCTCATAATCCCCTTCACCCATTTTACCCACCCTCCCACCTCCCCTTTGATATGCTTTATTTTTATTTTTTTAAAGATTTTATTTTTTTTGATTTGAGAGAGAGAGAGAGAGAGAGGAAAAGTACAGAGGGAGAGTAAGAGGGAGAGCAGACCCCACTGAGCAGAGAGCCCAATATTTGTACATTCAATAAGTTCCCCTTTCAGTTTTATCAAGTTTTATATATTTTGAAACTATGTTGTAAAGTAAATGCACATTTAGGATGGTTATGTATTCTTGGAAGATTGGCTACTTTGTCATGTAATATCACTTTTTGTCCCTATTTTTTCTTATTTCTATAGTTTACTTTGATATTAACATAGTCATTCCAGCTTTGTGTTTGCATGGTATATCTTTTCCCATATTTTTACTTTTAAGCTAGCTATATGTTTAAAGTGTGTTTTCTGTGGATAGCGTATATGTCTTTCTTTTTAATCCAACCTGACAACCATTCACATTTAATATAATTGTAGATGTAGTTAGAATAAAATCTATTTGCTAGCTACTTTCTATTTTTTTATCTTTTTTTCTTCACTTTTTCTCTTTTCTGCATTTCCTTGGGGGTAAATAAGCAGCTTTTATGATTTCCATTTTATCCCCATTACTGGCCTACAATTTATACCACTTCTTTAAAAAAAATGTAATAGTTCTAGTATATATAGTAAGTATTGTTAATCACATAATCTACTTTCAAAGAATTTTAAAACAGTATTTTCTTTTTTAAAAAATTTTCTTTTTTTTTTTTTGGCAGGGGGAGGAGTAGAGAGAGTGGGAGAGAGAGAATCTTAAGCAGGCTCCATGCCCAGTGCAGAGCTTGATGTGGGGCTCAATCTCACAACCCTGAGATTAAGACCTGAGCCAAAATCAAGAGTCAGAAACTTAACCGACTGAGCCACCCAGGCATCCCTACAAAAGCATTTTCTAATTCCTCTCCCCTACTTTTGTGTTATTCTTTTAGTACATTTTAATTTTGCATATGATGTAAGTAGGTCATATTGCTATTCTTTTAGACAGTTATCTCTCAGGGCAAAGAAAAGTAAAATAAATTTTATTTGCCTTTATTTATTTCAGTTCCATTCTTGTTTATTTTTTGTGTAGATTCAAGTTATTTTCTGGTGTCACTTTCCTTCTGCTTGAAAAATTTCTTTTTTTTTTTAAAGATTTTATTTATTTATTTATTTATTTGAGAGAGAGAGAGCACATGAGAGGAGGGAGGGTCAGCGGCAGAAGCAGACTCCCTGCTGAGCAGGGAGCCCGATGCGGGACTCCAGGATCATGACCTGAGCCGAAGGCAGTCACTTAAACAACTGAGCCACCCAGGCGCCTGAAAAATTTCTTTTAACATTTTTCGAAGTGTGGGACTACTGGCAATGACTTTTCTCAGTTTTGGTTTGTTTCAGAAAGCCTTTATTTCTCTTTCTCTTATGAGAAATATTCTTGCTATGTATAGATTTTTTGTTGCTGTTGCTCAGTTTTTTCTTTAATCACTTAAAAGATGCCACGTATGGTGTTCTGTCTTGCGTGGTTTTGGAAGAAGTCTTCTTTAATTCTTATCTTTGTTCCTTTTTAAGTAATGTGTCATTTTCCCCCCTTGGCTGCCTTCAAGAATCTCTCCTTTTCTTTGATTTTCAGCAGTTTAAATATGGTATGCCTAGAAGTGTGAGTTTATTCATTTCTTTTTCCTGCCATTGTTCTCTGATCCTCTTAAATATATGATTTGATATTTATTATTAATTTTGTACAATTCTCAGCTCTTGTTTCTTCACAGATTTCTTCTGTTCTGTTCCTTCTCTTCAGGTTCTGGAAGTCCAAATACATGTATATTAGGTCATGTGACATTGCCTCACAACTCTTGGATATTCTATTTTGCATGATTTTGTGTCTTTTTTCTACACTTTTCCCCTCTGCTTCAGTCTGGGTAATTTCTACTGAACTACCATTGACCTATTCCCTAGCAGTCTTAAATCTACTAAGGAGCCTGTTGATGGCATTCCTCATTTTTACTTTATTTTTTATTTCTATTATGTCCACTGTTTCTTCTTTCCATCTTTTCCATTGGAACATTTAACTATGACATGAATATAGTTGTTTTAAATTTGCTGTCTCATATTTCCAACCTCTGTCATACCTGAATATAGTCCATTGATTATTTTTCCTTGGCAGTACATTTTCTTTTTTGCTTTTTAGATTAGTTACTCTGCAACCTCAACTTTTTGATGGGGTGAGCAAAAGTTGTGAAATTGAAATTTGTCAGCTTTATTGTTATTTTTAAGGGTGGGAGTGTTATTCTTTTCTGTTTTCTGTATCCCAAGTGAAAACCAAAAGCAGGAGTATATATCTTTAAAAAATAAGTAAAACCATATCAGCCTTGAGGCAGAATATAGGCTACTGTGTATACATAGTGGGAGTAAGGCAGGGGAATCATAAAGGAACAGATACCCAAACAACGATAATATGATTAATTTTATTCAAAGCATATTAGTTACATACATACCCTGTCAGACACAGTGAAAATTTAAGCAAAATAATCAATGTGAAATCAGAGGCTTGTTGTAATTATTACTTTTACATATTATAATAGCTTATAATATAGGTTAGTATTTATGTCAATATTGAGAATAAGATAGAATAAATAATTTCTCCAATGTCGTCTATATGGTAACTATTGAGGCCATGATTCAGACCCATATCTGATATGTTAAAGTTCATGTGCCCCCATCAAATTTTATATCCAACTGGAGGTTGGAGGCAGAATGAGAAAAAGTCTTATTAAAAATTCACTACTGGGGCACTTGTGATGACCACTGGGTGTTAAATGTAAGTAATGAATCACTAAATTCTACTCCTGAAATTAATATTGCACTGTATGTTAACTGGAATTTAAATAAAAACTTGAAACAAATGAAAATAAACTTTAGAAAGAAAAAAATAACTTTAAACAAGAAAAAAAAAGTATACTACTTGTGGGAGAGAAATATTAAGACCAGATAAATTCTTCTGAAGTAATTCAGATTAAAGATTAATTAGGGATGTGGATATATAATTAAAAGAGACAAATGAATATTAGAATTGTATGGAAATCAAATCTACTGGACCTAGGTAGGGAGTTAAATAGAACTCAACTGGTGACTGGCAATGCTCAGGTAGATGTTTTGAACAAGGGAAGGATTTAAAGAGGCTGAAAAGGGAGGTGACAAGGTCAGTTCAAATATAGTATCTTGAAACGCCAAAAGTGTACGTATGTCCTCACATCTAGTAGACACTTAGGAAGAATTAATGTAGGAGAGGAATGAAATAGAGAAATAGGCTTGGTATATATCTATAAAAAGAAAATAATTGAACCTATGGAAGAAAATGGTACTCCAGAATTATTAGGGGGCTGATAGGAATAAAAATAATGTCAAAACAAGTCTTGATAAACATCTGTATTGAGAGAATGGGAAGACAATAGGAATGTTCAAAGGAGACAGTCAAAGAATGAGGAAGTAATCAGAAAGAAGAAATATTTTTTATAAATGTGAAAGGAGGAAAGAGATCTAAAAGAAGAAAAAGAAAGAGAAGAGAAAAAAGAAGTTTATGTCAAATGCTCATGTGGTTTTGAGTGGGGGAAAGTATGTAAAAGTCTTTAGGATTTCTTGATAAAGATATTGTTAGTGAGCAGTAGTTCAGGTAGTCTTGTGAGGCAGAAGCCATAAGATAGGAAAATATATTCTTATATCTGATTTTTATTAAAATATGCATGTTCAATCTATAAAAATTTATACAAGCATCCTTTAAGTCAACAACATATATATTGCTTTGAAAAAGGTTTGCATTATGTACAAACAGAATAATTTGAAAATTGATATGCATTGCTAAAATACATTTTATTTTTGCTTTCCCCAAATTTTAATAACATTTATGCAAAAATGGAATTTAAGATTTTTTTCAGATTATTTTCTCTTTTTTCTTCCTTTTTATTGTTTTTCTGGAATTCATCAAAACATGGCCATGACTGTAGTGCCCATTTTTTTCATCTTTTTCTGCACATGAGATAAATATCTCTTTAAAAATTCTTAGTTCAGGTTGACTTGCTTGGTGTGTTATTTGCACGGGCCCATTTTGCTTTCTTTTTTTAGCCCAGCACATTGCTAATTTCAGTTGGAATATTGGCCACTCAGGATCACACTGTGTTTCAGTGTCATTTGTACCAATTCTTTCGGTGACAGGATTGTTTATACTAAATTCACGGAAAGCAGTGAAATATTCAGCAATGTCGAGCCTGAAAGAGTTAATTTTCAAGGCTGAACTGTTCCCATAGTTCCCACTGTAATTGCTGCTGATTATTTTTATGTTGTAATGAAGCAATAATGATCAAAGCACAGGGCATTTCTTAGGGATTCATGACTGGCTGGCTTTGCCTCGGGCCATTAACCCCAGTCATTAATTCCCCTGGAAATGCACTGTGCTTAGGTCATTATTGTTAGTAACAGAGCTGTATGAAAACCTTTGCACACACTCTGGAACAAAACTGTTGATTGTTTTCTGTACGTACAAGCTTTGTGATTGAAAAACTTAAGAGCGATGAAGTTTGGCCAAGAGAGAAAAATAAATTATTGTTCAGCAGAGAGGAATATCTATTTAACATATATGTACTATGATATCATATATTTGTGTATTTATATATACACACATCTATCTAAATGCTTTATGTGAATACATGAATAAACATTATATCTTCATTTTTTATCCTTGGGCTGGATAAATATTTAACTCTTGAATATGTTACATATCAGCTGAATTTTAAAAACCATTTCTAATTATAATTACATTATTAATTATGAAAAATAGATACTGAGCAAATGTGCTTTTTTTCTCCTACTATATATTTGTTCCTCCTTGATACCACTGGCAGAGTGAATGTGAATAAAAATTTCTCTGAAAATTAATTTTCTATTCAGTAACAAATCAAAAAGCCACCTTTGTTCTCTCCCAGGTACAATTCCTTAAAATAGTGACAGTGGTGGTGCTGTAATTATCACACTCAAGATGTTTTATTTTATTTTTTTAATATTATGGATACACATCACTAAAGTTCTCACCAAAAGAACAGGCACAATGTGAGCTATAAGGCTGCTTGGAAAAATCAAATAGCAAAACAACTTAAACTCTGTCTTAAAGTTCAAGGACTCCACTCCTAATCAAAGAGCTATAATTGAAACTTCATTTTACTTAAGCTTCCCTAAAGGGCAACCAGTTGCCCTCAGAAAGAGGTGAGAGACAAGGAGACACCAAATGGTCAAATCAGAATCAAGCAAAACTCAAAAAATGCCATCTTCCCTTCACTCCCTTGTAAATGAAGTGGTTTCTGTGACAGACCTCAGTCACGGTTGAAGCTTAACTTACTGAGAACAGTAATTTCCAATTTTCATTAAAGTTTAAATTTGCACTTTTAAGACTATTATAGGTAATTGTTACTTAGTTTTTATCTTTTATATTCTTCCATATTTAAAACTTAAGAGTGAGGAAAATAAGCAAACAAAAAGAAACAGGATATGCCTAAGAGAAGATTTCAGATAGTGTCCCTATGCAAATTTGCTTTAATAGAATTGGAAAAACATAACTGAAAATATTAGGGACCATACAAATATAAATTAAAAAAATATATAACCAGCAAAAAACAAGTTGGATAAAATGTTAACCCTAAAGACAGTAGAAAGCTAGTGATTCAGTCTGTATTTCTCTTAATAGGTGCAAATCAATGAAATGTGAGTTAGTGGGAAGACCTGTACTCGTTTTACAGATGAAAAAGCATGGCTCTAGTAGCTAATTTAACTTAATCAAATCACCTACAGAGCAGCAGAACTAAGATTGAACTAATCAAAGGCATATTTTTTTCTCTTACTCTATTTGGTTTTATATCAGAGAAACATTCACTATTGTGTCTTTTTCAAATACTTTCTGTAGACCAGATGACAATATCAACACAACTATTTTCAGTAAATGGTGAGATGGTTAATCTTATGTGTCAACTTAGCTGGGTGATGGGGCCCAGATATTTAGTAAACTATTATTCTGGTTTTTTCTATAAAGGCATTTTTTGTTTTTTTTTTGTTGTTGTTTTGTTTTGTTTTTGTTTTTTTAGATGAGGTTAACACTTAAATCAGTGGACATTGAGTAAAGCAGATTTCTCTCCATAGTGTGGGTGGGCCTCATCCAATCAGGTGAAGGCACTGATAGAACAAAGACAGACTTCCCTTGGAGGAAGAGAAACTTCTGCCAGCAGACTGTGTGTAGCTATACACACACATATCCTATTGGTTCTGTTTCTCTGCAGAATCTCAACTAATACACATGGTGGGGGGGAGAAATAGGAAATGGTGTGAAGAACCAAAAGTATGTGAAAAAAAAGTACAGATGAAGAAGACATAATAGGAGTCTGAGAATATCTTTGAGTGTGGTTCCAAAGGGATCCCTACCCCTACCTTCAGAAACACATAATCAAACAAAACACCATCACAATCTCTGAGTTGAGTGTGGGGTTGATATGAAGATCTAGTGATGCTTTATTGATAATTTCTTGAACAGTGAAATACTAAACTCTTTATGTTTGATATACCTAAAATCTGCTTTCCTTTTTAAAAAATCTAGGTTCATACATTTATGATGAACGTTTAAAATACTTAGAAAATGCTTTTTCTAGAATAATTTTTCAGCAGGACATGAATGAATGAATTTGTGTGTATGGGTATATATGGAAATAATAATTAACTAAATAGGTAAATGTGGAGGTTGGGTAAATGTATCCTTTGTGATACATATTTTACAAAGCCTCTATTTTTTTATAAAATTAATTTGCCTTAGAAAAGTACCTGAAAGCCCTTTAACAGCCCATCATCTTTCCTGGAGGCCCCATATCATTTCAATTACATCTAATTATACACACAGGTGTGTGTGTGTGTGTGTGTGTGTGTGCGCGCGCGTGCACACGCACGCATTCATGTTGATATGCTAGGTGGCCCATTTGCAAAGAGCTTCATTTTATACTTTATTGTTTTATTAACATACCACCCACATATGCTTCAGAAATAATTATACCTATGTAGCTGCTTAATGGATCTGTCTTCTATAACACTCCTACTAGTGGGGGAGGGTTCCTTGAGAGCAGAGCGTCATGGGTAAGGGAGCTTGTTTGGGTTAGCAGCATCTAGAAGAGTCAGGGTTCTTTATTTTGGACTCATCATTGGGTAAAGAGGCTCCTTGTTTTTGAGGGAAATTATACTTGTTATTCCTATGTAGTGAATCTGTTATATTGCTCAAAATAGCTCTAAAATAGCATTTCTGGTGGTGGCAAAGAGGATAAATGTGAGATAAATTAGAAAGAAGACAAAAACCCAGAAGGAATAATTGGGGTTTCTTTTTGCCATCAATGCTGTCCTCTAATTTTGCCTGTATAGAAAGTGTTTTATGTATTTAAGGAGAGATGCCTTCACATGCATGTCTCTAAGAACCCATGGGGCACAGACTGTGGAAATAACTCCCATTTTTAGACAGCCTCTTTGGATGGTGCCACCTGGCCTGCCTTCTCTGAAGTCACCCCTGTGCTACAGCATTTTCAGGAAGGAAGGGAGGAAAGACCTCCTTCCTTAGGAATAAATACACATGGACAGAAAAGGTCTGCAGATAGATGCTGCCTCTATAGTTACTTCACAGAATAGAAAAGTGGCAGGTTCATCTGCATTATTTCATTCTCTGTAGTGCCTGTCATGAGAAGAGCTCAATTGGATAATTTGGTGATGAGTTACATGATGATCAATGAAAAATGAAGTATTATTCATGATAATTAAGGGATTAAAATTAAAAGTTTTTATTTCAGAATGGTGCCCAAAGCAAAATTTTACGTAATAGCATTATCTATCCTTGCTTAAGATGTAGGCATTCTTCCCTATGAGAACAATTTTTAAGATTTTATTTATTTATTTGACAGAGAGAATGAGAGCACAAGCAGGGGTAACAGTAGAGGGAGAAGGAGAAGTAGGTTCCCCGCGGAGCAGGAAGCCTGATGCGGGGCGCAATCCCAGGACCCTGGTATCATGACCGAGCCAAAGGCAGACGCTTAACCATCTGAAGCACCCAGGTGCCCCAAGAAAAATTTTTAAATAATATTTGTTAGCTGCTATTCCTTTCACAAGTGTAACAAAGACTTCCACAATCCTATCACTCCAAAACAGTGGTTTTTCTCCTCTTTTCATATTTATATATAATAAAAATGGTACTATGAAAATGCACAAGTATTTTAGACATTATTTAGTTCAAGAATGCTGTTCAGTACAGAATACTGGAACCCATTTACTAACATTTGACGAAGATGCTATGGAGCTTCCATTGGTGATTCAGTTATACTATGAATAACTAAATTGTCATTATAAAATACAGTCTTTGACAAATATGTTACTTATTTCTTTAGAGAAATCTCTACCACTCTTTATCTAGTTCCCTAGGACCACATTTCTGTGAAATTCTTGCTGAAATTGTAAGATTTTCTTATATTTATACATTTTTATGCTGTTAAAAGTACTTTCATATTCGTTATCTCAAGTTTTCTGTGTTTCAGGAAGATAATAATAGACAATTATCTCTTATTTTTTTCAGATGTATAAATTAAGCCTCATCAGATTTGTCTAAGTTTTCACAAATAAGATGATGGTAGTTGAGCCTAGACTAAAACCTAAATTTCTGGTTCACACACACACAAAAAGTCATATGTTATAGCACAGATTCCTAAATTTATCCATATAAATAATCATCAACAATTGCTTAAAAATTGGAGAATTTTAAACCTATCATTTTAGGACACCATTAGGTCTCTCTGATTCATCTGTTTCACTGGCCATTATGGAACTTTCTTGGATGCCAGGACTCTTGCTCCATGTATGTCTCATCATTTTGGTGCCTCCAAACGAGTTCTGTAATAAGATCAATTTCTTTCCTCCAAATTAAATGCAGTAATTTATTTTCTTATACATCCCTTTATTTAGTGCAAAAAAAGTTCCAACCTAAACTGATAGCCACTGGAAATCCAAACAAGTCAGAGAATAGTCTAAGCTTACAGGAAGTGGGTGGGCAGCAAGGATAAGAAGGGGAAAGTAAAAAGTAAATGTTGTGAAGGGCATTTGAGTTTTCACATTAATCCAAAACCTCAGGCTACTTGACCCCTTGGGACAATGGTTGGATGAAAATTCCCAAACCCATGAATCAAATCCTGCTGTTATATTCAGTTATCCTCAATTGTCTTCTGGCCATCTCTTTCTTAGAACAACACCAGAGCCTTGGGGGTGGAGCCCATAAT
This sequence comes from Callorhinus ursinus, assembly GCF_003265705.2. Lineage (NCBI taxonomy): Eukaryota > Metazoa > Chordata > Mammalia > Carnivora > Otariidae > Callorhinus > Callorhinus ursinus. The sequence continues at coordinate 22,823,512 of NW_027397063.1, forward strand.
CAAATTAAATAAAATCCTTTATCATTAGGGTTTTTGTATCAAATTAAGTTCACAATTTTGAGTCCAGGCAAAAGACTATAATCCAGGAGAGAAAATTGTTTCTCATCACCAACTTTAGCATCTATATTTCAGTAAATGAAGGCAACTGGGGATAGATAAAGCACAACAGTCAATAAAATGTCCCACCAGCAGCTCTGGACAAAGAAATTTTAATAGCATATCTGCCCTCTGGGTTGTGGTTACAGGGCTAAAAGTGAATTCATCCTTGAGAGTAATTGAGGAAAAACACTGTGGCTCATCTGAGAGGGAGAAATTTATGTTTTAGAGCAAAGGTAAATTATGGGAGTAAAGTGATTTCACTCACTGCCTCTATTCTAGTACGGCTTGAGAATTTTCTGTTACATGGGAATTAGGTGTTTATCTCTGTGTAAGGCCCTGTGCCAAGCTTTGGGGGGATATCAAAAGGAATAAGACAAATTCCCTGAATTTAAAAATAGGTGCTTAGACTCAAATTAAATGTCAAAAAAGAGGAATAAAAAGAGAATAAAAACAAAAATATGTATAGAGAATTGAGGGGAAATGAACATGGAAATGGTAATCTTTAAGCTGGACATTGAAGGGCGCAACCAATTTTATCACATAGCAAAATAAGTAGGCATCTGGGTTAAGTCATATTGGCCCATGATTATTGTTTTTACTGTACTGAGATTTGGATAAAACTTTCAAGTTATATGGAAGATAATCATTAAAAATATCTCTATGAAATATGATGTTGAAACTATTAGATTATAGTCAATGATTTTGTTCTTTATAACATAGGGTCCTGAGAAAAACTGCCAGAAATAGTTCTGCTTAGTTATTGGTTTTACTGTTTGAACTCTACAAATTTTGTAAACGACCAGGTTTTAATTTTAACACAGGCTGTTAAAAAGGAACTGTGTGGCCCAGCTGGAGTTCTGGTTTGATTTGATAATCTTATTCTTGTTCTCCTTCATTCCTTTGTCCCACTCTTAAGTCTGCTTATTACATTTTATATATCTTGCCTTTAACCCTTCTTGGATGATGTAGAGTAATAATGGCATAAGAAAAAACGTAAAAGATTTTTTTAGGGTAGAGATAACCAGATTCTAAATATGGATGTTGTTTGGAGAAATCTGTAATATCCTGTAAAGCATAATATTTCTGCTTGCTTCTGAAGAAGTACTGTTCTTCTCGTAATGGTTCTGGAAAGCAGTGGCATCAGATTTTGGGCTTGGGGGACACTCTCAAACCAAAGAAATTTTGAATCACTTGAGGATTTTCAGTCCAGTGCTTGCATACAGAACTGAAAGAGTTACTCCTCATCTTCTTGGCTTGTGGTAAGAGAGCCAAGGTGACAGGAGTCATGTACTAGTTTCCTAGAGCTTCCCCAGGAAAGGACGACAAATGTATTGGCTTTTAGTTCTGGAGGCTAGAGGTCTGAAATGAAGAGGTCTGCAGAGCCATGGGCCCACTGAAGGCTCTAGGAAGGGTCCTTCCCTGACTCTGCCTAGCTTCTGGTCGTTGGCATTCCTTGGATTCCTTGGGGTGTGGACACATCACTCAAATAGTTGTCTTTGTCATCACATGGCATTCTTTCCTACGTGTGTGTTCAAATTTCCTTCTGCTTTCTAAGATCCACTACCATAATAAACACAGTAGTTCTTCAGAAGCAAGCAAAAATTTTATGCTCTAAATGTTATTTACAGACTCTTCCAAACAACATGTGAATTCAGAATTCTGGTTATCCTTATACTAAAAACTTCAAAGACCATACATTCTCCACTTTTTTTCCCCCCAGTCCCTCTCTAATCCAGTATAATCTTATTTTAGCTTGACTATATCTACAAATAGTCTCTTTTCAAATAAGATCAAATTTAAGTACTCACCATTAGGAATTGAATTTGAACTTACCTTTTTGGAGGTAATTCAACCCATAACAAGTAGTAACAATAGTATTATTACAGTAGTAATTACAGTAGTAATTATACTTACTACAAGCCAGGTTTTGGCTTCCTCCTCCAATAAGTAAACTACCTATTACTTATTGGGTACTTCAAGTAGTTGTGCAAATTTATATTTGCTATACTCATCTCCCAACCTTTCAGGGGATTGCACACAAGCCAGCAGGCTTAGCCAGAGTAAGGAGTCTCTGTTGACTCCTGCTCCAGTAGAAACCTTTATCACCCGAACATGCATGAAATTTGGAGCTAGATGGAAATGAGTTCAAACTCTGATTTTACAAACATAGATCTTGGCGCAGACTGCTCTGTGGGTCACCTGGGCTTGGAGAGGCCCAAGCATGTGTGGAACTGAATCCCAGTTTCCCTGACACAGAAAAGCCTAAAACAACAGTGAGTTCCGTGACTCTCCTAGGAAACATGCCAGTTCATAAAGAGAGATAAATCTTGTTCACATACAACTCTAGAGTAATTGAACAGAACCTACATTCTGGTTTTGCCACTTCTGAGGTGTGTGAACTCATATATTAATTCAAGCCCTAAAATAAATTTTTTGATGTATAAAATGAAAGAAAAATAGTTTATAATTTGGTTATGAGAAATCAAGAAAACACTAATTAAATTTTCATCCCTGTTCTGGCACACAATAGATGCTTAATAACTATTGATTCCCACATACCCTGTGGAAACATCAATAGAGCTCACAGTGTCATCAGTGATCATTCTATTATGCTTCACTTTGGGATAGGTTTTGTGGCATATTTAAATGTATTTTGTTGAATATTTGTGTCCATGGTATTCCAAGAAATTTCCTTTAATTTCTTTCAATTATATATATTTGTTCACACACTTATCTTTTTTCTCCACTACTTAAATTAGTCACTTAGGTTTGCACAGATTTTGTGAGCCAAAGATTACCTCTGAGATTACCCTTTTCCAGCCTACCTAAACCAATAGTTTTCAAATTAACAGAATGAAATGCTGCCTAGAATGAAAGTAGGCATTTTCTCCTCCTTTTAATTTTCAAGTCTCCAAAGGCTCCATTAACACCTAGTGTGAAACAACCTGGAGGCAGAATATCATCATCTGAAAAATGCAAAATCCCTCTAGTTGTTGGCCAAACCTCTCATTTCAAGACACAAGACAAAAGCAGCAAGGCTGTAGCAAAATGCAAGAAAATTTATCTGAAAACTTTAATGATAGGAAAACTAGTTTTTCAGACATTGTTATCAAAAGGCTGACTATGTAATTCACAGATCACATATAATTTCAAAAAACATCATTTGTAAGTGATGATCATTATGGTTCATTTGTTAATTTATAAATAATGAGAACATAATTGCAATAAAGTAGGTTTCTGGTTTTGTCGTTGTTGTTGTTTTAAATAAGAAAGGAAGTACCTATTGATTCACATTTTAAAGCAGATAATCTACCAGAACCCCTTTTCCGGCTGGGGGAAGGGAAGTGGGATAAACAATTTAACAGATAGTGTGTTTAAATGGATTTGTAAAAACTTTCTTCATATTTAGATTCAATTTATATATTCCAGGTCTAAATTCTACATAGCAGATACTGTGCCCCATTCAAGGTGTTGAATCAGGAAGTTCACAGTTGTCTGTCTGTCTAATGGTGATATCAACTTGGATCAAGGGGTCACAGTGCTGCCTCAGTTTTCCACTGTAGAGTTGCCACGTTTCCCTCTGCATCTCATAAGCAATCTATAGAGAAACACTCTAAAACCAAGAAAAATTCTGCTCTTCATTAAAATTCCCCTCCATATTTAATTGGAAAAAATCTTTGTTATGATGAACACAAAATTATGATTTTATAACTCCTGTACTTTCTCTACTTTTATTGATCAGCATTCTATTTTAACAAACATCTCTCCCTTCTTCCTTCTTTCCTTTCCTTACTTACTGATTGACTGATTATTAGCATGGATCCATGTGTTTCTATTCTTTCCCCGTTGGTTTATAATTCATTACTCCCTTCTTAATTATCTTGTTCTCGACTTGGGAGTGGGAGTACCCCCAAGCTGATGAAAGTGTCCTTTTAACAGCTCTTCATTTCCTTCTGCACATTTTTACTTTCTGGCATAATAAATTATTCTAAACTCAACTTACCCTGTTCTAGACCATGAGTTGGTAAATTCTCTGAGGATTTCTGCTTGTTTCACAGGAAGTGTTATAGAGGTGTGCGGATTCTACATATGCCCATTGCCACTGGAATTTCTTTACTTCTTGATCTTTGCAACAGACAAAACTAGTATTTCTAACATAAATTCATGTTGGTACTTCCAACTGCTATCCATCTCAACGTGGTTCTTCCTCCCATCCCTGCCTCTGCCACATTTACATTTTCCTTCATGCCTAGTAAGGATCCTGGCTCCCAGCAGTATCAATACACTCACTCATGTGCTCAAACCTCCAAATCACCTGTAATAATTTGATCATTGCTTCATCTATACTACTACAAAAAATAATTTATTAAAAGAGCTCAAGATTTGTTTGCTTTCTACCCCAAATCCCAATATCCCATTCCTCCACTGAGTAGCATATAATATAGTCACACAGTGTGTTCAAAAGTTATGCTTTGGTTCACCTTTGCTTACCTTTGGTCTGCTTTTTAATCCCTTTAGTGTAATATTCTATTTTTGATATACAGCTGAGTTCATTTGTTTCAGTTTTGATTCTTTTTTTTCCTTCTCATTGTTGTTGACTTATTTTTAATTTTTGAATATGTAAAACAGTAACATGCTTCTAAGAGCCACAACTATGTAAAAAGGTACCCTCAGAAAAGTGTTAACTCCCTCTCCTGTCTCTTCTTCTCCCGAATCATACCTTGTCAATAATAATTCCATGGTTTTCTAGTTTATTCTTTTTGTATTTTCTTCTAAGAACAGATAAATGCATGCTTTACTATTTACCCTTCTTTCCATATATACATATGTACATATAAAATAATATAAATGTATTTGCCCACTTTTTTTCATTGAACAATATATTCTTAGGGGGAACGGTGATCCCTTATTGAAGATGGTATTGGCTACATGGAATGTGTAAATAATAATACAGAACAATATAAAAAAAAGAGTGGTACACAGCATCTAAGCTGACAATAGTAGAGTAACTTCTGTCGTTCCATCAGGTACACCCTGTGCCAGGCCACATTGAACTACATGTCTCTTTCAACTTCCCACTTAAAAAACTAAAAATCATCTTTTCATCTTGCCTCCTATTATCTGGTAGGATTGTCCTTTCTTCTTTCAAAAGCTACTCTTTAAGACTTTGTTTCTTCCATTTCATTCTGGCTTTCCTGTTTTATCAGTATGATTCTCTCTGTTGGATTATTTGCCTTATAACAAAAGCATTTCCCACCACAGCCCCTGCCTTCACTGCCCCCATGCTCTTATATCTCTTCTGGACATCTCAGCATTTCACCCCCACTCTTCACTGTAAAACTTCTCAAAGGGTTTATAGTTCATTGCTACTTCCTCACCTTCTTTCCACTTTGTAATCCATTTTAGTATTAATTCTTCCCTACCGCACTAAATTTCCCTTTCTAGAGTCATTCATGATGGTAATGATGACTGTTACATCCCTGTTACTCAAAGTGTGGTCAAAGAGCCAGAATAATCAGCATTACAAGTAATGCTTGGAGTGTATTACAATGTAGCATAGACCCAAGGGAAGGAGAAATAGAGCCTCTTCTTGGTGGAAGCACTGTCAATGTATTTGGAAGTTTTTAATCCACCACTGACTGAGGTAGAAGGAGAGGAATAAGGGAATCAGAAAAGCACACTCCTTTTAAGGTCCCCAATGTTGAACCTCCCACTTATGCTTGTAACCTAAGTTACATGGTCACATCTACACTGAGTTTCAAAAATGTAGTCTTTTTTTCCTTTCAGGAGGACACATACATAGCTAAAAAGTGGGATTCTGTTAATTTAGGGGGGAAAAAAAGAGGAGAATAAAAACTTGGGACACCTACCAAACTTTAAGTCCTAGGTGTCCAAAATGGAAAGCTTCGATATTCTTTCCTCACACATTTCAAAATAAGATTTTTTTTTTTCCAATTCCAATTCTTCCCCTCTCAGAAATTAGTAGTGGTACTCAAGCCTGTTATTCATCATTGATTATTTCCTCTTTCTCACCTGCCCCACTTTATGAGAAAGTCTTACCCCTATCTTATATATTTTATGTCTATATCAGTGCATCTCCAAAGCTGCCTTCCCCACAAGCTGATATCATCTATTTTTGGTTCTCTAGAATTCTCTTCTATCTGGTCTCACTCCTACACATTTGTTCACTGACCATCCACTATCCAAAGAGATGTCAGTGATCTTTCAAGAATGGAAATCATATTATATCATTTTTTCATTTAGAAGTGCAATTGCAGGCAGCATAAAGTCCAAAAACCTCTGTTTTGAGTTTTCTGAGCTCCTCCTTTCCCACTCATTTTGTATCATTGTCCTTATTGGCCAGACGTCAGTCAATTTGGCCTTTCATTGTTTTGTTCCTCAAAGGTACAGGGCACTTGGAGCTTATTACTCTCTGTACATGATAAATTGATTTTTGTTTCTTTTTCGTTTTGTCTCTTTAGCACTCTGCATGGTGGGATATTTCTCATCTTATTGGTATTACATCTCACAAGACCCAAATCCATCTCCTCAGAAAAGGCTTTCCAGACCAACATCTCTAGAATGGTTCACTCTAGAATTATGCTACATCATCTCAGCCTTTAGATATCCTTTGGACATTTATCTGGTCTATAATTATTCCATGTATTGGTTTATTTACTTATTGTTTATCTCATCTTATCGTAGGGCAGAGTCCTAATCTGTCTTTTTTACAACTTTATCTAAAACACTTAGCATAGTGCCTAGGATATGGAGAGACTCAATAAATATTTTCTGAGTGAATAAATGATTGAATGGCTGTCCCTCTAAAAGAACCCTCAGTTAAGAGAACTATTATGTGTACCTCAGACCAAACTATTTCTGTAGCAGCTAGATATGTGTAAGATAAGGGAGAAAGATCTCAGTACCCTATGACCCCTTTCTTTCTTTAAAGAATTAACTCAAGATTATCAAAGAGAACCATGAGATTAATATTAACAATGATAATTATAGTTAATATTACTATTATTTTAACATGAAGTCTGCAGGCATATGTCAAAAGTTCTGCCAACTGATAGTATCTCTTCCTGTTTTTTTTAAGTTTTGAATCACTGTTGTAATACTTTCCTTCTCCTACAATTGTATAATTATAACCCCTTTTTCTACCTTAGTCTCTTCATCATCATTATGCTTTTACTCCTCATCATACATATCTTTTCTGTCAGTTCTTGGATTTCTATCATTACAAGCAAAATTTAATATTCTGTTTCAATCCATGAGCATGTCAAACTTTATTTGAACACCTTGGGAGCTTTTTCTTTTTTTCAGTACAGAAAGGTGCTTTTATTATAGCACATGAACAGGACTCATGGGTCAAAAGAACTATCCTGGGATTGTGAGGAGTAACTGATTATATACCTTTTAGTTAGTGGGGGTTAGTGATAGTGTAGGTCTCCAAGGAATTTGTGCATGTTAGAAGCAAGGTCTCCAACACCTTGGAGGGTTAACTATTGTTAAGATAAGGTTGCTTTTAGTCTTTAATGAAACACCAACAGTAAGGCAGCTTTGAAAGAGAGACCAAAGGATCTTGATGAGTTTAGGTCTTGAAACACACATCCAGAACTCAATGTCTGCATTGACTTCATTATAGAAATGACAAATTTGCCTTTTGCACAGAAGCTCTCTAAGGTCTGGTTTTCACAGTGTGGGGAAACATAGACAAAGAAATACTTTTTGTTTTTATTTCTGCTCCTACTTAGATTCTCTAGTGGACCCTGCTTTCCAGAATATAAAATTGTTATATGAACAGACAATGCAGTAAATATTGCTCTTAAATATTTGTTTTAAGTGCCATGTATCTAAGAACAATTGTTTAACCCTGACAAATGAATTATTCCTGTGGCTACAATCTGAATTATATTCTCTCTAAGTAGAACAACAAGCCACTCAGGAAGCACATTTTAACTTAACACTAGTATCAGCATATGAACATTTTAAGAGTCAATGATAACTTGTTTCTAGACCACATTATGATTTGAAACAGATATAACAAATCTCATCCATATTCTGCTGAATTTCCCCACTCACTGCATCACTCGCTCCATCATAAACACTCTCATTTTTACTGATTTTTTAAAATATTTATTTGTTTATTTGAGAGACAGTGAGCAAGAGTGAGAAAGAGAGTGCATGAGCAGGGGCAGGGGCAAGCAGACTCCATACTGAGCATGGAGCCCTGGAGTGGGGCTCGATCCCACAACTCTGAGATCAGGACCTGAACCGAAATCAAGAGTTAGATGCTTAACTGACTGAGCCACCCAGGTATCCCTCATGTTTGCTGATTTAAATATAATCTCAGGAATTCAAAAAAAAAAAAAAAATCAGTCCCCCTTGGGGTTAAGTACAAAACAGATTGTTAAAAATCTGTGCGTTTTATAAATTTTTTGATAATAATGTTTCTAGCTTATTCCATTCCAAATAGCTGGTTTTCCTTCAATTCTTATATGACACACTTTTTAAACATACAATATATATGTTATATACAAAATGAGAGGCAGGTTTCTGATCATTCTATTTCTTTCCAATTGAAATTAAGATTCATATTAAGTTGTAAAAGGTATTTTTTTCTCTTAAGGAATAGTGGTTTCAGATATTTGCAATCACATGTTCTAATCTACCAAGAGCCAAATGTAGAGCAGAGAAAGTCCCCATGCATACTTCGAATCTGGTTTCTGTTACTGAAATCCTATTTTCATTCTTCTCTCAATTGATGTAAAGAAGTAGACAAGGTGCCATCAAATTTGGGTGTAGTTAGAAACCCAGAGATATCTGTATCCACACCAGTCTTAATTATTTTATCTATACATTTACTGTAGCATATTTATGGAGCCCTTATTATGTGCCCAGCACTGTTCTAAGTGTTGTGCAACAAGGGACAAGCTCTTGACCTTCGTGACACTTAGCTGGGGATCAACAGATAATACAGAGGTCAACGGTAAATGGATAAGATGATTTTAAATGTTAAAAAAAGTGTTATGAAGAAAATAAAACAAGTGATATGAAAGAAAGTCAACATGGGAGTTATTTCAGATTGGGTAGCCAAGGAAAACATAAATAGATAGAGAGATAGCATTTGGATAGATAGAGATAGCATTTGGACTGATTAATGAGAAAAAGTCAACCAGAGCAAGGTGGGTAGGAGCCAGATCATATATGCCTGTATAAGCCACAATAGAGATTTCGACTTTAATTTACAAGGAATGAGAAGCCTTTATGGGGACATGATATTCCATTGTCACTACTTCTGCTACATTTCTTTCTACTAATATGCTAGTAATAACATGGTGCCTTATGAATGGACAAATCCCTCCTTATTGATTGTTCTTTTTCAAATTGAAACTGAATATAAGTGCTACTAGTCTCCTCCACCCAACACACACACACACACACAAACACACACACACACACACACACACACACCACATATTAGAATATATTTGCTTGGAATTCTTGAGTCTTTCTTGGTCCTTATTATAGATATGTAAAACCTGATTCCTAAAAATATCCAGGTTCAGTCACTTCATCACACTTGCAAGTTAGCCCTAGGCATGTTATCAAGCATGCCTGATCACAAATCAAATTTCAGAAGTGTGCTTCCTTTCATGTCATCCCAATACTGTTGCTTTAAAAATGAAACAAATCGATCCCATTTACAATTGCACCCAAAACCATAAGATACCTAGGAATAAATTTAACCAAAGAGGCAAAGGATCTGTACTCAGAAAACTATAAAATACTCATGAAAGAAATTGAAGAAGACACAAAGAAATGGAAAAACGTTCCATGCTCATGGATTGGAAGAACAAACATTGTGAAGATGTCAATGCTACCTAGAGCAATCTACACATTCAGTGCAATCCCCATCAAAATACCATCCACTTTTTTCAAAGAAATGGAACAAATAATCCTAAAATTTGTATGGAACCAGAAAAGACCCCGAATAGCCAGAGGGATATTGAAAAAGAAAAGCAAAGCTGGCGGCATCACAATTCCAGACTTCCAGCTCTATTACAAAGCTGTCATCATCAAGACTGTGTGGTACTGGCACAAAAACAGACGCATAGATCAATGGAACAGAATTGAGAGCCCAGAAATGGACCCCCAACTCTATGGTCAACTCAACTTTGACAAAGCAGGAAAGAATGTCCAATGGAAAAAAGACAGTCTCTTCAACAAATGGTGTTGGGAAAATTGGACAGCCACATGCAGAAGAATGAAACTGGACCATTTCCTTATACCACACACAAAAATAGACTCCAAATTGTTGAAAGACCTAAACATGAGACAGGAGTCCATCAAAATCCTAAAGGAGAACACAGGCAGCAACCTCTTCAACCTCAGCCGCAGCAACTTCTTCCTAGAAACATTGCCAAAAGCAAGGGAAGCAAGGGCAAAAATGAACTACTGGGATTTCATTAAGATAAAAAGCTTTTGCACAGCAAAAGAAACAGTCCACAAAACCAAAAGACAACCGACAGAATGGGAGAAAATATTTGCAAATGACATATCAGATAAAGGGCTAGTATCCAAAATCTATAAAGAACTTATCAAACTCAACACCCAAAGAACAAATAATTGAATCAAGAAATGGGCAGAAGACATGAACTGACATTTTTCCAAAGAAGACTTCCAAATGGCCAACAGACACATGAAAAAGTGCTCAACATCGCTCGGCATCAGGGAAATCCAAATCAAAACCTCTATGAGATACCACCTCACACCAGTCAGAATGGCTAAAATTAACAAGTCAGGGAACGACAGATGTTGGCGGGGATGTGGAGAAAGGAGAACCCTCCTACACTGTTGGTGGGAATGCAAGCTGGTGCAGCCACTCTGGAAAACAGGATGGAGGTTCCTCAAACAGTTGAAAATAGAGCTACCATACGATCCAGCAATTGCACTACTGGGTATTTACCCCAAAGATACAAATGTAGGGATCCAAAGGGGTACGTGCACCCCAATGTTCATAGCAGCAATGTCCACAATAGCCAAACTGTGGAAAGAGCCAAGATGTCCATCGACAGATGAATGGATAAAGAAGATGTGGTATATATACACAATGGAATATTATGCAGCCATCAAAAGGAATGAGATCTTGCCATTTGCAATGACATGGATGGAACTGGAGGGTGTTATGCTGAGCGAAATAAGTCAATCAGAGAAAGACATGTATCATATGACCTCACTGATAGGAGGAATTCTTAATCTCAGGAAACAAACTGAGTGTTGCTGAGTGGTGGGGGGTGGGAGGGATGGGGTGACTGGGTGATAGACATTGGGTAGGGTATGTGCTATGGTGAGCACTGTGAATTGTACAAGACTGTTGAATCACAGATCTGTACTTCTGAAACTAATAATGTAAGATATATTAAGAAAAAAGAAAAAGAAGATAGCAGGAGGGGAAGAATGAAAGGGAGTAAGTCGGAGGGGGAGACAAACCATGAGAGACGATGGACTCTGAAAAACAAACTGAGGGTTCTAGAGGGGAGGGGGGTGGCGGGATGGGTTAGCCTGGTGATGGGTATTAAGGAGGGCACGTTCTGCATGGAGCACTGGGTGTTATACACAAACAATGAATCATGGAACACTACATCAAAAACTAATGATGTAATGTATGGTGATTAACATAACAATAAAAAATGAAAAAAATTAAAAAAAAGAATCAAAAGTATAAAAAACACACAAAAGTAAACTACAAATATGCCTAGTAGTCTATGAAAACATTTTTAAGAACTTCAAAGATGCAGAAATATCAAAAGTAAAAATTAGAAGTACTTTTACCCTCACTCCCCACATTTGAGCTCCCCTCCCTAAAGACATGACTAATATCAGTTTGCACATCATTCCAGACCTCATTCTAGACCTCTTTATTTGTCTATAAGGAAATGTTTTATGTTTTATATGTAAATTTCATGTATGTATTTATAGCTTGCTTCATTTAATTTAAAATGTAGCTTGATGATTGTTTGAAAATCTTATGAATATATGTAAACATATTCTTTCTTTTTAATGGCTGCATAGCATCTATTACATGATTTCCCATTATCTAAATTTTTAAATTGCTGGGCATTTAGTTATTTCTGTTTTGTTGTTTTTCTTTTTTTTTAAGATTTATTTATTTATTTGAGAGAAAAAGAGTGCATGCTTGTGTGAGCAGCGGGGAGGGGCAAAAGGAGAGGGAGAGAGAATCGTCAAGCAGACTCCCCACTGAGCATGGAGCCCAACACGGGGTTCGACCTGAGATCATGACCTGAGCTGAAATCTCTTAAGAGTCCAATGCTTAACTCACTGAACCACCCAAGCACCCACATGTTTTTTTTGTTTTTCTATTACAAACCATATCCAGTGAACAAAAACTAAAGGACAAGTAACCAACTAGTAGAAAATATTTGCAATATATAAAGTTACCATCCAAAATACATAAATAAAATTCATAAGCGGCCAGGAAAATAAAACATACCAAAAAATGTGCAAATGATATGAATAAATAATTTACAGAATAAAAAATGTATAAATGGATAAAAAATACTCAACTTCATATGGATAAAGAAAATATTTTATAGATACACACACATGGAATATTATTCAGTGATATAAAAGAATGAAGTCTTGCCATTTGTGACAACATGAGTGGAATTTAAAAGCATTATGCTAGGTGAAATAAGTCAGACAGAAAAACAAATATCATAAGATCTCACTTATATATGGAATTAAAACAAAAACAACAACAACAAAATATAATCTTGTAGATAGAAAATACAAATTCGTGGTTGCCAGAGGCAGGCTTGGGAGGTGGGTGAAATGAGTGAAGGGGACCAAAAGGTACAAACTTCCAGTTATAAAGCAAATAAGTTGTGGGGATATAATGTACAGCGTGGCAGCTACAGTAAATAATAGTACACTGTATATTACAAAGTTGCTAAGAAAGTAGGTCTTAAAAGTCCTCACAAGAGAAAAAAAATTGTAACTATATATGATGAGGCTCTTATCTAGACTTTCGTAGTGATCATTTTGCAATATATATAAATATATATAAATATCACATAATTATGTATACCTGAAATGAACATATGTCAATTATACCTAAAAAATAAAAAATAGAAAAGTAAAAGGCTAATTCTCCTTATTAAAAATAAGGGAAAAGACATTCCCCTCTCCCTATTCTTGAAGCATTTTCTTTTGTAAGCTGTAAACTTGTAAATTCTTTCTCTGTCCCTTTGAGTTATTAAAAAAAAAAAAATGTTCACAGGGGCCAGTTCCTCTATCTCACTTCCCTTACACTAAGGGGTCACTTTCTAAATATGCAGTCATTTTAAAAGCATTCACCCTAAGTGTGAAAAACTGATACTCCTTGATCTTTAAAAAGATTATAAGATAGGATTTATGGTAAATTATGGGGATTACATAGAATAAAACAACACAAAATGAATTTCAGATGTTATTATGAAATGCTTTCAAACAGGAGTCTTGAAGAGAAATGGGAGATAAAAGAAGCCTACATTTCCTTTTTTTAGAAGGTTTTGCTCTATGATTCATGAGGAAAAAAAAGATGCATTCTTTTGCCTAAAAAAAAAAATTAAAAAGAAAAAAATAGGTGTGCTTTACAGGTTTTTATGGTTCCTTTCAGATCAAAATTATTAAATACTTTATATTCAGATTAAATAAAGTATCACAGATCTTCTCTTTCCATGCACTCAAGTTATATCAATTTTCCTACTTCATATGATCTATTCTGTTCAGATTGAAATAATCATATGGCTTATTTGCCTAAGCAGACATCACTCTTTTTGTGTTTTTTTTTTTTAAGTTACAAGTTGATTGATGCACCAATTATAGCAAGTATAAATATCATGACAGAAGGGTTATCAGGGTCTAAGTAAACTTTAATGACTAATGAAGGGATCAAGTTAACTGGTTAAGAAATAGTGTTTCTAGATGAACTATGAAAATGTCATTGCAACACTTCCTGTATTATCTCAATTTTATAAAAAGAAGAAGAGTGATTTTTAAAAAGATGTTGCAAATTATATTTTTTCTTTGTTGTTTCTTGATACGTATTGCCTAAAATGTCCTGCCAAAAATTAAAAATGGAAAATATCATTCTATGAGGGTATATGACATTAAATAATGAAAACACTTATATGTGTCATTCTTCATAAAACCATGACTCTAATAATTAAAGACATGAGACTACAAATACATATTTTCCCTTCTGAAGAAAAAAAGTACATTCCAGTTTTCCAGAGTTGCTTCTCTCCTTAAAGATATGTAGTTGGATGCTACTTGATTTAGAGTATTTACCAAGGTTATTTGAAACCCTATATTCAAGTTAAAGAAATTTGCTGAGCAGAATATGGTTTAACAGAAGTTAAATTAGAGAAAATTCAATTCACAAATTGAATTTTCTTTCATAAAAGCTTCCAGACATAGCTAACAGACATTCAATCCTGACAGTTCAGAATAAGGGGCTTTCTTATCAACAATCCTGCTTTATTTACTGTGCTTTGTAATATATGTAGATATATAAAAAGTGGTAAAGACAATGCTATAAAATCAAAATTTCCTGCTCTATATGAAAAATGAAGTCACATTTTCTTTCTCTCCCTTTTGAGGAAAATAATACCTTTTTGCAGAGTCATTTTAAGCTATGTATCAGTTTCAGTTATAGATGAACTTTTAATTACTTTATATTAATGACAGTCAATCTCAACTCTACAAAACTTGATCAGGTGTTTGATCAAGACCTAATATTACTTCATTAATTAACTTCCTGTGATAACTTTGCCAATGGGGACATTTCTCCATGACATGCTGATTCTACATAATAGGCCATTTCCATCAAAATTGTACAACTATTAACAAACTGCCATGTTCCCTGAGTTTCTGCTATTAAAATGTTTAATTTAGGGGCACCTGGGTGGCTCAGTTGCTAAGTGTCTACCTTTGGCTCGGGTCATGATCTCAGGGTCCTGGGATCGGGCCCCGCATTGGGCTCTCAGCTCAGTGGGAAGCCTGCTTCTCCCTCTCCCACTTCCCCTGCTTGTGTTCCCTCTCTCGCTATGTCTCTTTCTATCAAATAAATAAATAAAATCTAAATAAAATAAAATAAAATAAGATGTTTAATTTAACCATAAATAATACATATTCTAATTCTGAGGTAGATCAAATTAGGGTTCTCTTCCTAAATAATAAGCAGAATGGTTATAAGATATTCAGTCATTAAATAAGCATTAAATGATAGAGATTGTGATTCAACCATTAAAAGTACTTTAACTGCTTTTTTAAGTTATGGAATAAAATGCTGCTATATACTTGAATGAGAAGCAGGTGAACCAAAATCAATGACAGAATATTTACCCTCAGTCATAGAAGTGAAATTGACCAGGTGGTTTGTTCTGAGCACCTTCTCATTTTTCAACGTTATATATATACAACATACTTTTGTAAAACTAAATACAAGAGCATGGATCTTTTTGTACTAGTCTCATGCCTCAATTTTCTATGCGCTAACATTTCATGTCAAAAGTGAAACATTTTAAAGAAAATTGAAGGCTGCCAGAAATAGTTTCTGATTGCCTATTCTGGATAATAGTTACTGTGAGACAGATTGAGAAGAAAAATCTTCAGCTTCAGTATGAACATGCATGCCAATACTGAACTGTACATATAGAAAATCAAGCTTCTCATTTCTTTGAGAATGGCCTAGAATATGTATAATGTTAAATCCAGAGTATAACTCTAAAGAAACATGAGCATTAACATTATTGTTTATCATGGAGCTACCTAATAGGAAATATACAATATAATCTTTTTAATTGAAATAAAATTTTTAAAAATCTGTAAAACTATATCATCATTAACAAGCAAGAATGTTTGGATTTAGACATCTTAAGTATATGCAAATTTCTTTAAGAAAAATATAGGACTTCCAGTTTCCCCATCCAGCATGTAAGGAGCTTAGAAGTTACCCCTCCATCCTAACAAGTTAAATGCTAACCAAACTGCAAAATCAAAAACTCTTCTTAGATCCACCAGAAAAGTGATATTACAGAGCAAACTACTACTCCAAAAATTGAAGAGATGGCAAATACAAAGAATGAGAACTTACCAAAATAAATATTTATGAGCAGAAACCTTTGCAGGAACTAGTACATAGTAGGAAAACCTGACCTGTAATTGACAGAATTTTGAAGGCTTGGTGTGTACAAGTCTACGAATTGGGACCTCCAGGGGAAACCAGTCACAGTAGGGGCCCCTGTGGTAACAGGTGCCCCCATGATTTGGGGAGTTTGACCTCCAGCAACTCTACCAGGTTCTTACAATGAATATTGGAACAAAATTCCCTTGTGCTTCCAGATGGGGAAAGGGGAAAATTAGTCCTTTTTGATATATGTCAGAGCAATCTATTTTTACCAAATCCAACTTTTAAGAGAAGCTTTATTTTTTTTAAAGGCAACATGCAAAAAACAGATGTTGATAATGTAAGAGAGATGGACGTTCAAAGAAAGAATAAAAAAGAAATTCTAGAGATCAAAAAAATTGTAACAGAAATGAAAAAAATGCCTTTGGTGAGCTCATTAGTGAGTTCATTGGCCTTGGCTGAGGAAAGAATCTCAGAGCTTGAGAATATGACAATAGAAACTTCCATAACTAAAAAGCAAAGGAAAAAAAAAAGATTGATGAAAACAGAATATCCAAGATCTGTGGGACTACAAAAGTTGTAACATATACTTAATAAGAATACCTGAAGAAGAAAGAAAGGAAAAGGAATAGAAGCAATATTTGAAGCAATAATAACTGAAGAGAATTTCCCCCAAATTAATATCAAACACCAAACCACACATTCAGAAAGCTCAGAGAACATGGAACAAAATAAATACACAAAAACAACAACTAGATTTAAACATGTCATATGCAAACTGCAGAAAATCAAAGATAAAGAAAAAAACTTGAAAGAAGGGGGTGGGGGGAAGAAGGGGGTGCATGGATGGGTGGAGAAACCTTGCCTATAAAGGAAAAAAGATAAGAATTACATCAGACTTATAGGGAGTCGGCTAATGTGATTAGGGTGACTGAGAATTCAGAAGATCTGCAGTTGATAAGATAGACTCAAGAGAGCCAATGATATATAGTTCCAGTCCAAGTATGAATCTGAGTTCAAGGCAGAAGAATAAAGTTCCAGTTTAAAGACAGTAAGACAAAGAGAAAGCAAATTTTCCCTCACTCAGATTTTTTGTTCTATTCATGCTTTCAGTAGTTGTATGAGGCCCATCTATATTGGGTAGGGCAATCTGCTTTACTCAGTCTACTGATCCACATGTTAATCTCTTCTAGAAACACTCTCAGAGACATACCTAGAATAATGTTTAACCAAATACTTGGGCATCCTGTGTTCCAGTCAAGTTACACATAAGATTAACTAGCACAAGTCAACCCTTGTCAACTTAGCACCTATGTGCATCTCCTTAAACAATATTAATCTCAAAGATAATAACAGGGTCATAATTTCACCTAACATAATACAGCTATCACACATACAATTGAAAACACCTAACTCCTTCCCCAGAAGAGGAGGTCTTTGAGTGATGTTTACCCTTTTATGTGATATCCCATAATTAAAATATTATGATGTAAAATTAACAATACTTAAATACTCTGATATAAAGTCAATATATATAATATGTGACATCGTAATGGAGTGAGAGAAGAAAGCAAAGATATTTGTTTAGTATATGTGTATATATAAATAGATAAATAGATATACATACATATTCATATTTATAACCAAAGAAAGAGAAAATGCTCATGAGAATGATAATTCTTACTTCTGTAACTGGTCACATGGTCAACATGGTGTTTATAACTATCTTCTTCCAGTAACCAGTGTATTCCCTTTGTATTCAGTAAGCAACTTTGCTGGTTCTCATTTTTTACCAGGTAGAGTGATCTAAACCTTCCATTTTGGGAAAGTTATGGGCCATTAGTAATTCTGTTTGGATAGACTAGCAGAGCAAAAAAATCAGGTCCAAGAAGCAAAAATTCTGCTAGTGGCTAACTAGGGGTGATAGTGAGTAATGTCACTCCTTTTCCATTCCCTAATTCCTGGACCATTGAGCCTGGCTATTGGAAAAACAGGATTATATATTAAATTGGATGCTGATCCAGAATATATACAGTCTTGTGGAAAACCTTGCCCAGGATGTGCAAAGTATTACCACCTAACTGATGTTGTAATTGTGTTTTCAAAAGGGCATTCCACAGTTCAATCAAGCCAATTTTTTCAGGATGGTGGGGAGCATGATAGGACCAGTAAATTCCATGAGTGTCAACCCACTGCCACAGTTTTTGCTGTAAAGTGAGTTCCTTGATCAGAAGTAATATTGTGTGGAATACTGTAACAGTGAATAAGGCATTTTGGAAGCCCACAGAAGATAGTTTTGGCAAACACATTGAGTATACGGAAGGAAAACCCATACCCAGAGTATCTATTTCAGTAAGAACAAAAAGCTGCCTCTTCCATGATGGAAGGGCTCTAGTGCAATCAACATGCCACAAAGGAGCTGATTGATTACCTCAGGGGATGGTTCCATACTGGAAACTCAGTGTTCATTTCTGTTGCTGGCTGACTAGGTACTCAACAACAGCTATATTCAGGTCAGCCTCAGTGACAGTCCATGTTGCTGAGCCCAAGAGTAAGTTTTATCTTTGAAACCATTGTCACTTTGTTTATGAGCCCATTGGACAATGACAAGGGTGACCAGAAAGACAGCTTGACTAGTATACACAGAATAAGTTATTCTATCTGCTTGATTATTAAAATATTCCTTTGCAGAGGCCACCATTTGATGAACATTCACATGGATGCAGCTATATCTATGTTTTTTTGTTTTGGGGGGGTTCTTTTTTTGCCCCTACGGAGATGTCTATCCACATACCTCTTCCCTAAATTTCATTGTTACCAATTTTCCATTCAAAATCGTTGCAGGTCCCTGACCATCCAGCCAAACCATTGGCCATAGCCCATTAATCAGTATATAATTGCTCATGTAGCCATTTATCTTTCCAAGCAAAGTGAGAAAGCAGGAGCATTGCTCAAAATTTCAGCCCACTGAAAGGATTACCCTTCACCACTATCCTTCAGGAATATCTCAGAAAAGGACTCTACAGTCCTTTTGGCTACAGCTGTCTACTTTCAGTTACTACCCACACAGCATGAGGAACTACCTATAAACCAGGCCTGACTCTTCTCTTTGTCTATCAGTCGATCACAGGGATCTCCCCTGTGAAACAGGGGGAGGTGCAGGCTCAGAAAGAGAAGGCAGTGTAGCAGGAGTGGAGACCATGGGCATCTATGCCACCTCTTCATATAACTTACTTGTGCCTTCAGAACATGCTCAGCCTGGTCACATATATACCATTTCCATTTGTTGATGGAATGTAGCCGTGCACACACAACTTTATGTAGCTTGGTGGGTAAGATAACTCTTGGGCATTCTGAGTTACACAGTAACTTGGTGAGTCATGGTTAAGTGTTTATTCTCTACTAAGGCTCAGTAGCAAGCCAAGAGCCATTTTTCTAAAGGAAGAAACACAGGGATGGCAGGATTTTGCTCTGAAATCCTAAGGGCCTGTACTGTGATTCACATATAGGGGCTTACCAAAGGCTCTAAACAGCATCTTTATCTGACACTAATACGTCAAGAAACACTGGATCTGCTGGATCATATGGATGAAGTGTTTTATTGATAGGGATAAAGAAAAACACATTTTTGGAGTCATGGTACCTGGCAGCATACCATTGGACAAGATTTTCACTATTAGATCATGCTTATGAAATCACGTAGAACTTGGCCTTGAAGGGAAAGAAAAAGAGCATAACAGAGAAGTTATTTCCTTTTGAGGGCATAAGTGTGGATCTACCCAAGGAGGAAAAAAAAGATAGATGTGTCCCCTTTCTATAACATCCCTCCCTCCTCCACCCAAATTTGTAGAGAACATCATTCAATATTCATTTCAATTAAATGAACAATAATGAGAAGCAACTACATGCTAGATCACTCTTGAAGCCACGCAGAGAGAAAAATTGCAGGGCTCGGGCCTAGAAATAAAGGAACTAACTGGTAAGTAATAATCTAGGTAATATGTGGTAAGGGTATGAACAGGAAAGAGACAATGGGAATGGGGAAAAGAACTTATCGTGGCTATTTTCCATCGAGTAATAAAGGCAGAAGCCAGATGGCCATGGCTTGAGAATTTAATATTATTTCAAAACTAAACCACAAGAGAGACTGTGAGCAACCGAAGTTTGAAAGACATTCCTTTGTGATATGTTGACACTCATATAGTTAGAAGTTGGCAGAAATCACAATTCCATTCCAGAGGTCTTTCCATTGCATTACCTGCCTTGGCCTCAGCCTCAGCCTCAGCCTCAGCCTCTGCCTATACAAGGAAAATACTTTCTATGAAAGAGGGAAAAAAAAAAAAAGTGAATGACAGAATGATTTCTTTTACAACCAAATACTTCTGTGATCAGAGGCTATAAGTAAGAATGCTACTTAATATGGTGTTTTTACTCTCAGCAAGAAGTTTTCACTTAATCATATGTTGGTCTGCTTGATTGCTATTAGATACATGCTTCTGAACTCATCTTTCTTGATCAGATTGTCTGAAGGCTTTTTTTTTTTTTTTTAATCACCCATGTAAATAATTCGCTTGCTGACTTGTGGCCATTGCCTCTAATAACTGGAAAAAAGTACCCATGGTGTTGTGTTTTGTATTCTTACTTACATTTTTCCTTGCAGCATCTTCTCATTCTTTCAATTAGCAAACTTTTTGATGGCCCATGTGATAATTATTCTGCCTTTCCAAAAATATTCTGGTATTCTTTGTCTAGGTGTGGTAGAATTGCTCTACCCTGAGCATTTTGAAGTTTAGGTGGGGCCATGTGATTTGCTGTTGCTAATTAAATGTGAGCAAAGTGATCCATCTCATTTCCAGGAAGGCACTCTAAGAACCAAGCAGTAAGTCCCCATATTCTCCTTCCTGCCACAATGAAAACAGAAGCATGTGCAAAGATAGAGCCTAATTCTACCTAAGTCCTTAAGTGAGACCTGCATTGCATTTGTGGTCTGAGTAAGCAATAAGCCTGAAACTCTGGGACTATTTGTTACTAAAAATACTGAATGTTGTATTCTAAGGAGTGTTGCTCACATAAACAGAAACCTAAAATGTATGTCATAGTTTACAGTGGTCTAATAGTGAGAAACAGGGAAAAAAAATATTGGAAGGTGAAAAATAGAGGACTGATGTTCTGAAATAATAAAAGATATGATAAAACTATCTCCTGCTGTAACTGAGAAAGAAGAGCAAAAGGCTAATGAGCTTGTAGCTCTAGAAGAGGTCTGAAAAGGGAGTATCTGCATTGCACAATATGTTCTAAGAGAAGCTCGGAAAAGATTTGACCAGTTTGAGAAGGACTTAAAGTAATAGGAAGAGTACATAAAATTAGGGTCTTTCAAGGTTGAAAGAGGCAACTGCTTCTCATCACAATAAAGATGGGAAGAACATTGACCAACAAAGGCCTATTAAATTCAGCATTGTAGCAGAATTAAATCAAGGAAAAAGCCATATACTTACTGGTAAATCTTCTGATTTGCTTATGGTATCCCAGAAAAAGAATGTAAGATGTGATCTTGAGCAAATACTTTCAACTGTAAAAGAAAAACTGTTCTAGAAAAATTGACAAAATATTTGGAAAATGCTAAGCTTGAGGTTTCCATCTCTAAATCTAAAGAGAGAAGATAGGGTTAAGAAAGCAAAAAGACATCACAAATTAAGAATAATGTCTAGAAAAGAATGCTGTTTAGAAAAAAAAAAAACTCAGCATGGATTTTGACATTGGGAAGTCACTGGAATCAACTAGATAAGAACAGTAAGAAGCCTTTTTTTGAGAGTTGTTTTCGGGGGAAAAAAAAAACTGCCTGGACAAAAAGAGACTGTTGTTTACAAGTTAAAGTGAGCTGTGGGACCCCATCCAACTACAGGCAGGGAGTGGGCTGAGAAACACCTCAGGGCCCAGGAGGAGCCCATTCTTCAATGCCTATTTCAGTTATGACTAGGAAATGAGTTTTCTAGAAGGTAGAGCAAAGAGCTGTAGAGAATATGGGACAAAGGGAGTACTACCAGGAAGTGACTCAGGTACTCTCCATCCAGAGGGTAGAGTGTCTCAAAATGTCCACCCTTCACCCTATCAAAATGACTACTGCCACAGCCTGCAGCATGTCTTCCTTTCTTCCCTTCTCTGAATGGGCATGTTTACATTGGTTATTTCTTCTTTTACCATATGTGTCTATCAAGTACAATCTTTATCAGGCTACTGTATCTGCCTACTCCATGTCTCTACCTACAGTAGGATATGACAATGAAAAATAAATTTGCTGGGGCGCCTGGGTGGCTCAGTTGGTTAAGTGTCTGCCTTCGGCTCAGGTCACGATCCTGGAGTCCCGGGATCGAGTCCCGCATCGGGCTCCCTGCTCGGCGGGGAGTCTGCTCCTCCCTCTGACTCCCCCCTCTCGTGCTCTCTCTCTCTCTCTATCTCATTATCTCTCTCAAATAAATAAATAAAATCTTTAAAAAAAATAAAAATAAATTTGCTGATTGATCTAACTTTAAGTACAAAATTACAAATTTCAATAGGACTCAACAATGCCTGAAAAGCATACTCTTATTTTTTAGTATGCTCAATTTTGCACTTTCTGCAACTCATTCTTTCTCCAACTCATTCTTTCTCCACTCACTTGAAACATTATCATCTTCCAGCCCTGCGAGCTGATGGGAAAATAAACACAAAAAGAAAGGAACTCCTTTTAGTTTTGTTGATTGTTTCCTTCGCTGTGCAGAAGTTTTTATCTTGACCAAGTCCCGATAGTTCATTTTTGCTTTTGTTTCTCTTGCCTCCAGCAACGTGTCTAGTAAGAAGTTGCTATGACTGAGGTCAAAGAGGTTTCTGCCTGTGCTCTCCTCTAAGATTTTGATGGTTTCCTGTCTCACATTTAGGTCTTTCATCCATTTTGAATTTATTTTTGTCTATGATGTAAGAAAGTGGTCCAGTTTCATTCTTCAGTTTTCCCAACACCATTTGTTAAAGAGACTATCTTTTTTCCATTGGATATTCCTTCCTGCTTTGTTGATTAGTTGACCGTTGGGTTGTAGTTCCATTTCTAGGTTTTCTATTCTGTTCCATTGATTTATCTACAGAATGGGAGAAGATATTTGTAAAGGACATATCTGATAAAGGGTTAGTATCCAAAATCTAGAAAGAACTTACCAAACTCATCACCCCAAAAACAAATAATCCAGTTTAGAATTGGGCAGAAGACATGAATAGACACTTTTTGAAAGAAGACATCCAGATGGCTAACAGACACATAAAAAGATGCTCAACACCACACATCATTAGGGAAATACAAATCAAAACCATGTAAGACACCACCTCACGTCTGTCAAAATAGCTAAAATTAGCAACACAAGAAATGACAGGTGTTGGTGAGGATGCAGAGAAAGGGGAACCCTCTTACACTGTTGTTGGGAGTGCAAATTGGTGCAGACACTCTGGAGAACAGTATGGATGTTCCTCAAAAAGTTAAAAATAGAACTACCCTATGATTCAAGAAGGTATTTACACAAAGGATACAAAAATAGAGATTTGAAGGGGTACATGCACCCCAAAATTTATAGCAGCATTATGAACAATAACCAAAGTATGGAAAGAGCCCACGTGTCCATCAACTGATGAATGGATAAAGAAGATATGGTATGCGGGTGTGCACGTGCGTGCACGGGTACACGTGCACACACACACACACACACACACACACACACTGGGATATTACTCAGCCATCAAAAAGAATGAAATCTTGCCATTTGCAACAACAGGGATAGAGCTAGAGTGTATTATGCTATGCAAAATAAGTCAGACAGAGAAAGACAAATGCCATATGATCTCACTCATATGTGGAATTTAAGAGGGAAAACATGAATATATGGGAAGGGAGAAAGAAAAATAGAGAGGGAAACAAATCATAAGAGACTCAATAATAGAGAACAAACTGCGGGTTAATGGAGAGAGGTGGGTGGGGGTGTTCTAGATAGGTGATGGGTATTAAAGAGGATACTTGTTGTGATGAGCACTAGGTGTTGTATATGTAAGTGATAAATCACTGAATTCTACTCCAGAAAACAATATCACACTGTATGTTAACTAACTAGAATTTAAATTTAAAAAAAATAAGGAACTATCTTTCCATCACAAATAGTAACTGAAACATTAATTTTCTCACTCTCTCTTTCCTCCATTCTGTTATTACTCATGAATTCTTCTTTCTATCAAAAGCCTATACTCCACTATGGACATACACCTTGTCTTCTGCATCAGAAATTTCTCTCCTACTGAATCATTCTTATAAGCCTTGAAATATCCCAAATCCTCTAGTATTTCCCCTCTACACATTTTTCAATTACTGTTGATAGTAAACATTTGGGAGAGTCGTCTGCAATTTCTCTACTGCATTTCACACACTCTCTTCAATCCAGTCCACACAGGCCTTCATTTCTTGACTCTACAGAGACTACCCATGTCAAGGTATCTAAGGAGGATTATGATGAAAAGTCCAGTGGTCACTCTTTTGCTTTTTCTTAGTTGAACTCTCGGATCACTCGACCCAGCTTACCATTACCTCTTCCTTACAACTTTTCCTCTTTTGGCCTCTGTCACATCACACCTCTCAGACTTCCTCCTACCTCATGGAACTGCTTCTAAATCTCTTCCTCAGTTCTGCTTCTCTGCTTGATCACTAAGTGCTGGAGAACCTCTGGCCTCAGTCTTTGACCTCTTCTTGTCTGTTTCCCTTCTCTTATTAGATGATTTCTTCCAATCTCATAGCTTTAAATAACACTGATATGCTATTAGCTCCCAAATCCATACCTCTTAACCCAGACCCTTCCCATCATCTCCAGACCAATATGTTCAACTGCCTGTTTGATTTTTCTATGTGTATTTCTAATACGTATTGGAAACTTGAGGCCAACAAACTAAAACCTCCTTTTCTTTCCCAACTTCCCTGAGCTTTCCTAACCCGGTAAATAGTACCGCTGTCTAGGTAGTACTCTGGACAGAAGTTAAGAGTTTACCTTGAGTCTTTGCTTTTCCTCACTTTAGACATCCATTCATCAGCAAGATCTATTGACCAACTATGCACAGTAAACATATTTAAACAAATCAGTGTCTCCTTCTCTCTACCACTACCATCCTAATCCAAGCCACTATCATCTTTTGCCAGGTCGACGGGAATAGTTTTCTAACTGTGCCTAATTTTTTCTTTCACTGGCTTCCAATACATTTAGTATCAGATCTAAATGCCTTACTTTGACTTTTATAGCCCTCCATAAAATTGTCCTACCTTTGCAATCCTGTTGCTTTC
This sequence comes from Callorhinus ursinus, assembly GCF_003265705.2. Lineage (NCBI taxonomy): Eukaryota > Metazoa > Chordata > Mammalia > Carnivora > Otariidae > Callorhinus > Callorhinus ursinus. The sequence continues at coordinate 22,849,146 of NW_027397063.1, forward strand.
CCTGCTCATTGGGGCTCTACCGCCACTCTTTTTTTTTTTTTCTTTTTTGATACACCAAGTTGGGTTCTTCCACAGGTTCTCTGTACTCTCTGTTCCTTCTGCAGGGAATGATTTCTCACCTTCCTTCTCATCATTACCTAACTCTAAAATGTTAGTTACTCAGAGACCACTTTTCTAAAGACCTTAACAGAGCCCTAACATGGTCATCTCTAACACATAAATGTATTGTGATTGATCTATTTCTCTCACCATCTAAAATTATCTTTTCCATTTATTTCCTCATGTTTACTCATACTCTCTCCATTTGAATGTCAGTTCCATGAGGTCAAAGACTTCAGTCTTCTTTACCAAAGTTCTTCAGTGTCTATGTAGTTTAGATTTTATGTTAGGTCTATATTTCCTAATACTTAAATGGTTTTTAGACATTTGAAAATCTGTTCTGTCTCAGTCCTTAAATTTCTCACAATTACAGGCCTTTATCTATGTCACTGACTCTCTCCTAGACTCCCACATTGCTCTTCAGTCTTCTAGCTCTTCCTCTGCTAACCGCCTGCTCATCCCTGCATGAAAGTGTTTTTCATTGAGTAAAACATAAAACCATCACAAGAATCGTTCCTGTCATCTAAAACTAGTGAGCAAAAAAAAATAAATAAATAAATAAAAAATAAAACTAGTGAGCAAAATATGATCTGATTCCCAAGCATTTTAAAGCATTAGCCCCAATTTTCACTCCTGCAGCAAATGAGCAAGAAATGCAAGAAGGGAATCAGAGGAATGTGTTTATGGAAAAAGCAAATTAGAAAGAAGCTCAGAGATGATGGAAAAATTATCTAAATGAGTTTGTTTTAATTCAGATATTGTCTTTTATTTACGGTGCTTCTCTTTCAATGTTTCTGTATTTCTACATCATTATTCTCTCGTAAATCCATAAAGTCAAGAATTTTTAAAAATGTTTTTATTTTCATGATTCAAGTATGTTAGTATATGAAAATGTGAAAGCACAAAAGCACATAAATTAGTTAAACATGACTGTTTTAAAAACTACTACATCTACACGCACACAAAATTATTACATCTACAAGATAACTGTATGCACATCATGTACCTTTAATTTCCAATAAAACATATTTAGCCAAGCCTGTGTTGACAATAGAAAAATGTTTGAGTAGTATAATCTTGTTTTAAAGCCTAACTTTTTTCTTCCATCTATGCAGTAAACATGATAATATAGTAGGACTAGATGTAGTACTACTATAAATATATCCTCATCTAAAAGTAACTTTAGGATACATGTTTTTAATTAAACTGATCTCCCTGTTTTTTAGTCTGAAGCAAACTGCTTTCATATTAGCCTTGTAAACAATATAATGACTCCAGTACAACTGTTAGCCTCAGGAATATTTAGGGGAAAAAATTCATATAAATGCTCTGTTTTTGCCAACAATTGTGCTTACTTCCTTATGAAGCATCTCTCCTTTTTAAATTTCTTTTGGTTCCTTGATCAAATCAAGGACATCTTGGTCCGGAGCAGCAGGTCACAGCTGTGTTTACAGGTGTGTTGACAAGAGAAAATGTATCCCATGCACTGGGGCAGAGGCAGAATTGTTATATAGAAAAAAATAGGACATGGGATGAATTTCAGTACTAAGGAATTTCATTTAACCATTCGTTACTTCAGTTTTTCTCTTTTTTGAGATAAGAGAAAAGAAGAAGCCTTACCATACTAAAGACAATTACTTAGAAAGCACTTTTCAAATAGCTTTTTTTTTTTAATTTGGGTTCACGTAAAGGTTTTATATAAATAATTACACCAGATAGATATAAGGAAATGAAGTTACAAGTAGGACTATCACATTTTCCCCCAAAGGATTAGTGACAATTTTCCTAGATTTAAGAAAGAACAATAAATTAAACGCAAACAAACATTGGAAAAAGGAACGGGCACCTGGGTGGCTTAGTCAGTTAAGTTTCTGCTTTTGGCTCAGGTCATGACTGGAGTCCCAGGATTAAGCCTGCATGGCGCCCCATATTAAGTCCGCATCAGGCTCTCTGCCCAGTGGGGAGTCTGCTTCTCCCTCTGACCCTCCCCCTTCTCATGCTCTCTCTCTCACTCTTTATCTCTCTCAAATAAATAAAATCTTTTTAAAAATTGGAAAAAGGGACTTCAAGCTTATACCTGGAATTAAAAATGGGAACCAAAATGATAGAAATTTGAACGTAACTCCAAATTGAGGTTGAGGAGAGAACGAGAGCAGACTTTGATTAAAAGAAATGAAAGTGGGATTTAAAAATGCTCTTTAGGGGTGCCTGGGTGGCTCAGTCGTTAAGCGTCTGCCTTCGGCTCAGGTCATGATCCCAGGGTCCTGGGATCGAGCCCCGCATCGAGCCCCACATCGGGCTCCCTGTTCGGTGGGAAGCCAGCTTCTCCCTCTCCCACTCCCCCTGCTTGTGTTCCGTCTCTTGCTGTCTCTCTCTCTGTCAAATAAATAAATAAAATCCTTTAAAAAATTAAAAAAATTAAAAAATTAAAATGCTCTTTACAGAAAGTTGTGTGTTATTTTGTTACATGGTTGATGTATCTGGTATATTTTTTGGAGGATAATTTGGCAATAGGTATCTAAAGATATAAAACTGGAGATTTTTCTGCTTTGCAAAAGGAAAACTATCTAAAATATTTTCATACAGTAATTTTCTCCCTAACACAATATTTCAGTCTTGGAGATGACACATATAAGAGCAGTGGTGATTCATCTACAGGGTTAAAAATGTCACCAAACTCCCTAACTGCCCAAAAGGAATGTAGAGAAAAAGAAACTTTCCTTTAAAATTTTCCTCTTTTACTACAATGCATCTTTCCTTAAAAAAAAAAAAAAAAGGAAAACTACAGAAAACCATCATCACACAGAATGTACTTTGCTTTCACAGACAAAAGAGAGTTAAAGGAAGGACTAGCTTGCCACGGACGACTGGGAAGAATGACTAAAAGGATAGGGCTCCCTCTCTCTCTTCCTTATTAACTGTTTTTCCTTTTAACTACATTGTCCTCCAGTCGCCTCTGAATTAGCTGGCCCAAGTCTAAATTGGACTGAACTGCTATGGTACAAATATATGCTTAGTCAATAGTCCAGATAAATGATATCTCCCATGCTTTCTCTGCTCTGTCCACAGAAATCTACTAAACCAGTGCATTCATTACTATCTCCCTGGATTAAAAAAGAAAGAAAGAAAAGAAAAGAAAAGAAAAGAAAAGAAAAGAAAAGAAAAGAAA